>NC_091284.1:165739752-166047252 GCF_032444005.1 Ranitomeya imitator
CAGAGGAATAAAATGCTTATTTCTCACTGCAAAATGTAAATAAATTTATCTCATTTATACAATGTGATTTTCTTGATTTCATTTGTGATATTCTATCTATCAATGTTAAAATTAACCTAACCCTAAAATTATAGACTGCTCATATCTTTGTCAGTGGGCAAACTTACAAAATCAGCAAGGGATAAAATACTTATTTCCCCCATGGTGTGTGTATATATATATATATATGTATATATATATATATATATATATACAGTATATATATATATATATATATATATATATATATATATACATACATAAATACACACACAGACAGAGGGTGTAACAAGTATTGAACATATTACCAATTATCTAAGTAAATATACAGGGTGGGGCATTTATATGGATATACCTAAATAAAATGGGAATGGTTGTGATATCAATTTCCTGTTTGTGGCACATTAGTATATAGGAGGGGTATAACTTTTCAAGATGGGTGGTGACCATGGCAGCCATTTGTGGTTTTGCACCATCTTGGGAGTCAGGTCCGAGCATTCCTACATGAACAATTTCCTGGAAAGTGGATTGGACATCCTAGGCCAGTTGAATGGCCACCAAGATCTCCCAATCTGACCCTCTTAGACTTTTATCTTTGGGGTCATCTGAGGGCAATTGTCTATGCTGTGAAGATGGGAGATCTGCAGCCTCTGAAACAAAGGATACTGGAAGCCTGTGCTAGAATTTCTTTTGCAGTGTGTCAAGAGTGAGACAAGAGGGTTGCATTGACAATCCAACACAATGGACAGCAGTTTGAACACATTTTATAAGTTGTCATAAACTTGTAAATTACTCATGAAAGAATAAAGTTACGTTAAAACCAAGCACACCATTGTTTTTCTTGTGAATTTTTCAATAAGTTTGATGTGTCACATGACCCTCTTCCCACTGAAAAAAAAAAAGTTGGATCCAAAATGGCCACCGTCAAAATGGCCGCCATAATTGCCACCCATCTTGAAAAGTTTCCCCCTCCCATAAACTAATGTGCCGCAAATGGGAAGCTGAGATCACCACCCATTCCCCTTTTATTTAGGTGTATCCATTTAAATGGCCCACCCTGTATATCTAAAGGTGCCATTGACATTAAATTCTCACTAGATATCAGTAAAAACCCATCCAATCAACACAGAATACTTTTTCCCTGTGTCATTTTCATTATTACACATAACTTAATGTATGGACATCTATGGTTTAATTTTTTGCCAATGTGGATTGGATGGGTTGTTACTGATATCTGGAGATAATTTCATTTTTTTTTATATTACAAAGACTTTTGAGCTTTCTACTACCCCCAGATGGGATTACAGCTTAAACATTGCTTAAAAATATAGTATTAAGAATACCAAAATATACTGTTATGAATTGAACTTTTTATTTTAGTTATGCCACATTAGGCATCACTTCTGACTTTTATTTTTACATTTCTAAAAACTCAATAATTTGAAGAATTATTCTTTTCTAACCTTGCAAAATCTTGAGAAAACTTCAGGAGTGTAATTGTATCTGCTATTTCTTTGACTTTTATATAATAAGAAATACAGTTATTGAATATTAGTAATGTTGTCTGCTGCCCTTATGTGACATGATTAACCCAGAATAATCTGTGGGACATGTTAAAGAGATTAGAATGTTTAAACTATTTTGCATAGTTTTTAACAAACAATAGAAAGTATTTTACTAGACTTAGGCACATGTTATACTTAAATGGGTATTCCCATCTCTAAGATCCTATCCCAATATGTAGTAGGTGTAATAATAATATTAGCAAATACCTCCAATTAGAAATGTAGTATAGTTTTTATGATTCACTGTCTCTTTCGTCATTGGCAGGAATTCCAGGACCTTAGGTATCCATGGTTATGACTGGGGTTGAGCGAAACGGGTCGGCCATTTTCAGAAGTTGCCGACTTTTGGCAAAGTCGGGTTTCATGAAACCCGACCCGACCCCTGTGTGGGGTCGGCCATGAGGTTGGCGATCTTCTGAATCTGGTATCGGAATTCCGATACCGAGTTCTGATATGTTTGCAATATCGGAAATCGGTATAAGAATCCATATTTAAGTGTAAAATAAAGAATTAAAATTAAAAATATTGCTATACTTACCCTCTGACGTGCCCTGGTACTAACCGGCAGCCTTCCTTCCTTAGAATCAGCGCGTGAAGGACCTTAGATGACGTCACGGCTTGTGATTGGTCGTGCGACCGACCATGTGACCGCTCACGCGACCAATCACAAGCCGTGACGTCACCGAAGGTCATTCAAGCGCTGATTCTTAGGAAGGAAGGCTGCCGGAAAGAAGCAGGGCGCGTCTGAGGGTGAGTATATTCCTATTAGGTATGCTCCCTGCCAAAGTTATGATTGCGGGCAGAGAACTGTCAATCACTGTTTTTGTGGATAGTGGTTCTGCAACTAATCTAATTGATGAGGAGTTTGCGCGCACAGCCGGTTTCAGGATCGAAAAACTGCGTCATCCTATCTGGGTGGTCACCATCAATGCTACTCCACTCCCACAGGGGGAGATTACTGATTTTGTGGCTGAGGTGAAGCTCCACATTGGGGTCCCACATTCTGAGCAAGTTACATGTAGGGTACTTAGTAATCTTCCTGCAGAAATGGTTTTGCGTTTTCCATGGTTATCTATACATAACCCGGTGATTGACTGGAAAACTCAGGACATAATTCAGTGGAGCGAATTATGCCAGGAGAATTGCCTGGTCACATGTGTGTCCGCTGTGACTCCTAGCATTCCTGAGTCACTGCTGGATTTCGCGGATGTGTTCTCAGAGAAGGGTTGCTCTGAATTGCCACCACATCACCCCTATGACTGTACTATCAGGTTTAAACCAGGGGCCAAATTGCCGAAAGCTAGGATGTTTAACATCTCTGGTCCTGAGAGGCAAGCGTTAAAGGACTACATTACTGAGTCTGAGCAAAGGGAACATCAGACCTTCGTCCTCGCCGGTGGCAGCGGGGTTCTTCTTCGTTAAGAAGAAAGATGGCGGACTACGCCCATGTCTGGATTTCAGGGAGCTAAACCAGATTACGGTTCGTGATCCATACCCTATGCCACTGATACCTGATTTGTTCAACCAGGTGGCAGGTGCTAAGTGGTTTACCAAGCTTGACCTCAGGGGGGCGCACAACCTCATAAGAGTCCGTCAAGGTGATGAGTGGAAGACGGCTTTTAATACCCCAGAGGGTTATTTTGAAAATTTGGTGATGCCATTTGGGTTGACAAACGCGCCTGCAGTATTTCAACATTTCATAAATGATGTGTTCTCGCATGTACTAGGGAAATTCGTTATTGTGTACCTAGATGACATTCTCATTTACTCATGCGACCGTGATACTCATTTAGAGCATGTGAGGCAGGTGTTAGGCTGGGTTCCCATTGCGTTATGGGAACGCGCTTAACGGACAGCATTGCACGGCGAAATTAACGCCGTGCAACGCGTCCGTTAGCGCGCCCATTCACGGCAATGGGAACGCACAGCACTAGCGCGTGCCATGTTCGGCACGCGCTAGCGACGCGCCGGTGTTTCCTGGCGCGCCGCGGACGCTGCTCGCAGCGTCCGAGGCGCGCCCGCGGTCCGTTTCCCGCTCTCGCAGATCGGGGATCTGCGAGAGCGGGCACGTTACCGCGACCCCAGGACGCGGCCCCATTAAAAACATTGCGTTAGCGCAACCCGCTAGCGCTAGCACTAAACGGGTTGCACTAACGCAATGTGACCATAGCCTTACAGCTACTCAGAGAAAATAAGCTCTATGCAAAACTTGAGAAATGTGTATTTTCGGTTCAGGAGTTGCCTTTCTTGGGTTATATTGTATCTGCTTCTGGGTTTAAAATGGATGCCGCTAAGGTGCAAGCGGTACTGCATTGTGGAACGGCCTGATAACCTAAAAGCACTCCAGTGGTTCCTTGGGTTTTTTAACTACTATAGGAAATGTATCAAGGATTTTTCGACCATTGCTAAACCGCTTACTGACATGACGAAAAAGGGTACCAATTTCTCTGTCTGGCCTGAGGCTGCTGTGTGCGCATTTGAATTTCTTAAGAAAAGCTTTGCTTCGGCCCCCATTCTCGTGCAGCCGGATGTATCGAAACCATTTACCGTGGAAGTCGATGCGTCTGAGGTTGGTGTGGAGGCTGTGCTGTCACAAGGCTCATCCTTGAGCGAGTTGCGACCTTGCGCCTATTTCTCCAAGAAACTGTCGCCCGCCGAACGTAACTACGATATCGGCAACAGGGAGGTGTTGGCTATCAAGTTGGCCTTTGAGGAATGGCGGCACTTTTTGGAGGGGTCGGTTCACCAGGTTACTGTTATTACCGACCATAAGAATTTGCTTTATTTGGAGTCTGTCAATCGTCTGTCCCAAAAGCAGGCTCGCTGGGCATTGTTTTTCTCGCGGATCAACTTTTTTGTCACTTATCGACCTGGGTCTAAGAACACTAAGGTGGATGCTTTGTCCAGGTGTTTTCCGGGGGGAGAACCTCGGGAAGAATCCGTACCTCTCCTCCAAAAGGGTGTAGTGGTCTCGGCTCTCACAACCGAGGTTGAGGCTGAGATTGCCAAGGCTCAGGAGGAGGTACCACCTGAGCTTCCCAGTAACAAATCGTTTGTACCGCTCCATCTTCGCCTAAGGGTATTGGCGGAGCATCATGATGCTGTCCTGGCTGGCCACCCAGGGGTTAGGGGTACCTTGGAGTTGGTGTCACGTCGGTTTTCGTGGCCCAAAATCCGACAGGACGTGGTCTCGTACGTGTCAGCATGCACCAGGTGCACCAGGGCTAAGACGCCCCGCTCCCATCCTACTGGCACACTACTTCTTCTTGAGGTACCCAGTAGGCAGTGGACGGAGATCTCCATGGATTTTATCACAGACTTGCCCTCCTCAGCTGGGAACATGATCATCTCAGTGATTGTTGATCGGTTCTCAAAGATGTCGCACTTTGTGCTCTTACCTTCGTTGCCTAACGTTAAGACTCTGGCTCAGGTATTTGTGCAAGAGGTGGTCAGACTTCATGGGGTCCCATCTGACATTGTGTCTGATAGGGGTTCTCAGTTTGTGGCAAAATTTTGGAAAGCATTTTGCTCACGGCTGGGGATCAAGTTGTCACATTCTTAGGCGCTTCATCCTCAGTCAAATGGCCAGACCGAGCGGATGAACCAAAATTTGGAGCAGTATTTGCACTGCTTTGTTTCTGACAACCACGAGGAGTGGTCGACGTTCCTTCCTTTGGCTGAGTTTGCCATAAATAATCACCGCCAGGAATCTTCTGGTGAGTCTCAGTTTTTTTGTGTTTACGGGCACCATCCTCAATTTTCTACTTTGAGTCAGAGGGGCTCTTCCGACGTCCCGGAGGAGGACTAGTTAGGAGTACAACTGTCATCAGTCTGGAGGAGGGTGAAACAGTGCCTGTTGAGCATGGAGGCAAGGTATAAATGTGTGGCTGATTGTAGACGTGTGCCAGGTCCAGACTTGAGTGTGGGTGACTGGGTGTGGTTGTCCACAAAAAACATAAGACTCAAAATACCATCTCTTAAATTGGGTCCTAGGTTTATTGGTCCGTTTAGGGTCACTGCCATCATTAACCCGGTAGCCGGGAGCTCCCTACGGTATATAAGATCCACAATGTGTTCCACAGGTCTTTATTAAAAAAGGAGGTGGGTTCCGTGGACGCGGTGCCGATGACACCTCCAGTTTTGGTGGATGGCAATTTGGAGATTGAGGTCTCCAAGGCCGTTGACTCTCGAGTGGTGCGCCGCACTTTACAATACCTGGTACACTGGCATGGTTATGGGCCTGAGGAGAGGTCTTGGGTACCTGCCTCGGATATTCATGCAGACCGGCTGGTCAGTATGTTTCACCACCGCCATCCGGACAAGCCAGGTCCTATAAGTCGTGAGGGCCCTGGGGTCCCTCGTAGAAGGTGGGGTACTGTCATGTCGGACACTATTCACACTAGGGCATCCAACAGACAGTGGTAATTCTGCATTCGTCCACTATGCGCTCAGTGGCGCTGGCTAGATTTTATCTAGGTTGTCCGGGGTTAATCTAGCTGGTACTCGGATTAGAGGCTGGGGCACGCTCACAGCCTTTATATAGTTCTTCTGAACTTTGGGCGTAGCCGATTATAGCTTGTGTCTTGTACCTGGTGATCTTGGTTCGGAGTGGTGGTCTTGGAGTGGAAATATCAGATCTGATGGTGTATGATCCTTGTCATATTTCTCCTTCCTATATTCGTGTTTTGTTTTGCCCTGTGCACATTATAGTGTTTCCCTGAGTGTGTTTGCGGCATGGTGCGTTTTTGGTTTTCCCTGTCTGTGCTTTCTGTAAAGGTTGGTGTTAAGATTATCACTGGGTGGAGGGTGGAGGTTTCAGTTTACTACTGAATCAGGAGTTAGGGTCAGGCCTGGCAGCCCAGACAAGCACACCATCAGTGTAATCTCTGGGAGAGGGACAGACAGGGTTTCCCTAGTCTTATGGAAATCGCAGGGGCCCGGGTCATTAGCTTTAGTCTACCTAGCCTCCCCGTGACAGTTGTGCAGAGTTTTTTGAGGGACTATCCAGATCTTGATGCACAGCTGCACAAGGTCCGCCTACAGTGTGCTCACTTGCGGTGTTCCAGCATGGCAAGATCGCGCATTGCAGCTCTGCAGCGCCGATTCCGCCTTCTGGAACATCGCATCATATGTGACCTACCCACCAGGTTACATATGTTGGAGCGGTTGTGTGAGCAGCAGTCAGCAGTAATGGAGTACCAGCTGCATCAGGCTCAAAGAAGTTGCACTGCGTGCCGTTTAGACTTCACAACCACTGAGTGGGCCACTATGAAGGACATCTGCCAGGTTTTGCGTGCCTTGCGATGATTCCACGCAGATGGCGAGTGCAGATGATGCACTTGTCAGCATGACTGTCCCCCTTATCTGCCTGCTTGAAAGAACACTGCAAACGCTAAGGGATGATGTTGTGGAAGAGGTGGAGGATGAGGAGTCACAAATGCCATCTGCTTCTGGACAGTCTGCGCGACGTGGTTCCTCACAAAGGCCTGGGCAGGGGATACTTTGTGAGGAGGATGAGGAGGAGTCAATGGAGGAAGAAGACATCTCTCCAGAGGAGGGAGTTACACAATTCTCCAGTAGTCAGTGTGTAGAGCGAGGGTGGGGTGATGCTGAGCAGGCAGAGGTCACGTCTCAAACAGGGGACAGTGTTTCTTGGCCAGTTGGCAGTCTGCTGCACATGGTTGATTTCATGCTGCAGTGCCTGGGAAACGACTGCCGCATCGCCCACATTCTCAACATGGCTGATTATTGGGTGTATGTCCACCAAGATCCTCGCTACCGGGACAACTTTCAAAGCCTCATAACACCGTTGAACCGGGAGCGTAAAATGCGGGAGTACCAAGACACACTGGTGCAGTCCATCAACTTCTCCAGTCCAATCGAGAGGAGTTCTGCTAGTGCTTTACAAAGCAGCTCTGTGCGTCGAGGCAGTGGAGGAAGCTCAGCACAAACAGGGGGAAGAAGCAGTGCCTCAGCACAAGGCAAGACCAGTATGGACCATCAGTGGCAAAGTTTTGCGTGCCCGCCACAAATGTCTACACCATCACAGACGACTCCAATCAGCAGGAGGCAGCATTTCCCTCAGATGGTGACAGACTACATGGCTTGCCCTCTCAGTGTACTCCCAGACGGCTTTTCTCCCTTCAAGTTTTGGGTCTCTAAGCTGGATACATGGCCAGAGCTTAGCCAGTATGCATTGGAGGTGCTGGCTTGCCCTGCTGCTAGTGTATTATCGGAATGCGTCTTTAGTGCCGCAGGTGGTATAATAACAGACCGTCGCATGCGACTATCCTCCAATAACGTTGAACGGCTTACTTTTCTGAAAATGAACAAGGCCTGGATCTCGCAGGAATTTGCCACTCCTCTTCCAGATTAAATACTTGGTTGGCAACAGAATCCAGGTCTCCTAATGTGTTCATGTTTCTACCACATGAACTGTAATCCCTGGGCTCCAACACCGCCAGTTGCTGCTCAGAAGTGCCATCTGCACAGTCAACACATGACCCAGTGTTATTGGGTTTCAGTAACGTCAGCTGATCCCCTGCTGTGTATCCGGCAATTTCTCCTGCTCCGTCCACACTCACACTACTTCAGATATTAAACTTGCTTAAATTAGGCCTCGGCCTACACCCTGATTTACCCTGGGCCCCAACACCGCCAGTTGGTGCTCGGAAGTGCTGTCTGCACTGAGAAAAACAACACTAGCTCCTGTGTTAGTTGGGTTCAGCAACATCAGCTACTCCCCTGCTGTGTGTGCGGCAATAACTAAAGTCTGCTCCTCCTGCTTTCCCTGGGCACAAACACCGCCAGTTGGTGCCCAGAAGTGTTGTCTGCACAGTCAACAGTCACTCCTCTGTTATTGGGGTTCAGTAACATCAGCTTTTCCCCTGATGTGTGTGCGGCAAAAACTAAAGTCTGCTCCTCCTGCTTTCCCTGGGCACAAACACCGCTGATTGGTGCCCGGAAGTGCTGGCTGCACAGAGAAAAACACTCACCCATGTGTCAGTGGGGTTCAGTAACGCCAGCTGCTCCCCTGCTCTGTATCCGACAATGTGTCCAGCGACCGCGACGCTGACACACCAACAGACATTAAACTGCCTCCCGTGCAGGCCTCGGCCTACACTCTGCTCCTCCTGCTGTCCCTGGGCTCGAACACCACCAGTTGCTGCCTGGAAGTGCTGTCTGCACAGTCAACACTAGCTGCCGTGTTATTGGGTTTCAGTAACGTCAGCTTATCCCCAGCTGTGTATCCAGCAATGTGTCCTGCGGCTGCCACGCTGACACAACATCAGATATTAAACTGCCTCGAGTGCAGGCTTCGGCCTACACTCTGTTCCTCCTGCTGTCCCTGGGCTCCAACACCGCCAGTTGCTGCTCAGAAGTGTCTTTGGCACTTGTGCCTTCTGCTCCCCATCCTGGTTCCAGTACCGTCAGCTGGTTCCGAGCAGAGCCTTTGACTTAGGTGCCTTCTTCTGGGCATCCGAGTTCCACCAACGTGAGGTGGTCCTTTGGTAGTGCTTTCTAGCACGGGTACCTCCTGCTTAGTAACTGGGTTCCAGTAACGTCAGCTGGTCCTAGGTTGTTCCATTGGCTCTTGCACCTTCGGCTAGCCATCCGGGCTCCAGTACCGTCAGCTGGTTCTCAGCAGGGTCTTTTGCTCTTGTACCTTCTGCTCCCCATCCTGGTTCCAGTACCGTCACCTGGTTCCGGGCAGAGCCTTTGGCTTAGGTGCCTCCTTCTGGGTATACGAGTTCCACCAACGTCAGGTGGTCCTTGGTAGTGCTTTCTAGCACGGCTACCTCCTGCTTATTAACGTCAGCTGGTCCTCGGTTGTTCCATTGGCTCTTGTACCTTCGGCTAGCCATCCGGGTTCCAGTACCATCAGCTGGTTCTCGGCAGGGTCTTTTGCTCTTGTACCTTCTGCTCCCCATCCTGGTTCCGGTACCGTCAGCTGATTCCAGGCAGAGCCTTTGGCTTAGGTGCCTCCTTCTGGGTATCCGAGTTCCACCAATGTCAGGTGGTCCTTGGTTCTT
Source organism: Ranitomeya imitator (assembly GCF_032444005.1). Classification (NCBI taxonomy): domain Eukaryota; kingdom Metazoa; phylum Chordata; class Amphibia; order Anura; family Dendrobatidae; genus Ranitomeya; species Ranitomeya imitator. Next base: position 165,749,390 of record NC_091284.1, read on the forward strand.
CCATTGGCTCTTGTACATTCAGCTAGCCATCCGGGTTCCAGTACCGTCAGCTGGTTCTCGGCAGGGTCTTTTGCTCTTGTACCTTCTGCTACATTTCCAAGTTCAAGACCCTAAAGATGACGACCCTGAAGACCGAGAAGCAGAAGAGCAATAAGCTGCAGAACAAAAAGCAGAAGAACATTAAGCATAAGACTAAAAATCAGAACAAAAGATATTATTTAAATTAGAACTTATAAGCAGAAGAAGACTAAGCAGTGTATGGAGGTGAGTCCGTTCCTCCTCGTGGTTCCCCTGGAAAAAACCTGCTGCTGCAGGCCAAACTGAACGCGGACAAATCCTGTTGTAAATCTTTTGTGACAGGCAGAACAGAAGGTGTAATCTTCAAACTTTTATAGATAACAACTACAGGAAGGCATGGCTGTCACAAATAAGAATATGATGAAGAAGAAGAATATGAAGAAGATGAAAAAGTTCATTATGAAGAAGAAGAATAGTTGAATAATAAGAATATGAAGAATGTAAAAAAAAAATAATACGAAGAATGTGAAGAAGAAGAAGATGAATAAGGTGAAGGAGAAGTTGATGGAAAAGATGACGCTGCTGAGGATGATGAAGAAAGTGTGGGAGAAGTTAAAAAGAAGGTGAACAGCATCGAAGTAGTGAAACATAAATATCTGACACAATATAAAAAATCTTAACATAGTCAATATCTTTGTAACTCCGAACGTCTTAAAAAAAATTAATTCCTGCTATTCCATTAGATTGGGCTAAACCTCTGTGCCTTTAATGTCTCCTCCACCTCCCCCAATACATCCTAAATTATTCTTAGTTGTTTTCCTTCATGTAGAATTAACCTACAAGGAAAGAAAGGGTTTATTTTAATTCCGAAGTTTTGGTCCCATTGACTTGCATTGGTATCGGGTATCGGTATCGGCGATATCCAATATTTTTTGGATATCGGCCGATCCAATCCGATACCGATACTTCTGGATATCGGAAGGTATCGCTCAACACTAGTTTACACTGCAAAGAATATTAGATATTTTACAATAAGGAAAATAAAACTTTTGTCTCTGCAGTGAATGAGCTAGACTAGCTTGTGAAAAACAGATCAGATAAGTAAAAGCATTGCCAGTTCAATGGGATTTAATGTGCTCTGGTGAAACTATTGATGTGGCTCAAATAACAACATGTCTATCGAATGAAGACAGGTCGTTATTCCAGTTTCAGACTTCTAATCCATCTCAGACATCCCTGCAAATAGTTCCACATGGCTGTTTTTGCCAGATTATGACTTTACAGTTGCAAATTACAAGTGGAAAGTATAATATTATAGAACACTATTAATCTTGGCGCTACTAACTGGTGCTGCTCTGTTGTAAACATTTTCAAATAACTATTAGCAAAAAAAAATGGAACATTGACATACAGATGTCCTATATGAAATATTTGTATGGTACCATTATTGGTTTTCAACAGGTAAGACTAAAGAATAACACAGATTAATCGGGCACTCCTTCGTAAATGTAAAATTGCAAAAGCAGTCCACTAAATTCTTCTAACAATCAGAATAAACAACCACATTAATGAATCAACAATATTTTGAGCCAGTCAAGAATCTTTCTGAATCCTCCTCCTTCATCACACTTACAATATCAGTTTGTATTCCTTTCAGTAATAATGCGTTACTGTGTCCAGTAATTCTACCTGCAATAAATTACTTGAGAATAAGCATAGTGCGGCCCAGCTGAGCAAGTTGCTTCCATCAAATATGTAATTATACTTAAAAAATGTCAAATTAAAAAAAAACTTGTAAAATACATAAAAGAAAACCTGACGTCATGAATGCTCTCACCCAAGCTTGGGCTTCAGTTCTTGGCTTCTTCCTGAGTCAAACTTGCTGAGGCTACTTGCCCTAGAAAAAAGCCAGTAGGCGAAACCCAGGATCTGGAGAGTGCTGGTGTGTTGAATAAGTTTCAAAATTGAATTTGCTTGTAAGCATAATTAAACATTTGTTGGAATCAGCTTCTGCACCGGGATGCCAGTTATTTGGTTGTTCTTTAAGGTGATTTATTGATGATGGAACTCCTGTACACAGCAAGACAGGAGTAGAGCAGGAAAATACACCTAGATTTCCACATCCCACCTAATTTGGCGTAGCTGGCTGATCGCTAAAAGTCACAATACTTTTGCTAGAGTTCTAGCTCTGAAACATTAATTAATAAGCCCCTATGTGTTCTGTAAATTAAATTGGTTTACTGCTATTTTGTAAAGAATGTGCTAGCCTTCTTTCCCAATATTAATGAAATGACTTAGATATATACAGTATATATATATGTAGCCAGATGTTGGTCCAACATAGCGGTATAGTATGTACTGTTACTTTGATTCAGCTTCATCTTGTTAACTAAAAATTGGTTTTTTTAAAAGCTGATGAAAAAGGCAGACTCCAAGCGCTCACAGTCTGTAGAATTTGGACTGCGCAGATTCTTATGCATCATCAAGTGTCATCCAATCACAGAGATACAAAAAAGCACTATATCACTATAACTATCAGAGAGATGATAGTGCAGATACATCAACCCATTCAGTAGATTTTAGTAGGCATTTCTATAAGGGAAGGCAGTTGGGATATGCTATTGCAGGTGAACTATCTATTTTGGTCCACAGCAGCCTGATCGGCCATAATCCCTTAGTGTAATTTGATGTTTGCTAATTGTTCAGTAAATTAACACATCTTAAACCCTTCAAAACATCCGCAATACATACACTACGCAAGTTGGAAGCGAGTGTATGGAGTAGGCTCACTGGCTGAGCTTGCCTCATACCCGACAGATTACGGCTGTGTGTTACAGCCAGGAGCTGCCTCTAACAATTCTGGGTGGAGCACAGTATTAACCTGTTAAATGCCGCTGTCAAACTCTAAATTCCTGTGGCAGGGTTTCAAAGGAGAACATGATTTTTAAAATCTGCAGCAATGCACCGTGGTCTGTGGTCTATCTCTAGAAGGATGTCTCTAAAAGGATAACGGCAAAGATGACAGCAGAAACATGCCAGAAGTGAGCCAGAAGTGAACAGAAGGTAAGACTAACCACTGTTGATAAATGTACTAAATTTCTATCCCTTTCCATCACACTTACTCTCATAATGTTGACATATGCTCTAACAGTTTTAGCTCCATTACTCCTCAGCCTGCTTCACTATCCCCAAACCCCAGCACCCTCTAAGCAAGTAATAATATCTCCTTCCCTCTTGCCTCCCCACCTGACCTCCTCTGCTGACCTGCTCCTCAACCTCTGATCTCTCCTAATAAAGCACAAAACAAGCCACACACTCTCCTTCGCCCACCTGCTCTGTCTCTCTCTGCTTCTCCTCACTGCTGGAGACATATCTCCCAATCCTGGACCCCCACAGCTCATACCTCCCATTACTACACCCTCCTATCGCACCCAACCCAATATAAACACCCAAAATCTTGCCCATTTCAAATCGGTGCCCATGACGCCCACCCCCAAGCACCCTCTCTCTGGATCACTATGGAATGCCCGCTCCATCTGCAATAAACTCCACATGATTCACAACCTCTTTACCTTTCGTAATCTTTTTTTTCTGGGCATCGTCAAAACATGGCTGATATCCTCTGACACAGCCTCCCCCGCTGCACTGCTTTGGTGGCCTCCACTTTACCCACACTACTCGCCCTGGCAATAAACGTGGTGGAGGAGTGGGCCTTCTCCTTTCTTCCAACTGTACAATTAACCCAATCCCACCTCTACCCTCCCTTATCCTCCCTTCTTTTGAAGTCCACACTGTCCGCATCTTCTCCCCCTACAACCTCCAAATGGCTGTCACCGACCTCTAGGCTCGACCACTGCCTTTATTGACCAATTCTCCACCTGGCTCCTTCACTTTCTCTCTGCTGACATTCCCACCATCATCATGGGTGACTTCAACATCCCCATTGACACCCACCAGTTGGCAGCCTCCAAACTCCTGTCCCTTACTTCATCCTTTGGACTTACTCAGTGATCCTCCTCAGCCACCCACAAAGATGGACACACATTAGACCTAGTTTTCACCCATTTCTGCTCCCTATCTAACTTCACAACCTCCCCTCTCCCTCTATCTGACCACCATTTACTCCCTTTCTCATCCCTGTCCTCCTCACCTGTCACCCATATCCAGCAACATGCGCACCCACGCAGGAACCTCACACACCTAGACACCCACACACTCTCTGAATCTATCCTACCACTAGCATCCATATCCTCACTCCAAAACACAGACAGTGCCACTGCTTTCTACAATGCCACTCTTGCATCAGCTATTGACGTGGTCGCCCTTGTTATGCATAGCAGAGTGCAACGAACCAATAGACAACCCTGGCACAATAATATCACTAAAAAGCTTCGGCAAGTATCCAGAATTGCAGAACGGCATTGGAATAAACACCTTTGCAAGATGATTTCACTGCCCTCAAACAAGCAACACTCATATTCAAATCAGCACTCACCTCTGCAAAACAGGCCTACTTCACAACCCTCGTATCTTCCTTATCCCACAACCCCAAACAGTTGTTCAACACTTTTAACTCCCTCCTACGCCCACCACTGCCCCCTCTGAGTTCCCTAATTGTTGCCGAGGACTTTGCCACACACTTCAAAAATAAGATCGACCAAACAAGGCAAGTCTTTGTCGTCAAACCACCACAACCCCTTTGTTTACCAGGCCAATGCCTAAACCACATAACTTCCCTCTCCTAAATCACTGAAGAGGAGCTAGCTCATCTTCTCTCCAAATCACACCTCACCACTTGAGCACTTCACCCCATCCCATCCCACCTCCTCATCAACCTCACCACCATACTAATCCAATCCCTACTCCCTTCTCTTCAACCTCTCACTAACTTCTGGTACCTTCCCCACTGCTTTCGAACATGCCCCAATCACACCTATCTTCAAAAAGCCATCCCTTGACCCAAGCGCTATGTCAGCTATCGCCCCATATCTTTGCTCCCATTTGCTTCCAAACTCCTCGAGCAGCACGTCCATGCAGAACTTTCCTCTCACTTTGCATCTAACTCTTTCTTCAACAACCTACAATCTGGCTTCCGTCCCCACCATTCCACTGAGTTTTCCCTGACCAAAATTACTAATGACTTACTTACAGCCAAAGCTATCAGACAATTCTCTATACTCCTCCTAGACCTGTCCTCTGCCTTCAACACAGTTGACCACTGCCTCCTACTACAGATCCTCTCTTCCTTTGGTGTCAAAGTCCTTGCCCTATCTTGGATCTCCTCATACCTTACCAACCGCACAGTTAGCGTTTCCTACTCCCATACTACCTCTTCATCTCGCCCCCTCTCTGTTGGTGTCTCTCAGGGCTCTGTCCTTGGGCCCATACTCTTCTCAATCTATACACTCGGCCTGGGATAACTCATAAGGTCCTATGGCTTCCAGTACCATCTATGTGCTGATGACACTCAGATCTACCTCTTTGGCCCAGATGTCACCTCTCTGCTCTCCAGAATCCCATATCCTCCTTCTTCTCCTTTCTCTTCCTCAAGCTCAATGTGGACAAATCTGAACTAATTATCTTTCCTCCATCTTGCATATCTTCCCTACCTGATCTATCTATCAAAATAAATGAAATCCTACTTTCCCCTGTCCCCAAAATCCACTGCCTCGGAGTAACTCTTGACTCTGTCCTGTCCTTCAAACCGCACATCCAAGCTCTCGCCACGCCACCTCCTGTCACCTCCAGCTCAAAAATATTTCCAGAATTCGTCCTTTCCTCAACCCTCACTCTACCAAAATGCTCGTGCATGACCTAACTATCTCCTGCCTCGACTACTGCAACATCCTCCTGTGTGGCCTACCTTCTAACACTCTCGCACCCCTCCAGTTTGTCCTTAACTCTGCTGCCTGACTAATTAATCTCTCTCCTCACTACACTCCTGCTTCCCCTCTTTGCAAATCCCTTCACTGGCTCACAATTTCCCAGCGTATCTAGTTTAAACTACTAGTACTAACCTACAAAGCCATCCATAACCTTTCTCTTCTGTATATTTCCAAACTAATCTCTCAATATCTTCCCTCACGTAATCTCCGGTCCTCCCAAGACCTTCTTTCCTCCATGCTTATTCGCTCCTCACCCAATTGCCTCCAAGACTTCTCCCGAATATCCCCCTTCCTCTGGAATTCTGTGCCTCAACACATCCGGTTATCCACCACATTTGGATCCTTCAAAAGAAACCTGAAAACCCACCTCTTCAAAGAAGCTTACAGCCTGTAATGACCACATGGTCACCTCAACACCCTCGGAGCTACTGCAACCCTTGACCTACTGTCTCCTTCCCCATAATTCTGTAGAATGTAAGCCCGCAAGGGCAGGATCCTCCTCCCTCTGTACCAGTCTGTCATTGTTAGCTTTGTTTACTGTAAGTGATATTTGTATTTTGATGTAACCCCTTCTCATCACAGCACCACGGAATTAATGGTGCTATATAAATGAATAATAATAATAAAGCGCTGTGGCATTACTGTATTTAACATAAGCAAGCAGGTGATCGATGCTTCAAGTCCCCTAAGGGGAATAACATGAAAAGTGAAAATAAAAAAAAATGCTTTTAAAAAATATGAGAAAAAAAGTTCAAATCACTCTCTATTGCTAAATTAAAAATAAAGATGTAAAAAAAAAACATGTGTGGGGTTGTCGCAATCAGAAAAGTCTGATCTAATAAAATATAAAAATAATTAACCCATTCAGTAAAAGCCATAAACGAAAAAAAATCAAAAATGACATAATTACCGTATATACTCGAGTATAAGCCGAGATTTTCAGCCCATTTTTTTGGGCTGAAAGTCCCCCTCTCGGCTTATACTCAAGTCATACCCAAGGGTCGGCAGGGGAGGGAGAGCGGGGGGCTATCTAATTATACTTACCTACTCCTGGCGTGGTCCATGCAGGTCCCAGCTTGGTACCGCTCATTACAGTAATGAATATGCAGCTCCACCTCCCATAGAGGTGGAGCCGCTTATTCATTACTGTAATGAGCGATAACGGTGACTGCTCAGTACAGGAAGAATAGCGCCGGGAGAAGCAGGGACTGCACCGCGCGAGGAGCAGGTAAGTATACGGGGAGGGGGAGCGCAGCGCTGCGCGATATTTACCTCTCCTCGTTCCGGTGCGGCTCTGTCAACAGTGTCCTCTGGCTGTGTCGCTCAGATCAGAGCGCACGATGACGTGGTCAGTGCACGCCCTCTGCTGAACGTCAGTGCTAGACGGAGCCACACCCGAACGAGGAGCAGGTGACAGCGCTGGGGTCCTGAGCGTGGAGAAGTGAGTATGAGATTTTTTTTTATCGCAGCCACAGCATATGGGGCAAGTGTCTGTATGGAGCATCTTATGGGGCCATAACGATTGTGCAGCACTATAAGAGGCAAGTGTCTGTATGGAGCATCTTACGGGGCCATAACGATTGTGCAGCACTATATGGGGCAAGTGACTGTACGGAGCATCTTATGGGGCCATAACGATTGTGCAGCACTATAAGGGGCAAGTGACTGTATGGAGCATCTTATGGGGCCCTAACATTTGTGCAGCACTATAATGGGGCAAGTGACTGTATGGAGCATCTTATGGGGCCCTAACGTTTGTGCAGCACTATAATGGGGCAAGTGACTGTATGGAGCATCTTATTGGGCCATAAAGATTGTGCAGCACTATAAGGGGCAAGTGACTGTATGGATGATCTTATGGGGCCAAACGTTTGTGCAGCACTAGAATGGGGCAAGTGTCTGTATGGAGCATTTTATGGGGCCATAACGTTTGTGAAGCATTATATTGGGCAACTGACTGTATGGATCATCTTATGGGGCCATAACGTTTGTGCAGCATTATATTGGGCAAATGTGTCTATGGAGCATCTTATGGGGCCCTTATTACCCTTTATGCAGGATTATATAGGGCATATTTTAATATGGAGCATTTAATGGGGCCCATCAAACTTTATGGAGCATTATATGGGGCTCCTGATTCAATATGGATATTCAAAAACACTTAACCTACTGATGTCTCAATTAATTTTACTTTTATTGGTATCTATTTTTACTTTTGACATTTACCGGTAGCTGCTGCATTTTCCACCCTAGGCTTATACTCGAGTCATTAAGTTTTCCCAGTTTTTTGTGGCAAAATTAGGGGGGTCGGCTTATACTCGGGTCGGCTTATACTCGAGTATATACGGTACATCTTTTTGGTCTCTGCAATTCCACAGAAAATGCTGTAGCGGGAGTTCAAAACATCACATCACCTCCAGTAGCAATAAAAACGTATTAAGAAGTTTCACCTCTTGCATACGGCGTCTGCATCTTGGATCCCGCGTTCCATTATCTCTTGTTTCCTTCTTATACCACCATACAGATCTTTGCCTTGATAAAGGCCAATTGTGGCTGAAACGTTGGCTCATTCTGACTGTATGTCTGGTCTGCAATAAATTAATTTTTTCTAAACGAATTGACTTTATTGATGTCCTCGGATTGATCTCTTATACTAATAAAAACGTATTGCCATCACACACCTCCTTCGACCGAAAAATAAAAACATTACGGGTCTCGTAAAATGGTGACACATCCCAAAAATTCCTTCTGATTCATTTTTGAATACTAAAATCATTTAAATACTGGGCATTTTTGGTATCGCCATAATTGTATATCGTATCGTGATAAGTAGAATCATACTAAAATGTAATTTTTACTACAAAATGTACACTGTAAAAACAATTCCCCCCAAAATGTCAGAATTGCATATGTCTATGTGGGCAGAAAAATAAAAGAGTTATAAAAAAAAAAAAGTTATAGCTCTATGAAGAAGGGGAGAAAAGAAACAAAAATGCAAATTGATGCCGTTGTGAAGTGTAATGTTACCACTGGATAATTATATTTAGATTGTATACGTTTTTATGCTAGTAGGGCGACGGATTGGCTGATTCACCATAAAATGCAAAATATTTCAACCAGTCAGTTTACATTCTTAGGCTGCAGTCACACTATCAGTATTTGGTCAGTATTTTAAATCAGTATTTGTAAGCCAAAATCAGGAGTGGAACAATTAGAGGAAAAGTATAATAGCAACATATGCACCACTTCTGTATTTATCACCCACTCCTGGTTTTGGCTTACAAATACTGATGTAAAATACTGACCAAATACGAATAGTGTGACGGCAGCCTTAAAAGAATGTCTTTGGCTGCTTGCTTTCCATTTTTCTGTGTTTCATTCCTACAGTGTAATCAGGAAGAAGGAAAACATGCATACACTACACAACAACCCTATTGGTAGACATTATGGTGGCAGACACAGTGGAACTCCTTTATTACTTACAGTTGTGCTCAAAAGTTTACATACCGGACAGAATTTTTGCTTAATTGGCCTTTTTTCAGAGAATATGAATGATAACACCAAAACTTTTCCTTCACTCATGGTTAGTGGTTGGGTAAAGCCATTTATTGTCAAACTACTGTGTTTTCTCTTTTTAAATCATAATGACAACCCAAGAAAATTGTGTGGGGTGCAAAGAAAAATCACAAATAACATTAGCTGTAATACTGGACTCTCTGAAAACTAGCGGTGTGGCTGTTTCAAGATGCACAATAAGGAGGCACTTGAAGAAAAATGGGCTGCATGGTCGAGTAGCCAGAAGAAAGCCATTACTGCCCAAATACCCACAAAGTATCTTTTCTGCAATATGCAAAACAGCACAAAGACAAGCCTCAAAACTTTTGGAACAAGGTAATTTGGAGTGATGAGACCAAAATTGAAATTTTCCATAACCATAAATGTTACATTTGGAGAAAGGTCAACAAGGCCTATGGTGAAAGGAACACCATTCCTTCTGTAAAGCACAGAGGTGGATCACTGATGTTTGGGGATGTGTGAGCTACAAAGGCACAGTTCAAAGTTGAAGAAAAGATGAAAGCAGCATGTTATTAACATACTAGAGGCAAATTTACACTCATCAGCCCAGAAGCTGCGCAAGGGATGTACTTGGACGTGCCAACATGACAACTATCCAAAACACAAGGCCAACCACTAACCATGAGTGGAGAAAAAGTTTTGGTGTCATCATTGATAATCTCTGAAAAAAAAATAGCCAAGAGAGCAAAAATTCTGGCAGGGTATGTAAACCTTTGAGAACAACTGTATATGCAGTTAGAGTACACAAAGCAAAGGAAATATAATCTGATGTAGCTGTGTGAAATGAGAGAGATGTCATGTACTGTGAGAGTCTTCCATTATTAGGGTCAGCGTATTTGGTCCCTTCCTCAACACAAAATTCTCCACTCCTCTTCACCCCCTGATTCAGCTGCTCTACACCTCCCCCTCACTCCCTGCCAGGGATTTTGCAGTGAAGTAGAATTGTAGCTCTAATGATGACTCACACAGAGAATGAAACTTCCAGTTTCTACATAAAGCTTAGAAGAATTCAGATAGTCAGTTTTTAATGTAAAAGAGAAGAATTAGCTGAGTATAGGAGGGAAATTAACAATTGTAAGTACACAGTGCTATGTAATATGACGACTGCAATATATTAAGAGAATAAAAACTTTGATGGGAGGAGGAGTATTTCTTTAAGTGTGCTATTCCATCAGTCTGTCAGCAGCAGACTGTTAAAGTGACAGAAACTCTTCAGACAGGTCGATGACCCTCTGTCTTCTGTACTAAGGAAACCAGCACAAGCACTTTCCCCATGATTCTCCCTGGGCCCTGGAAAAACCTCCCTGTAGCCTGCAGCTACTGAGCAATATAGCCAAATAAACTGCAGTCCCGATGAGGAGGTTAAGGTAATTTTAGATGCCTTGGGAAAATAGTCCAAATCTCTTTAGCCAGTTACCTTATTAACCCTCCATTTTTTATACTGTACACTAAATGAATTTGTGCGCATCTAATAAGAATATTGGGCATTGTTGAATTAACTAGTACTAATGACAGAAATTGGTTTTCAGTGCTCACTCCTGTGATTCAGGATGCAACTGGAATATTATCTCAGTTTCATATCAAGATGTTTTTCGAGCTCTTTTTCTGTATTGCTAAACATTATGAATGCTAAAGTAGGTCATGGATATTATTTAATTAGCTCATTTCCTCTGGCTAGCTAAAGATGAAATTGAGTCAATATCACAGGCATGCTGAGTGTCTTTACTAGGTTTCATTTAAAAATCACCTTTTTATTACATGGCTGTAAAATATTTTTGAAATACAGTGGGGCAAAAAAGTATTTAGTCAGTCAGCAATAGTGCAAGTTCCACCACTTAAAAAGATGAGAGGCGTCTGTAATTTACATCATAGGTAGACCTCAACTATGGGAGACAAACTGAGAAAAAAAATCCAGAAAATCACATTGTCTGTTTTTTTATCATTTTTTTTGCATATTATGTTGGAAAATAAGTATTTGGTCAGAAACAAACAATCAAGATTTCTGGCTCTCACAGACCTGTAACTTCTTCTTTAAGAGTCTCCTCTTTCCTCCACTCATTACCTGTAGTAATGGCACCTGTTTAAACTTGTTATCAGTATAAAAAGACACCTGTGCACACCCTCAAACAGTCTGACTCCAAACTCCACTATGGTGAAGACCAAAGAGCTGTCAAAGGACACCAGAAACAAAATTGTAGCCCTGCACCAGGCTGGGAAGACTGAATCTGCAATAGCCAACCAGCTTGGAGTGAAGAAATCAACAGTGGGAGCAATAATTAGAAAATGGAAGACATACAAGACCACTGATAATCTCCCTCGATCTGGGGCTCCACGCAAAATCCCACCCCGTGGGGTCAGAATGATCACAAGAACGGTGAGCAAAAATCCCAGAACCACGCGAGGGGACCTAGTGAATGAACTGCAGAGAGCTGGGACCAATGTAACAAGGCCTACCATAAGTAACACACTATGCCACCATGGACTCAGATCCTGCAGTGCCAGACGTGTCCCACTGCTTAAGCCAGTACATGTCCGGGCCCGTCTGAAGTTTGCTAGAGAGCATTTGGATGATCCAGAGGAGTTTTGGGAGAATGTCCTATGGTCTGATGAAACCAAACTGGAACTGTTTGGTAGAAACACAACTTGTCATGTTTGGAGGAAAAAGAATACTGAGTTGCATCCATCAAACACCATACCTACTGTAAAGCATGGTGGTGGAAACATCATGCTTTGGGGCTGTTTCTCTGCAAAGGGGCCAGGACAACTGATCCGGGTACATGAAAGAATGAATGGGGCCATGTATCGTGAGATTTTGAGTGCAAACCTCCTTCCATCAGCAAGGGCATTGAAGATGAAACGTGGCTGGGTCTTTCAACATGACAATGATCCAAAGCACACTGCCAGGGCAACGAAGGAGTGGCTTCGTAAGAAGCATTTCAAGGTCTTGGAGTGGCCTAGCCAGTCTCCAGATCTCAACCCTATAGAAAACCTTTGGAGGAAGTTGAAAGTCCGTGTTGCCAAGCGAAATGCCAAAAACATCACTGCTCTAGAGGAGATCTGCATGGAGGAATGGGCCAACATACCAACAACAGTGTGTGGCAACCTTGTGAAGAATTACAGAAAACGTTTGACCTCTGTCATTGCCAACAAAGGATATATTACAAAGTATTGAGATGAAATTTTGTTTCTGACCAAATACTTATTTTCCAACATAATATGCAAATAAAATGTTAAAAAAACAGACAATGTGATTTTCTGGATTTTTTTTTCTCAGTTTGTCTCCCATAGTTGAGGTCTACCTATGGTGTAAATTACAGACGCCTCTCATCTTTTTAAGTGGTGGAACTTGCACTATTGCTGACTGACTAAATACTTTTTTGCCCCACTGTAAATAGAAACAAAAAAAATCTGAATCTGTTTTAGGATAGATAAGAGAGGTCAGTATCGGATCTTATCTGAGTGTGCAGTGATACAGCTGCTGTATAAAAATCTCTATAATCACTTAGCCAAACTTTAAAGGGAATCTGTCACCCCTTTTTTTGATTTGAGATAAAAATATGGTTCAAAAAAATAATAGAAAATAAAGGTATCACGCTAAGAACAGTAATTTGTGCTGAGCTGGCTATAAATCATAAGCTCTACCAATCGAGAGGACTGGTGCACTAATAGACCAATGATGGTAATGTAAACAATGCTGTCAGTAGCAATCTCATATTATGAATGATAAACACTTACTGGTCTATGAGTTCCCTAAGTCACAGCCGTGGGATGCGGTCCTGATTGGTTAGGTGAACCGTAGGTGCTGCAGTGCAGGATACTTCAGTACCCAGGCGGCGAGAACAGATAAAGTTGCGTGGAAGCCAGAAGCGCCCCGGCCGGTGGCGTCCCTGGATGCGTGGCTGAAAAAAATGGCCGACAGTGCTCGGCAGCGTGTGACGTCACGAGGCTTACGGAACCTTGCTGGGGCAAGATACAACCAACGCGTTTCGAGGGACTTCGTCCCTCTTTGTCAGGGTTAAAGCCCCTTCACTGCCGTTTAAACCTAATGTGCCAGATAGAAAATGGCTGCAGCCATGCATAAATCAATCTTAGTACCGGTTTGTGTGCAGGATAATACCCACTTACTGGTATGCCCTCCACAATATTCTTATCGTAAACTAGATGGTGGCCCGATTCTAACGCATCGGGTATTCTAGAATATGCATGTCCACGTAGTATAATTGCCCAGTCACGTAGTATATTGCCCAGCCATGTAGTATATTGCCTAGCCACGTAGTATATTGCCTAGACACGTAGTATATTGCGCAGCCACATAGTATATTGCCCAGTGACGTAGTATATTGGCCAGCCACGTAGTATATTGCCCAGTCATGTAGTATATTGCTCAGTGACGTAGTATATTGCCCAGTCACATAGTATATTGCCCAGTGACGTAGTATATTGGCCAGCCACATAGTATATTGCCCAGCTACGTAGTATATTGCCCAGTGACGTAGTATATTGCACAGCGACATAGTATACAGCACAGAGCCACGTAGTATATTGCCCAGCCACGTAGTATATTGCCCAGTGACGTAGTATATTGCACAGTGATGTAGTATACAGCAAAGAGCCACGTAGTATATTGCACAGCGACGTAGTATATCGCACAGTCACGTAGTATACAGCACAGAGCTACATAGTATATTGCCCAGCCACGTATTATATTGCCCAGTCACATAGTATATTGCCCAGTCACGTAGTATATTGCCCAGTCACGTAGTATATTGCCCAGCCATGTAGTATATTGCCCAGCTACGTAGTATACAGCACAGAGCCACGTAGTATATAGCACAGCGACGTAGTATATTGCACAGTGATGTAGTATATTGCCCAGCCACGTAGTATATTGCCCAGTCACGTAGTATATTGCCCAGCCTTGTATGTCACAGCTTAAAAAATAAAAAATAAACATACTCACCTTCGGATCCGAGGGTCCATTGTAGTTGTAACATACTCACCTTCAGATCTGGCGCAGACGATGAGCGCGCGGCTACCGACATCTTCCGTTCCCAGGATGCATTGTGAAATTACCCAGATGACTTAGCGGTCACGAGCTGCTCGGCGGACAACGGAGGGTGAGTATAGCAGGTTTTTTGTTTTTTTATTATTTTTAACATTAGATTTTTTACTATTGATGCCGCATACATACTGTATGTAAACCATGTCTCATATCATGTCGGGTTTAGGAAGGAGAAATGAAAAGCCGGCAATTGAATTACCGGCTTTTCTGCTATATCGCGCTGAAGTAAATATAAATATATATATACAGTCACGGCCAAAAGTATTAACACCCCTGCAATTCTGTCAGATAATACTCAGTTTCTTCCTGAAAATGATTGCAATCACAAATTCTTTGTCATTATTATCTTCATTTAATTTGTCTTAAATGAAAAAAACACAAAAAGAATTGTCCTAAAGCCAAATTGGATATAATTCCACACCAAACTTAAAAAAGGGGGTGGACAAAAGTATTGACACCGTTCGAAAAATCATGTGATGCTTCCCTAATTTGTGTAATTAACAGCACCTGTAACTTACCTGTGGCACCTAACAGGTGTTGGCAATAACTAAATCACACTTGCAGCCAGTTGACATGGATTAAAGTTGACTCAACCTCTGTCCTGTGTCCTTGTGTGTACCACATTGAGCATGGAGAAAAGAAAGAAGACCAAAGAACTGTCTGAGGACTTGAGAAACCAAATTGTGAGGAAGCATGAGCAATCTCAAGGCTACAAGTCCATCTCCAAAGACCTGAATGTTCCTGTCTCTACCGTGCGCAGTGTCATCAAGAAGTTTAAAGCCCATGGCATTGTGGCTAACCTCCCTAGATGTGGACGGAAAAGAAAAATTGACAAGAGATTTCAACGCAAGATTGTGCGGATGTTGGATAAAGAACCTAGACTAACATCCAAACAAGTTCAAGCTGCCCTGCAGACCGAGGGTACAACAGTGTCAACCCATACTATCCGTCGGCATCTGAATGAAAAGGGACTGTATGGTAGGAGACCCAGGAAGACCCCACTTCTTACCCCAAGACATAAAAAAGTCAGGCTGGAGTTTGCCAAAACTAACCTGAAAAAGCCTAAAACATTTTGGAAGAATGTTCTCTGGTCAGATGAGACAAAAGTAGAGCTTTTTGGGCAAAGGCATCAACATAGAGTTTACCAGAGGAAAAAACAGGCATTCAAAGAAAAGAACGCGGTCCCTACAGTCAAACATGGCGGAGGTTCCCTGATGTTTTAGGGTTGCTTTGCTGCCTCTGGCACTGGACTGCTTGACCGTGTGCATGGCATTATGAAGTCTGAAGACTACCACCAAATTTTGCAGCATAATGTAGGGCCCAGTGTGAGAAAGCTGGGTCTCCCTCAGAGGTCATGGGTCTTCCAGCAGGACAATGACCCAAAACACACTTCAAAAAGCACTAGAAAATAGTTTGAGAGAAAGCACTGGAGACTTCTAAGGTGGCAAGCAATGAGTCCAGACCTGAATCGCATAGAAAACCTGTGGAGAGATCTAAAAATGGCAGTTTGGAGTAGGCACCCTTCAAATATCAGAGACCTGGAGCAGTTTGCCAAAGAAGAATGGTCTAAAATTCCAGCAGAGCATTGTAAGAAACTCATTGATGGTTACCGGAAGTGGTTGGTCGCAGTTATTTTGGCTAAAGCTTGTGCAACCAAGTATTAGACTGAGGGTGCCAATACTTTTGTCTTGCCCATTTTTGGAGTTTTGTGTGAAATGATCAATGTTTTGCTTTTTGCTTTATTCTCTTTTGTGTTTTTTCATTTAAGACATTATTATCTGACAGAATTGCAGGGGTGTGAATACTTTTGGCCATGACTGTATGTGTCTCAATGACATATATATATATATATATATATATATATATATATATATATATATATAGACAGTACATATGTTTTTATGATTTTTTGAGCACATGGATCCATTGTATGTTCGTATGTCAGTTTTGCAAGCCTGCGAGAAAATCTTGCAGTACGGATGCCATACGGATTACATATTTCCCATTGACTTGCATTGGGTTTCGTGTTTCAGTCAATCCCCGACCCCGACTTTTCGTGATAATCGGCCGATTTCACTCGACTCGACTTTTGAGAAAGTCGGGTTTCGCGAAACCCGACTCGACCTTAAAAAAGTAAAAGTCGCTCAACCCTAGCCGCGTCCAATGAATATCCATGACAGACAGACAGAAGGACAGATGGAAGTGCCCCTTAGACAATTATATAGTAGATAGCCTGCATAGGATGTGAACACAATTAAATGCTGATATTACCCATGGACTTAAAAGACTGAAAAAATTTGAAAAAATTCAAAATTGCTGCAGGGAAAAATTAGGAGTGAATGGAAGGGGGAAGGAAGAAAACTTTAAAATGAATACCTTTATTAATCTGTAAAATTTTAAATATGCTCATGTGTAAAATTATTTTTATACGTAAAATGGATTAACATATGTGACCGTTATTAATCTATACGATTTAAACTATGCTCAAGATTTAAATCTTATAGATTAATAAAAGTCACATATGTTAATCCATTTCCATTTGATTGGTAGAGCTTATGATTTATAGCCAGCTCAGCACAAATTACTGTTCTTAACACGATACCTTTATTTTCTATTATTATTTTGTATTAGTGACAGAGGTGGCACAGCATCTGTTTGGTATCAGCAGCCCCAGTGCCCTTGCTCCTAGCGCCAGTGTGATATTAACAATATAAAATTATGGTTCAATTGTGCATTGCCCAACAGTGGGCGAAGCATAAAAATCATTGTTGCGCATGCGCCATTTTACATTATGCTCTGTGCCCCAGAAGTCTTGCCATGCAAGTGGGCATAGATCGTAATGAGTAATGCCGGCGCTTGCGCAATAGTGATTTTATGCTTTGATCACAGTTGGGCAAAGCATACTGCGCAGGCGCTAGAGGCCAATTCAATGTGCACACTCAAAAACTGTACGGGATCTATGCTATTCACAGATCTCGCTACATCGAGAATGCCGAGGAGCGGGGGAGAGATGGCGAACAGACCCACCCATCGGACCGGACCGGGGTAATTTACATACGAAAGCGGAGAGATTACAAAGGTATTTTCCCAGCAAAAGAGGGGAATCAGGGGATATGAAAAGTACTGCTGTAATGCAGAGCTCATGCACAATTGAACCATATTTTTATCTCAAATCGAAAAAAAGGGGTGACAGACTCCCTTTAAAGTAAAATGTAATATAACATATAGGTATATAAACTTTTTAGTCTAGTAGTTTTTCAGTAATGGAAGATACATAATTGTGACAGATGAATCTAATGGCCCAACTTTTATCATGTTATTATGACAGTATAGGTGAGATCGAGATCACATTTTCCAGTTGTGATGCAACTTCCTAACTTAGGTAATTTTTCTGTTAAATATGTTGTCTCATGAAGGGAAGTCTTTTATAATAAAATCTAGTTCAACAATCAGCTGATTGCTGCTGTTCCAGTTTCCTAAAAGCCCCCATACATTTTAAATAGCTGTTGAATGAACTGATTGAATGGTTCTGATGATTTTTCAGCCTCCAGCTATGTCAACTGTCTGTTCCATATATATGAGCATGAGCGTTTGCTCTGCCAAGAACTCCTGTGTTTTCTTTATAAGAAAGCTGTTGTCAGACATCTCTTTCAGAACAAAAGGATTGTTAGTGGTGTTGAGCCACCTCCCTAGTGTTCGGGTACGGTTCGGTTAGTCGAACAGCGAGGTGTTCGCCGAACTGTTCATCGAACATTCGACGAACACCGTCAAACCCCATTGAAACCAATGGCAGGCAAACACAAACACATACAAACACATGGAAAACACATAGAAAACACCTTAAAAGGTGTCCAAAAGCTGACAAACTGCTCAGAAGACACAACAAACATGGAAAAGTCACAACTACATATAGTCATGCGAAAAGAAAAAAGGTGGAGGAGTAAAAGGAGGAGGAGACACAGATATAGGCATGTCATGCCCTTCTAAAATCAAGAAAGGCTGAAGTAAAAATCTAAACTCACTCTACCAACACCAAGATGTCTTGATAAAAAAATTAAAAAAGAAATATCTTTAGGTAGAATGGCGGCTGGTCCATTCAGAACACTTTCCTTAGAAGATGTAGTGGTACCCCCGTTGGGAGTTGTGTCAAAAAATGAACCCAATACATTCAGACTAATCCACCATTTGTCATATCCAAGGGGCAGGTCAGTAAATGACAACATCGACGCGGAACCAAGTACAGTACTATGTACTGTACCTCCTTTGACGAGGCAATCAGGCGGGTCAAGAAGTTGGGAAGGGGCACCCTAATGGCCAAAACAGACATTGAGGGGGCGTTCCGGTTTCTACCTGTGGCTCTGAATAGTGTCCTCCCATTGGGCTGCTT
The DNA here is from genome assembly GCF_032444005.1 of Ranitomeya imitator. Taxonomy (NCBI): domain Eukaryota; kingdom Metazoa; phylum Chordata; class Amphibia; order Anura; family Dendrobatidae; genus Ranitomeya; species Ranitomeya imitator. The sequence goes on from NC_091284.1 coordinate 165,768,318, forward strand.
CTGTGAAGGAGCATACTACATAGATCACTGTTTGCCCATGGGGTGCTCCATATCCTGCTCACTATTTGAGGCGTTTAGTTGCTTCCTCGAATGTGTCGGCATGGATGTTTGTAAGGTGGCACATATAATCCATTACCTCGACGACTTCTTATGCCTGGGCCCAAAAGATTCGCCACAGTGTGAAAACATGCGGTAGTCCACCTGTGAGAAGGAGAGCTGGAGGGAGAGTGGACACCCCAGAGCCGAGGGGTTAGATTGAGAAAGAAAGAAGGAGGTGTAGCTTGCTTCATGGGTGGGGTACGCTGCTGATTATCACTAAATTCTACTAGGCCTAAAAGGATTTCCTGGGCTAGATGCCGTTACAAAATAGTAGTTAGGTAAACAGGGGGTGTAGCTTGCTTCATGGGTGGGGTACGCTGCTGAGTATCACTAAATTCTACTAGGCCCAAAAGGATTTCCTGGGCTAGATGCCATTACAAAATAGTAGTTAGGTAAACAGGCGGTGTAGCTTGCTTCATGGGTGGGGTACTGTTGTGAATTCTGTGGCTGAATTCACTCCTGTGGTCACAAGTGGTACTGCAGCTTCTGAGCTTCCTCCCTCAGGTGTTCTGGTGAGCTCGTTAACTGCTTCATTACTTAACTCCGCCTGATGCTGCTATCCTTGCTCCTTGTCAATGTTTCAGTGTTGGATCTGAGCTTTTCCTGATTGTTCCTGTGACCTGCTGCTCTGTATAGCTAAGTGCTTTTTGCTTTTTTGTTGCTTTTTTTCTGTCCAGCTTGTCTTTTGTTTTGCTGGAAGCTCTGAGACGCAAAGGGTGTACCGCCGTGCCGTTAGTTCGGCACGGTGGGTTTTTTTTGCCCCCTTTGCGTGGTTTTGCTTTAGGGTTTTTTGTAGACTGCAAAGTTCGCTTTACTGTCCTCGCTCTGTCCTAGAATATCGGGCCCCACTTTGCTGAATCTATTTCATCCCTACGTTTTGTCTTTTCATCTTACTCACAGTCATTATATGTGGGGGGCTGCCTTTTCCTTTGGGGAATTTCTCTGGGGCAAGTCAGGCCTATTTTTCTATCTTCAGGCTAGCTAGTTTCTTAGGCTGTGCCGAGTTGCCTAGGTAGTTGTTAGGCGCAATCCACAGCCGCTTTTAGTTGTGTTTAGGATAGGATCAGGTGTGCAGTCTACAGAGTTTCCACGTCTCAGAGCTCGTTCTTGTATTTTTGGGTATTTGTCAGATCACTGTGTGCGCTCTGATCGCTAAGCACACTGTGTTTCTGGATTGCCTTCATAACACCTGTCATTAGCAAACATAACAGTACAAGGAGCCAAACTAATGATTCTCAATAGAGGGAAAGAAAAAGTTCTGACATCATTTTTTTTTTTTTCTGCTCTGTGTTCACTTTTTTTTTTTCCCCTAGACATTTGGGTGATTCTGGACACAGGTGTGGACATGGATATTCAGGGTCTGTGCTCTTCAATGGATAATCTCGTTATAAATGTACAAAAAATTCAAGATACTATTGATCAGAAATCTATGTTAGAACCAAGAATTCCTATTCCTGATTTGTTTTTTGGAGATAGAACTAAGTTTCTAAGTTTCAAAAATAATTGTAAGCTATTTCTGGCCTTGAAACCTCATTCTTCTGGTAATCCTATTCAACAGGTTTTGATTATTATTTCTTTTTTGCGCGGCGACCCTCAAGACTGGGCATTTTCTCTTGCGCCAGGAGACCCTGCATTGAGTAGTGTCGATGCGTTTTTCCTGGCGCTCGGATTGCTGTACGATGAGCCTAATTCAGTGGATCAGGCTGAGAAAAATTTGCTGGCTTTGTGCCAGGGTCAGGATGATATAGAAGTATATTGTCAGAAATTTAGGAAATGGTCAGTACTCACTCAGTGGAATGAATCTGCGCTGGCAGCTTTGTTCAGAAAGGGTCTCTCTGAGGCTCTTAAGGATGTCATGGTGGGATTTCCTATGCCTGCTGGTTTGAATGAGTCTTTGTCTTTGGCCATTCAGATCGGTCGACGCTTGCGCGAGCGTAAATCTGTGCACCATTTGGCGGTACTGCCTGAGGTTAAACCTGAGCCTATGCAGTGCGATAGGACTATGACTAGAGTTGAACGGCAGGAATACAGACGTCTGAATGGTCTGTGTTTCTACTGTGGTGATTCCACTCATGCTATTTCTGATTGTCCTAAGCGCACTAAGCGGTCCGCTAGGTCTGCCGTCATTGGTACTGTACAGTCCAAATTCCTTCTGTCCATTACCTTGATATGCTCTTTGTCATCGTTTTCTGTCATGGCGTTTGTGGATTCGGGCGCTGCCCTGAATCTGATGGATTTGGATTATGCTAAACGTTGTGGGTTTTTCTTGGAGCCTTTGCGGTGTCCTATTCCATTGAGAGGAATTGATGCTACACCTTTGGCCAAGAATAAACCTCAATACTGGGCCCAGCTGACCATTTGCATGGCTCCTGCACATCAGGAAGTTATTCGCTTTCTGGTGTTGCATAATCTGCATGATGTGGTCGTGTTGGGGTTGCCATGGCTACAAACCCATAATCCAGTATTGGATTGGAATTCCATGTCGGTATCCAGCTGGGGTTGTCAGGGGGTACATGGTGATGTTCCATTTTTGTCAATTTCGTCATCCACCCCTTCTGAGGTCCCAGAGTTCTTGTCTGATTATCAGGATGTATTTGAAGAGCCCAAGTCCGATGCTCTACCTCCGCATAGGGATTGTGATTGTGCTATCAATTTGATTCCTGGTAGTAAATTCCCTAAAGGTCGATTATTTAATTTATCCGTGCCCGAACACGCCGCTATGCGCAGTTATGTGAAGGAATCCCTGGAGAAGGGACATATTCGCCCATCGTCATCACCACTGGGAGCAGGGTTCTTCTTTGTAGCCAAGAAGGATGGTTCGCTGAGACCGTGTATTGATTACCGCCTTCTTAATAAGATCACTGTTAAATTTCAGTATCCCTTGCCATTGTTATCTGACTTGTTTGCTCGGATTAAGGGGGCTAGTTGGTTCACTAAGATAGATCTTCGTGGTGCGTATAATCTGGTGAGAATCAGGCAAGGAGATGAATGGAAAACTGCATTCAATACGCCCGAGGGTCATTTTGAGTATCTAGTGATGCCGTTCGGACTTGCCAATGCTCCATCTGTGTTTCAGTCTTTTATGCATGACATCTTCCGTGAGTATCTGGATAAATTCCTGATTGTTTACTTGGATGACATTTTGATCTTCTCAGATGATTGGGAGTCTCATGTGAAGCAGGTCAGAATGGTTTTTCAGGTCCTGCGTGCTAACTCTTTGTTTGTGAAGGGATCAAAGTGTCTCTTTGGTGTGCAGAAAGTTTCATTTTTGGGGTTCATCTTTACCCCTTCTACTATCGAGATGGATCCAGTTAAGGTCCAAGCCATCCAGGATTGGATTCAGCCGACATCTCTGAAAAGTCTGCAAAAGTTCCTGGGCTTTGCTAATTTTTATCGTCGCTTCATCTGTAATTTTTCTAGCATTGCCAAACCATTGACCGATTTGACCAAGAAGGGTGCTGATTTGGTTAATTGGTCTTCTGCTGCTGTGGAAGCTTTTCAGGAGTTGAAGCGTCGTTTTTGTTCTGCCCCTGTGTTGTGTCAGCCAGATGTTTCTCTTCCGTTCCAGGTCGAGGTTGATGCTTCTGAGATTGGAGCAGGGGCGGTTTTGTCACAGAGAGGTTCTGATTGCTCAGTGATGAAACCATGTGCTTTCTTTTCCAGGAAGTTTTCGCCCGCTGAGCGTAATTATGATGTGGGCAATCGAGAGTTGCTGGCCATGAAGTGGGCATTCGAGGAGTGGCGTCATTGGCTTGAAGGAGCTAAGCATCGCGTGGTGGTATTGACTGATCATAAGAACTTGACTTATCTCGAGTCTGCCAAGCGCTTGAATCCTAGACAGGCCCGTTGGTCGTTATTTTTGCCCGCTTCGACTTTGTGATTTCGTACCTTCCGGGCTCTAAAAATGTGAAGGCGGATGCTCTGTCTAGGAGTTTTGTGCCCGACTCTCCGGGTTTATCTGAGCCAGCGGGTATCCTCAATGAAGGAGTCATTGTGTCTGCCATCTCCCCTGATTTGCGGCGGGTGCTGCAAAAATTTCAGGCGAATAAACCTGATCGTTGTCCAGCAGAGAAACTGTTCGTCCCTGATAGGTGGACTAATAAACTTATCTCTGAACTTCATTGTTTGGTGTTGGCTGGTCATCCTGGAATCTTTGGTACCAGAGAGTTAGTGGCTAGATCCTTCTGGTGGCCATCTCTGTCACGGGATGTACGTACTTTTGTGCAGTCCTGTGGGATTTGTGCTAGGGCTAAGCCCTGCTGTTCTCGTGCCAGTGGGTTGCTTTTGCCCTTGCCGGTCCCAAAGAGGCCTTGGACACATATTTCGATGGATTTCATTTCTGACCTTCCCGTTTCTCAAAAGATGTCAGTCATTTGGGTGGTCTGTGATCGCTTTTCTAAAATGGTCCATCTGGTGCCCTTGGCTAAATTGCCTTCCTCCTCTGATTTGGTACCTTTGTTCTTTCAGCATGTGGTTCGGTTGCATGGCATTCCTGAGAATATTGTTTCTGACAGAGGTTCCCAGTTTGTTTCAAGGTTTTGGCGAGCCTTTTGTGGTAGGATGGGCATTGACCTATCCTTTTCCTCGGCTTTCCATCCTCAGACTAATGGCCAGACCGAACGAACCAATCAGACCTTGGAAACATATCTGAGATGTTTTGTTTCTGCAGACCAGGATGATTGGGTGTCCTTTTTGCCGTTGGCTGAGTTCGCCCTTAATAATCGGGCCAGCTCGGCTACCTTGGTTTCTCCATTTTTTTGCAATTCTGGGTTCCATCCTCGTTTCTCTTCAGGACAGGTTGAGTCTTCGGACTGTCCTGGTGTGGATTCTGTGGTGGATAGGTTGCAGCAGATCTGGACTCAAGTAGTGGACAATTTGATCTTGTCCCAGGAGAAAGCTCAACTTTTCGCTAATCGCAGACGCCGTGTGGGTCCCCGACTTCGTGTTGGGGATCTGGTTTGGTTATCTTCTCGTCATATTCCTATGAAGGTTTCCTCTCCTAAATTTAAACCTCGTTTTATTGGTCCGTATAGGATTTCTGAGGTTCTCAATCCTGTGTCTTTTCGTTTGACCCTCCCAGACTCCTTTTCCATACATAATGTATTCCATAGGTCGTTGTTGCGGAGATACGTGGCACCTATGGTTCCATCTGTTGAGCCTCCTGCCCCGGTTTTGGTGGAGGGGGAATTGGAGTATATTGTGGAGAAGATTTTGGATTCTCGTGTTTCTAGACGGAAACTCCAGTATCTGGTTAAATGGAAAGATTATGCTCAGGAAGATAATTCCTGGGTTTTTGCCTCTGATGTTCATGCTTCCGATCTTGTTCGTGCCTTTCATGCGGCTCATCCTGGTCGGCCTGAGGGCTCTGGTGAGGGTTCTGTGACCCCTCCTCAAGGGGGGGGTACTGTTGTGAATCCTGTGGCTGAATTCACTCCTGTGGTCACAAGTGGTACTGCAGCTTCTGAGCTTCCTCCCTCAGGTGTTCTGGTGAGCTCGTTAACTGCTTCATTACTTAACTCCGCCTGATGCTGCTATCCTTGCTCCTTGTCAATGTTTCAGTGTTGGATCTGAGCTTCTCCTGATTGTTCCTGTGACCTGCTGCTCTGTATAGCTAAGTGCTTTTTGCTTTTTTGTTGCTTTTTTTCTGTCTGAGGGGACTGCCTTATCCTCACATGGAGGACGCCGCTGAATGAGGTTATGTCTGCCACTGCAGAATACCTCCATTAACCTGGACATTTAACCTGGACATTTTATTCCCCTGATGAACCCCCGTAACGGGGAGGGAAACGCGTTGGGAAGAGAAAGAGGACATATCATCCAGGGTGGTTATACTAACCAAAGGGCTTCATTAAGTAGGCTCAAACTTGGGGACTGCCCTTGTTAGGGCGGGAGTCTTATACACGGGGCACGACAGGGAAGATAGCTTCAAACCCTTCCCCCCCACCTACCTATATCTTTTTTTTTTTTTTTTTCTTTTCTTCTCCCCCCCATTGGAAAAGGTTTATTGGTCTCCATCCCATGCCGTGCTCTCAATAAGCACAAGAATCTACAACAAGAAGAGAGACAGCAATTGGGTGAGATCATGCCATTTTTCTTGTCTAGTGCACGTTTAAACATGAGCACCTTATTGTTTTTAAAGTACACATAATTTTAGAGGTATACATATTAAATGTTAAGTTTTAGAGTCTAGTGGCTGGCTATGCTGGGTTGTTAGTTAAAAGTGGTCAGACGTGATTAGGAACGATACGTTCTGGTTTCTTTCTTTTTTCCTGCTGAATTCACACACTTCTCCTGATTGTTCCTGTGACCTGCTGCTCTGTATAGCTAAGTGCTTTTTGCTTTTTTGTTGCTTTTTTTCTGTCCAGCTTGTCTTTTGTTTTGCTGGAAGCTCTGAGACGCAAAGGGTGTACCGCCGTGCCGTTAGTTCGGCACGGTGGTTTTTTTTTGCCCCCTTTGCGTGGTTTTGCTTTAGGGTTTTTTGTAGACTGCAAAGTTCGCTTTACTGTCCTCGCTCTGTCCTAGAATATCGGGCCCCACTTTGCTGAATCTATTTCATCCCTACGTTTTGTCTTTTCATCTTACTCACAGTCATTATATGTGGGGGGCTGCCTTTTCCTTTGGGGAATTTCTCTGGGGCAAGTCAGGCCTATTTTTCTATCTTCAGGCTAGCTAGTTTCTTAGGCTGTGCCGAGTTGCCTAGGTAGTTGTTAGGCGCAATCCACAGCCGCTTTTAGTTGTGTTTTAGGATAGGATCAGGTGTGCAGTCTACAGAGTTTCCACGTCTCAGAGCTCGTTCTTGTATTTTTGGGTATTTGTCAGATCACTGTGTGCGCTCTGATCGCTAAGCACACTGTGTTTCTGGATTGCCTTCATAACACCTGTCATTAGCAAACATAACAGGGTACGCCGCTGAGTATCATTAAATTCTACTAGGACCAAAAGGATTTCCTGGGCTAGATGCTGTTACAAAATAGTAGTTAGGTAAACAGGTGGTGTAGCTTGTTTCATGGGTGGGGTACGCTGCTGAGTATCACTAAATTCTACTAGGCCCAAAAGGATTTCCTGGGCTAGATGCCATTACAAAATAGTAGTTAGGTAAACAGGCGGTGTAGTTTGCTTCATGGGTGGGGTACGCTACTAAGTATCACTAAATTCTACTAGGCCCAAACGGATTTCCAGGGCTAGATGCCGTTACAAAATAGTAGTTAGGTAAACAGGCGGTGTAGCTTGCTTCATGGGTGGGGTACGCTGCTGAGTATCACTAAATTCTACTAGGCCCAAAAGGATTTCCTGGGCTAGATGCCATTACAAAATAGTAGTTAGGTAAACAGGCGATGTAGTTTGCTTCATGGGTGGGGTACGCTACTAAGTATCACTAAATTCTACTAGGCCCAAACGGATTTCCTGGGCTAGATGCCGTTACAAAATAGTAGTTAGGTAAACAGGCGGTGTAGCTTGCTTCATGGGTGGGGTACGCTGCTGAGTATCACTAAATTCTACTAGGCCCAAACGGATTTCCAGGGCTAGATGCCGCTACAAAATAGTAGTTAGGTAAACAGGCGGTGTAGCTTGCTTTATGGGTGGGTACTCTGCTGAGTAGCACAAAATGCTATTAGTTACAAAACGATTTCCTGGGCTAGATGCCGTTAAAAAAATAGTAGTTAGGTAAACAGGCGGTGTAGCTTGCTTCATGGGTGAAGTACGCTGCTGAGTAGCACCAAATTCTATTAGGCCCAAAAGGATTTCCTGGGCTACATGTTGTTAAAAATAGTACTTAGGTAAATAGGCGGATGGTGGCTGGGCTTCTCTGCTGACTAGCAGACACTGAGGCTTTGGAGCAGACCTCTGAATCCTAGGCCATAGTATGAGGAAACAACTCTGCAGACTACCCCACCCACCTGGAATTGACGATTGAAACGTCATCTAAAACTCAGCAAGGGGACTAAATAAAAGAGTCTCCATTTTTTCCAAAAATTTGGGCACAGGCACCACTTAAGTGGCATCAATTTCGCCAGAGTTTTTTAAAACTGTTGGTGAGGTGATTTTCAAAAATCATCAAGCTTTTAGTCTCCCCAAGATGACACATGGGTGGAAAAGTCCTTGCGGATCCAGGATTTGTTCATCTTGATGAACGTTAGTCTGTCTACATTGTCACTGGACATCCGCGTGCGATTATCTGTCAGCACACCACCAGCAGCGCTGAGCACACGTTTAGAGAGAACACTAGCTGTGGGGCACAACAAGATCTCCAAGACGTGAGTGGCGAGCTCAGGCCATTTTTCAAGATTGGAAGCCCAAAATGAGCAAGGGTCCTGTTCCACAGTCATGGCATTAATGATAACTTGGAGATACTCTTGTACCATCCTCTCTAGGCATTGGCTGTGCATCAAACTTCTTGTCTCCTATGGCCTTGCAAAGGATGGTCTAAAAACATCTTGAAACGATTGGAAAAAATTGCTGTTACCACCAGATACAATGTTACTGTTACGGTTTGAGTGATGACTCGATAGTCCCACGGTTGGGAAGTTAGAACTCAGAGATTCATTACGTGCACCACTGGTGTTTTGTGGAAAAGCAGATGTTACAGAATCTAACAGTCTCTGCTGATACTCCTGCATGCGTGAATCCCTTTCTATGGCAGGAATTATTTAGCCAAATTTGCTTTTGTACCGGGGATCTAAGAGTGTGGCAACCCAGTAGTTGGCATTACTTCAGATTCTGACAATCCAAGGGTCATGTTGCAGGTAGTGCAGCAAGAAGGCACTCATGTGTCTTGCGCATCCAGGAGGACCAAGTCCTTTTTGTCTTGGTGGTGGCGAGGTGAGAATCATGCTTCCTTCGTCTGCCCTCTCCCTACAACCTCGCACAATGGAAAGTTGATCAAGGTCTCCCTCATCTGATGAGTCTTCCATGCCCAGCGCCAGTTCGTCCTCCACTTCTTCCTCGCCTCCTGCACCTTCCTCAACAGTTTGGCTGCTACCATGTGCCCTCGGTAACCCCTCTCCCCCAGCCTCCAATGCCAGCCGCCTTGGTGCTGCCAACCTTCTTGACCTTGGAGATATGATCCCTTCCACATACGACTCCTCCTGTCCCTCCTCCTCTTGTTCCACCACCTGACTCTGAACACTGTGTAAGGTGTGCTCCAGCATGTAAATCACCGGAATGGTCATGCTGATAATGGCATAGTCAGCACTAAACATCTTTGTTGCTATTTCAAAACTGTGCAGAAGGGTGCATAGGTCCCTGATCTGAGACCACTCCTGCAGCGTGATTGGCCTCTACTGAGATTTTGTTGACAAATCTTACAGACAACATGAGTTAAGTCATCCTTTGCGATGTTAAAAAATGCCCAGGCTATGCAAGGCTTAGAGCCCGTGCGACATGAAGAGCCACCACGACTTCTGGTTTCAGGCACAGTTGGGGTTGAGGATGCAGTTGTTGACGTGCTTCCAGTACTCTGTCTCTGTCCAGGAAGGCACACCATTACCTCGTCATCAGACTCGTCACTAGCATCCTCCTCCACCTCCTCTGCTGACCTCATGGACTGGCAGACTGGGGGTTGACAGTAAGTGGGGTCTACAACCTCATCATCATCATCCTGTGTGATCTCACACCCATCGTCCTCAGAGCCAACCTCTTCCTGCCCTGATCAAAAAGTCAAGTTTTCGTTCCAATCAGGTATCTCAGTCTCATCATCATCTTCCTCATTGTCTCCACCAACAGGAGTTACAGTTTGGGAACGAGAGTCTACATTATGCTCAGAACCTTCTTCATCTGGGCCTGGATCCGACTCACAAAGATTCTGGGCATCAGTGCAGATCATTTCCTCGTCTGGATTCACAGAAGCTCTGGGGCAGACCTCTGATTCTCAGGCAATAGTATGCATAAACAGCTCTACAGACTCAACCATGTGTGTTACCCCATGCTCAGACGGGCAGCTGGAGACTTGGGAGCTGTGAGGAAGCAAGTGTGATTGGGGTGACAACTCTGAGGACTAGAGTAGTAGTGATGTTGAAGTTGACATGGAGGAGAGCCCACTTGAAAGAGCACTTGATATCAATTCAAACACCTGCTGTTTTTCTGCCTCATCTGGAATTTTTGGCGATGCTTGCAGCGATGGTCATAAGAAATGGATCATATTAGATTGTCCACGAAAAGAAGTAGGCATCTTACTTTGGCTGGAAAATGGTCTTTCTTCTGCAGATGTTACTGTTGCTTTACTACCTACATCATGGACACAACCTTTTTTCCCTTTCCAACATGCCTATTACCCTTTCCACCATCAGCAGGCCTTTTGCCACTCATTTTAGTGCTTAACTAAATGGCAACTCTGTATCTGTAGTTGTTGGCACAACAACCGATGGATGAAAACCGAGCAGAACTGAGTGGCCAAACTGTGGCACTAGGCCCAAAACTATTAACTGTATTAGATGCAGTAAAAAACACTGGCGGTGTAATTTGTTTCACAGGCGGGTTACTCTGCTGACGTGCAGACACTGCTCCTAGGCCCAAAACTATTAACAGGATTAGATGCAGTAAAAATTGAGATACACAGGCGGCGTAGTTAGTTTCACAGGCGGGCTACTCTGCTGACGTGCAGACAATGCTCCTAGGCCCAAAACTATTAACTAGATTAGATGCAGTGAAAATTGAGATACACAGGCGGTGTAGTTAGTTTCACAGGCGGGCTACTCAGATGACTATCAGACAATGCTACTAGCCCAAAAGGATTGGCTGAGCTAGATTACACCAAATGCTGTGACAAACACTTACACAGCACTGGCACAGACCTGCCTGATAGGGTTGAGCGAAATGGATCGTTCATTTTCACAAGTCGCCGACTTTTGCCACAGTCGGGTTTCATGAAACTCAACCCGATCCCTGTGTGGGGTCGGCCATGCGGTACGCGACTTTCACGCCAAAGTCGCGTTTCAATGACGCGAAAAGCGCCATTTCTCAGCCAATGAAGGTGGACGCAGAGTGTGGGCAGCGTGATGACATAGGTCCTGGTCCCCACCATCTTAGAGAAGGGCATTGCAGTGATTGGCTTGTTGTCTGCGGCGTCACAGGGGCTATAAAGGGGCGTTCCCGCCGACCGCCATCTTACTGCTGCTGATCTGAGCATAGAGAGAGGTTGCTGCCGCTTCGTCAGAAGCAGGGATAGCGTTAGGCAGGGCCCATTTACCCCCAAACCGCTTGTGCTGTAGCGATTTCCACTGTCCAACACCACCTTTTGTTTGCAGGGACAGTGGAAGCTACATTTTTTTTCCTCAGCGCTGTAGCTCATTGGGCTGCCCTAGAAGGCTCCCTGATAGCTGCATTGCTGTGTGTACGCCGCTGTGCAAACCAACTGCTTTTTTCAAAGCACAAATCCTGTTGTTCCTTCCTTTCTGCACAGCTATCTTGTTTGTTTGTCCACACTTTTGATGTAATTTGTGCAGCAGTCCACTGCTTGTTATTGCTGCCTGCCATACCTGGCTGAGATTACTGCAGGGAGATAGTAATTGTAGGACAGTCCCTGTTTTTTTTTTTTTAAATTCTCCCTGACAAAAAATAAATAGTGGGAGATTAATCTTGGCTAGTGTTGAGCGATACCGTCCGATACTTGAAAGTATCGGTATCGGATAGTATCGGCCGATACCCGAAAAGTATCGGATATCGCCGATACCGATATCCGATACCAATACAAGTCAATGGGACACCAAGTATCGGAATGTATCCTGATGGTTCCCAGGGTCTGAAGGAGAGGAAACTCTCCTTCAGGCCCTGGGATCCATATTAATGTGTAAAATAAAGAATTAAAATAAAAAATATTGATATATTCACCTCTCCGGCGGCCCCTGGACATCACCGCGGGTAACCGGCAGGCTTCTTTGTTTAAAATGCGCGCGTTTAGGACCTGAGGAATGACGTCACGGCTTCTGATTGGTCGCGTGCCGCCCATGTGACCGCCACACGACCAATCAGAAGCCGCGACGTCATTCCTCAGGTCCTAAATTCCTAGAATGAGGAGTTTAGTGCCTGAGAATGACGTCGCGGCTTCTGATTGGTCGCGTGGCGGTCACATGAGCGGCACGCGACCAATCAGAAGCCGCGACGTCATTCCTCAGGTCCTAAACGCGCTCATTCTAGGAATTTAGGACCTGAGAAATGACGTCGCGGCTTCTGATTGGTCGCGTGGCGGTCACATGGGCGGCACGCGACCAATCAGAAGCCGCGACGTCATTCCTCAGGTCCTAAACGCGTGCATTTTAAACAAAGAAGCCTGCCTGTTACCCGCGGTGATGTCCAGGGGCCGCCGGAGAGGTGAATATATCAATATTTTTTATTTTAATTCTTTATTTTACACCTCACTATGGATCCGATACTGATACCCGATACCACAAACGTATCGGATCTCGGTATCGGAATTCCGATACCGCAAGTATCGGCCGATACCCGATACTTGCGGTATCGGAATGCTCAACACTAATCTTGGCATTTGTGCTTGAGTGTCAGTCGTGTGTGCCATCTCTCTCCAATTGTGGGGCACAGAAAGCCTAGTGTCTATAATCCTTTTTTTTTTTTTTAATTCTCCCTAAAAAAAAAATAGTGGGAGATTAAGATTGGCATTTCTGCTAGAGTGCCAGTCCTGTGTGTGCCATCTCTCTCCAATTTTGGGGCACAGAAAGCCTAGTGTGTAATACTGGCCCTGATTTCTTGGCAATTCTCCCTAACCAAAAAAAGTAGTGGGAGATTAAGATTCGCATGTCTGCTAGAGTGCCAGTCCTGTGTGTGCCATCTCTCTCCAATTTTGGGGCACAGAAAGCCTAGTGTGTAATACTGGCCCTGATTTCTTGGCAATTCTCCCTAACCAAAAAAAGTAGTGGGAGATTAATATTGGCCTTTGTGCTTCTGTGCCAGTCCTGTGTGCCATCTCTCTCAAATTGTGGGCCACAGAAAGCCTAGTGTCTGTTTTTTTTTATTTTGGTTTTTAAATTCTCCCTGAAAAAAAAAAAATAGTGGGAGATTAATATTGGCCTTTGTGCTTCTGTGCCAGTCCTGTGTGCCATCGCTCTCAAATTGTGGGCCACAGAAAGCCTAGTGTCTGTTTTTGGTTATTTTGGTTTTTAAATTCTCCCTGGAAAAAAAATAAATAGTGGGAGATTAATATTGGCCTTTGTGCTTCTGTGCCAGTCCTGTGTGCCATCTCTCTCAAATTGTGGGCCACAGAAAGCCTAGTGTCTGTTTTTTTTTATTTTGGTTTTTAAATTCTCCCTGAAAAAAAAAATGGTGGGAGATTAATATTGGCCTTTGTGCTTCTGTGCCAGTCCTGTGTGCCATCTCTCTAAAATTGTGGGCCACAGAAAGCCTAGTGTCTGGTTTTTTTTATTTTGGTTTTTAAATTCTCCCTGAAAAAAAATAAATAGTGGGAGATTAATATTGGCCTTTGTGTTAGGAGTCGAGTTTCCTCTGCTGCACAGGGGGAATCTCGATCCGTCTCCGCTGCGGTCTCCCATTCTCCTCCAGCCGCAGTGGAGTCTGCTCAGCAGGGACGTCGATCCCAGCGTCTCGCTCAGTCTGACTCTGTGCGAAGAGTTGCTGCTGCTTCTCCAGTCTCTGCCATTAAAGTCAGTGCTGGTCAGCAGCGAGCGGACTTCTCTGGGACTAAGTCCTTGTCTGCACGTACTGAGCATGCCCAGGGTAAGATCTCCCGTTGGAGATCGAGGGTCATGTGCTCAGGCTCTGCAGCACATTCCATTGGTCCTCTTGGCAGGTCTTGGAAGGGCAAAAGTGCTGTAGCCACTTCCTGTGCTGCAACTATATAAACTGCGCATGACCGCACGGCCATGCGCTAGTATTGTGTCATAACGTTATATGTGTGTGTGTAGATGAATGTATGTCGATGGATGAAAGCTCCTAAATATCCCTCCCTAGAGTTGTTGTCTGCTCGCGGATGTTGGTAGCTATCTAGCGCCCGACTAATCATCTGCACGATACACACATTACAGCGTCCTCTTGCTGTGTCCGCCTGTACGGCGCCGTGCGCTTGCCTTGCGCTTTCCATACCCAAGCCAGTGTGGTTGGTGGCGTCCGTCTGTGCGGCATTGCTCGCACTTCTGTGCATTTATATATTTAAACTTAGTTTCCTTACACACCCAGTTGTCGTGTAGTGCCAGCGAGGGTCTAATCGGACTTCAATCCCAGTTGGGGTTAAGTACGCTGACTACTCGCTCGCGCTTTAGGTGCGGTACCGCGATCCTGTGACGCAACAGGATTGCTCCCTTCACGCTGGGTGAGGTTGAACCCACGTGTATATACTTTAGTGTACCGCCATATAGTCTGTATTTACTAGCAGCAGGTTTTCACCTGCACGGTGGACCCCGGACTGCGAACGCATCTATATCACCTTTCTTGGTGCGTTCCGCCAGTCCTAACACTTTGTGCTTCTGTGCCAGTCCTGTGTGCCATCTCTCTCAAATTGTGGGCCACAGAAAGCCTAGTGTCTGTTTTTGGTTATTTTGGTTTTTAAATTCTCCCTGGAAAAAACATAAATAGTGGGAGATTAATATTGGCCTTTGTGCTTCTGTGCCAGTCCTGTGTGCCATCTCTCTAAAATTGTGGGCCACAGAAAGCTTTTTTTTTTTTTTTTTTTAGGTTTTTAAATTCTCCCTGAAAAAAAAAAAAATAGTGGGAGATTAATATTGGCCTTTGTGCTTCTGTGCCAGTCCTGTGTGCCATCTCTCTCAAATTGTGGGCCACAGAAAGCATAGTGTCTTTTTTTTTATTTTGGTTTTTAAATTCTCCCTGAAAAAAAAAATAAATAGTGGGAGATTAATATTTGCCTTTGTGCTTCTGTGCCAGTCCTGTGTGCCATCTCTCTAAAATTGTGGGCCACAGAAAGCCTAGTGTCTGTTTTTTTTTTAATTTTGGTTTTTAAATTCTCCCTGAAAAAAAAATAAATAGTGGGAGATTAATATGGGCATTTTTGCTTGAGTGACAGTCCTGCGTGTGTGGCATCTCTCTCATTTTGTGCCACAGAAAACCGAGTGTGTAACGTTGTGCCTGATTTTCCTTACAGTCTCACCCACCTATAAAGGGATATCTAAATCCTACAGAAGTTTGAGTTCACCTTGTAAGTTGTTTAACAGTAACAAATACCGTTACTTTGGTTACGTTTTTAAAACAATGAACAATGAGGAAGTCTGGTGGAAGAGGTCGTGACTGTGGGCATTCATTGCCAGCTGGTAATGATGGTAGTGGTGGTGGAGCATCAGGTGGTCGTGGGAAAAACCATATAGCACCTAATTCTTGAGCTGTGGAGCCAGGTTCATCGTCTGGCTACACAAGGCCTCGAACGCTCCCTTTTCTGGGAGTAGGAAAACGACTTTTAAAGCCGGAGCAGCAAGAGCAAGTTTTGGCTTTCCTTGCTGACTCAGCCTCTAGCTCTTTTGCCTCCTCTTCTGAAACTGCTAAATGTAAAAGCAGTGCATCGTTAGTGGATGTTCACGGTCAGGGACAAGTCGCTTCCTTGTCCTCTTCAGCCAAAACAACAACAGAGAAGGATGCGTCAGGCGACACAACGGGTTACTCCATGGAGCTCTTTGCACATACCGTTCCTGGGTTAGAAAGTGAAACAGTTAACAGGCCATGCCCATTACAAGTTGAATCGGACATGGAGTGCACAGATGCACAGCCACAGCCAGATTACTATGCTGTTCCTTTGACTCAGACCACAACATTGCCCTTGCAGTGTACTGATCCAGATGAGACTATGGTGCCCCGTCACGAACGCTATACCACCGGCTTACACGGTGACACAGATGAAGTTGCACACGAGATAGAAGAGGAGGTCATAGATGACCCAGTTGTTGACCCCGATTGGCAGCCATTGGGGGAACAGGGTGCAGGCGGCAGTAGTTCTGAAGCGAAGGAGGAGGGGCCGCAGCAGGCATCAACATCGCAGCAGGTTCCATCTGCCGGGCCCGTATCTGGCCCAAAACGCGTGGCAAAGCCAAAACCTGTTGGAGGACAGCGTGGCCATCCGGTTAAAGCTCAGTGTGCAATGCCTGAAAAGATATCCGATGCTAGAAAGAGTGCAGTCTGGCATTTTTTTAAACAACATCCAACTGATCAGCGCAAAGTCATCTGTCAAAAATGTTCAACTACCTTAAGCAGAGGTCAGAATCTGAAAAGTCTAAATACAAGTTGTATGCATAGACATTTAACCACCATGCATTTGCAAGCCTGGACTAACTACTAAACGTCCCTTAAGGTTGTAGCACCCTCGGCCAATGAAGCTAGTCAGCAACGCTACATCCCTTCCGTCACTGTAAGGTCACCATTTTCCGCACCACCTGCAGTATCTGTGCAGGTTTCGTTGCCAGGCCAAAGCAGTCAGGGTCAGGGAATCACCAGTTTCGTAGTCGGAAACACTGCATGTAGGGCACCGGCAAGAATACCGTCTCCAACCATCTCTCAGTCTGCCATGTCCACTGGCACCCCCGCTAGTTCCACGATCTCCAGCTCTCCAGTCCAGCTCACCCTACATGAGACTCTCGTTAGAAAAAGGAAGTACTTAGCCTCGCATCCGCGTACACAGGGTTTGAACGCCCACATAGCTAGACTAATCTCGTTAGAGATGATGTCCTACCGGTTAGTTGAAAGCGAAGCTTTCAAAGCCCTGATGGACTACGCTGTACCACGCTACGAGCTACCCAGTCGACACTTCTTTTCGAGAAAAGCCATCCCAGCCCTCCACCAGCATGTTAAAGAGTGCATCGTCCATGCACTCGGGCAATCTGTGAGTACAAAGGTGCACCTGACAACAGATGCATGGACCAGTAGGCATGGCCAGGGACGTTATGTGTCCATCACGGCACACTGGGTGAATGTGGTGGATGCAGGGTCCACAGGGGACAGCAATTTTGGGACAGTTCTGCCTAGCCCATGGTCTAGGAAACAGTTGGCTGTAGCCGTTCGCACCCCCTCCTCCTCCTCCTCGTCCTCCTGCAGAAGCGACAGCTCGTCCACAGACCGCAGTCGCACAACCACTCCATCCGCAGCTGCCACTGTTGCACACCAGGTGTCCCATTATGGGGCAGCTACTGGCAAGCGTCAGCAGGCTGTATTGGCTATGAAGTGTTTGGGCGACAACAGACACACCGCGGAAGTTCTGTCCGAGTTCTTGCAGAAAGAAACGCAGTCGTGGCTGGGCACTGTAGATCTTGATGCAGGCAAGGTAGTGAGTGATAATGGAAGGAATTTCATGGCTGCCATCTCCCTTTCCCAACTGAAACACATTCCTTGCCTGGCTCACACCTTAAACCTGGTGGTGCAGTGCTTCCTGAAAAGTTATCCGGGGTTATCTGACCTGCTCCTCAAAGTGCGCGGACTTTGCTCGCATATCCGCCGTTCGCCCGTACACTCCAGCCGTATGCAGACCTATCAGCGGTCTTTGAACCTTCCCCAGCATCGCCTAATCATCGACGTTGCAACAAGGTGGAACTCAACACTGCACATGCTTCAGAGACTGTGCGAACAGAGGCATGCTGTTATGTTTTTGTGGGAGGATACACATACATGGGCAGGCAGTAGGATGGCAGACATGGAGTTGTCAGGTGTGCAGTGGTCGAAGGTATAAGACATGTTTCAAGTCCTTCAGTGTTTTGAGGAATGCACACGGCTGGTTAGTGCAGACAATGCCATAATAAGCATGAGCATCCCCCTAATGCGTCTGCTGATGCAAAGTTTGACGCACATAAAGGAGCAGGCGTCTGCAGCAGAGGAAGAGGAAAGCCTTGATGACAGTCAGCCATTGTCTGGTCAGGGCAGTGTACAGGACGAGGTAGTGGGCGAACAGGAGGAGGAGGAGGACGAGGAGGATGATGGGGATGAGTATTTTTTTAATGAGGAAGCTTCTCCAGGGCCAATAGCAACTGGTGGCGTTGCAAGACCGGGTTCAGGTTTTTTTAGGGAGACAAGTGACGTAGATTTGCCTGAAACTGCCCCTCAACCCAGCACGACCGCAGATTTGACAACTGGAACTTTGGCCCACATGGCGGATCATGCCTTACGTATCCTGAAAAGGGACCCACGCATTATTAAAATGATAAATCACTAAATGTCCAAATGAAAAAGGGCACTTCCAAAATATCAAAACACAAGGTCCCATATCAATAACGATGGAGCAACGAATAGATCCCACAATTGAAATATAAAATCATTTTTATTAGTAAATAAATATAAAAAGACAGAAAATAAATACAACAACATACAGTACTAAGGGACACCTAGCTAATATAGTGACACAGGGCAATAAATGCAACAATCACCTGCATAAACCATATGCTAGAGAAAGGCTAACAATAATAATGCCTTACAAGTGCTAATATCAATGCCCATACGTCTCAGAAGCTGAGCAGCACATGGAAAAAACACACACCCGGAAGTAAAAGGTCTCCCGACCAATATAATACTTCTCCAGTACAATTACACTAGCCACAATGGGCAAAAAAAGCCAACCACCTCCAAAGAAATAAGGGGGGCATATAGCAAAAACAAACAGGTGTATATTACCAGCTGCGCTGCATCCCACCAGGCGTCCCTGGGATGAAGGGACGCCTGGTGGGAAGCAGCACAGCTGGTAATACAGAATTGCCAGAATTGGCAGAATATGCATTGCAGGAGCTTGCTTGCCCAGCAGCTAGTGTGCTATCAGAAAGAGTATTCAGTGCTGCAGGTTCAATATTAACCGAAAAAAGGACTCGTCTGGCTACCCAAAATGTTGATGATCTAACCTTCATTAAAATGAACCACAACTGGATTTCGAATTCTTTTGCCCCACCTTTCCCGGCTGACACCTAGCTTTCCTATGAAAAGGTCTTGCTTGTGGACAGCTCTGACTGACTTTTCCAATCTCGTAATTTGCAGCAGCTGTTTGTCCAGCATATGACATGTTTACACCTCCCTAAATGGCCAAACTCCCCCCACGGGGCCGTGGTCTCGCCACTTGGCGCAAGCACCCGTGAGAGTGCCGTTTGTCTGAAGAGGTGGGTGTGCACGCTTTTGGTCGACGGCACTGCCACTGGGTCCCTCATAGTACAATAAAGTGTCTCTGGCGGTGGTGGTGCGGACCCAACGTCAGACACACCGTTGTAACATGAGGGGCCCTGGGCCTGTACCGCCGGCCACAAGACAGTTCCCCCCCCCCCAGCTCAAACAGTGCTCTACCACTTGCAAAATTATCTCTCACAGCTCCACCAATGTTTAGTCTATACGCTGACATCCTTCAATGCCTGGCACTGACAATACCAATGTGTTGACATGTATGATGCTACTTAAAATAGTCAGGGCCAGTGTCCTATATTTACACCAGTAAATACTTTGCGCCAAATTACTAGGTCTGAAACTCAGCAGAGGAGCCCACCCCTGTACCTAAGTATGCCACCCTTTTGTGTTTTGGTTTTGTTGTATTGCGAGACATTAACATTTATTTATTTTTTGTGAGTACTAACTGTCAGACACTCATTACAATCGGCCTCCGCTGACAACACCAATGCTGCCTGTGTACCCCTGCAAGATAATTCCAAGTGTCTACAGCCTACTTTTGTTATGTTATGCATACTAAGCCTGTCTGCGGTCCATTACAGAAATTGTCCTTCACTGACCAGACCACTTGTGCCCGTGTACCCCTGGAAGCTATTTTAAAGTGCCTACAGCCCACTTTTGTTATGTTAGGCCTACTAAGCCTGTCTGCGGTCCCTCCTTCCACTAGTCCTCCACTGACCAGACCACTGCTGCCCGTGTACCCCTGGAAGCTATTTTAAAGTGCCTACAGCCTACTTTTGTTATGTTAGGCCTACTAAGCCTGTCTGCGGTCCCTCCTTCCACTAGTCTTCCACTGACCAGACCACTGCTGCCCGTGTACCCCTGGAACCTATTTTAAAGTGCCTACAGCCTACTTTTGTTATGTTAGGTCTACTAAGCCTGTCTGCGGTCCCTCCTTCCACTAGTCCTCCACTGACCAGACCACTGCTGCCCGTGTACCCCTGGAAGCTATTTTAAAGTGCCTACAGCCTACTTTTGTTATGTTAGGCCTACTAAGCCTGTCTGCGGTCCCTCCTTCCACTAGTCCTCCACTGACCAGACCACTGCTGCCCGTGTACCCCTGGAACCTATTTTAAAGTGACTACAGCCCACTTTTGTTATGTTAGGCCTACTAAGCCTGTCTGCGGTCCCTCCTTCCACTAGTCCTCCACTGACTAGACCATTGCTGCCCGTGTACCTCTGGAACCCATTTTAAAAGTGCCTACAGCCTACTTTTGTTATGTTAGGCCTACTAAGCCTGTCTGCGGTCCCTCCTTCCACTAGTCCTCCACTGACCAGACCACTGCTGCCCGTGTACCCCTGGAAGCTATTTTAAAGTGCCTACAGCCCACTTTTGTTATGTTAGGCCTACTAAGCCTGTCTGCGGTCCCTCCTTCCAATAGTCCTCCACTGACCAGACCACTGCTGCCCGTGTACCCCTGGAACCTATTTTAAAGTACCTACAGCCTACTTTGTTTATGTTAGGTCTACTAAGCCTGTCTGTGGTCCCTTCTTCCAATAGTCCTCCACTGACCAGACCAATGTTGCCCGTGTACCCCTGGAACCTATTTTAAATTGCATAGAGCATCCTTTTTTTAATTGTAGGCGTATTAAGTCTGTCTGCGGTCCATAATTGAAATTGTCCTCCACTGAACAGACCAATGCTGCCTGTGTACCCCTGTAACCTTTTTTAAAGTGCATTGAGCCAAATTTTGTGTTTAAGGCCTACTACCTGTGTCTGTCTGCGCTACTCAATACAGCTGTTCTCCTCTGAAAAAAGCTGAGCGTCAATAGTCTGGTTTTCAGCCTATAGGAATTTGAAAACTGCATTAGGGCTACTACTTCGGTAGGGCCTACTAACGGTGTCTGCCACTCCAAGGTGTTCTCCAGGTTGCCTCTCCATAGCTTCAATCTTCATGCTCGTGTTAAGTAGTTGTTGAAACAACACTACATTAGGCCTACAAGTTGGGTCTGGGTCGTAGAGACGGTGTCTGCCGCTCCAAGGTGTTCTCCAGGTTGCCTCTCCATAGCTTCAATCTTCATGCTCGTGTTAAGTAGTTGTTGAAACAACACTACATTAGGCCTAAAAGTTGGGTCTGGGTCGTAGAGACGGTGTCTGCCGCTCCAAGGTGTTCTCCAGGTTGCCTCTCCATTGCTTCAATCTTCATGCTCGTCTTAAGTAGTTGTTGTAACAACACTACATTAGGCCTACAAGTTGGGTCTGGGTCGTAGAGACGGTGTCTGCCGCTCCAAGGTGTTCTCCAGGTTGCCTCTCCATTGCTTCAATCTTCATGCTCGTCTTAAGTAGTTGTTGAAACAACACTACATTAGGCCTACAAGTTGGGTCTGGGTCGTAGAGACGGTGTCTGCCGCTCCAAGGTGTTCTCCAGGTTGCCACATAATCGAAGCTGCACAGAGCCTATTTTGTTATTTTACGCCTACTAAGTCTTTCTGTGGTCCCTCCTTCCAGTTGTCCTCCACTGAGCACACCAATGCAGACCGTGTACCCATGTAACCTTTTTTAAACCTGCGTCGAGCCAACTTTGTGGTGTAAGGCCTACTTGAAGTGTCTGGCTGCGCCACTCAATACAGCTGTCCTCTTTACAAAAAATGACCTACAATTATCTGGTTTTCAGCCTATCGGAATTTTAAAACTGCAGTGGGCCTACTAGTTGGGTTGGGGCCTTCTATCGGTGTCTGCCGCTCCTTGCTGTTCTCCTCCAGTGAACAAAGCTGTGCCGCCTGTTTACTACTGTTGCCAATTTTGAACTGCATTTAGACTACTTACTGATTTGGGCCTACTCTCTGTGTCAGCCTCTCATTACAGTTGTCCTCCACTGCAATGCCCCCTGGTTAGTCCTGTTACCAATTTTGAACTGCATTTAGCCCACTTTATTCTTTGGGCCTATATCTGTGTTTCCTCCTCATCCTGCCCATTGCCCAGCCAGTGATAGATGAGTCTGCTGGTACATTGACCCATAACGCAACATTCCCCGTGCATGCTACACTGCAACATTGTGAGCCTGCTGAAAGTCAAGTTCCCCTTCCCGCATACCATACCACCTTACACGGGGACAAAGAGGAAGGTGCAGATGAAGGTGCAGGTTCCTTCATCAGGTGGGGGGAGGAATACTCGTTGGCGACGTCACTGGCACAGGGCCCCTCATAGTACGCAAAAGTGTCACAGCCGGTGGGAGGCGCCCCCGCCGTGCAAACACACCGCCGTACTTTGAGGGGCCCTGTGCCAGTGCCAATGCCAACGAGTGGCCCCCCCCTGCTTGCTCAGGATCACAGCACTTGCAAAGTTGAAATACTTACCTCTCCCTGCTCCACTGCCGTGACGTGGTCCAGATTTCCTGGGCCCACTAAATACTTGAACCAGCCCTACCCCTCACAACTTTAGCCAAATGACCCCCAATTTCCAATGCCTTACTATTATTATAAGGTAAATTTAGATTGACAAGCTTCAGTAATAAGAATGTATGTTTTTTGCCATTAAAATGGGCACTGTAGGTGTTTTCCTGGCCTCCACTCACTACCGACTATGCTCCCCCATTGACTTGCATTGGGTTTCGTGTTTCGGTCGATCCCCGACTTTTCGCGATAATTGGCCGATTCCACTCGACTCGACTTTTGAGATAGTCGGGTTTCACGAAACCCGACTCGACTCTAAAAAAGTCAAGGTCGCTCAACCCTACTGCCTGGCAAACAGTGCTATGAACTGCTGTAACCTACCCTGAAAATGGCTGATATTACAACTAGTCCCGACTCCTCCCGACTCCCTAAACCTATCTCTCTGACAATTCGCTCCAAAAAAACACTCTTTGTCTGTATAGCACCTACAGCAGCAGCGGTGCCATCTAACACTAAGCTGCAGCAGTGAGGAAATGGTGGTGACGGGGCAAATGGCTGGTTCTTATAGGGCAAGGACATGTGACATACACAGCCAATGACACATGCCCTTGCTTGTGTGCATCACATGCACATTGCTGTGTGTGTGCGCACTGCTGATAGGCTGAGAGACTGAACCTCCCTACTGTAAATGCGGGAAAGAAAAAAAAATTAGATCAGCGTTATTTCAGCACAGATCTATCCCCCGCCCCCCCCGCCCACTCTACACTGAAACAGTCTATTAACAATGATAAACAGTTTTAATGTGCAAATCAAGCGAGGTTTTTGCTGAATGAACGGTTATCGAACAGAAACTCAAACAGCCGAATTTTAAGCAAATTTTTCGGGTTCGTCGAAGACCGCCCAAAACAGCTCCAATTTTAGATTGGCGAACAGTTTGACTCGAACACCGCTCATCTCTAATTGTTAGTCCAAAATAGGATATGCTGGATTTTAATCTTCCCCAACAATCATCTGTCTGGGGTCCCCTTACACTACGCTACACTACACTGTCAGCCAAACCCTTTGATATCAATGGGTTCAGTCAAATTTTGTCTAATGCATATAGGTTCGTTAGTCATGGAAGCCGCGCCTTTACATACAAATACCAGACATTCAGAAGTGATGCATACATATAATAGTAATTGTGGAATCTACCTGTATAATTTCCAGATGGGACAATTCCTTTCTTTCCAGGCATGAGTTTTTTTTAATATATTGGTGCTCAATTATAATGTCAAGAATGTATTCACCTTAGAAGTAAAAATAAAGAAACATATCATAAAAATAACTGTTTTCACTTTTTTTTAGAACTTAAAATGATTCTAATCTGACGGATGTATATTTTATTCAATTCTTGTCTTCCCGAAACATAACAATATTAAAAGATCATTTCTTAGAATATTTTCCACAACTTGACATAAATTGAGTGTTACCATTCCACTTATTAAAATGGTCTGTCTCTACATAGACAGCACTGATTGGATAGTTATAGGCATTGTAGGCACAAACCCCAAATCTTAACGCTCGTTTATGAATTTATCCATAAATACGGTAATAGAGAAATGGCAAATCATGGAAAGTGAGGCGTTATGGTTTAAAAACCTTTATGAAATATGAAATACATTTAATAAAACAGATGTGTCAAGAGACCTAATGAGTTCTTTTTAAGGCTAGGGTCACATGAGCGTAAAAATTCCCTCATCTGAGAGATTCGTATCACTGGAAAGGACACTCTGATCAATCGCTGATCGGATGTCCGAGGAAAAAAATTAACATGTGCATGGCCCCAATCGATTCCACTTCATGAAATAATATAAAATAGCAAATGGAGTCATTCTCACTTTTCCAAATCCCTACCACTCTCTTGCTGACGCTTTCCTGACCCTCTACTGGTCTCTGTTTGCATAGTGATGATGTGGCATGTTGACACCTATGCAACATATTCAATCAGGGCTGTGAAGTGTCAACATATCTGTGGTCACAAATGCAGCCAGTGACTGTTTGCAGCAGTCAATGTCGAGATGACTCAACATCACTTTAGGCGAGGAAACAACATGGGGTGACCATTGAAGCATCTGCCCTGGAGAAACAGCAGTTGATAAGATAAATTGTAAACTATTGAGTTATTGGCCCTTTGGCACTAGAGGCTGAGGGAGTGTTGAATATGTCCAACAATAACAGAAAAATGCCAACAAACCATAACCAAATATTGGAAAACAAAAAAAACGGTGTATAAAAGTCCCACAGAACATAGTAGCAATTATTGAGACAAAAACACATGTAAATCAATTAATAAAACACTAATGTAGCACATACAGAGAGGAAATATGGAAGAAATATGGAGGAGACATGAAGGTAAACTGGGTTAAGAAGGAAAAGCTAAGTACATCCTGGGTAAGCTAAATAGGAAAGACAGTCATTTAACCATAATGACCTAATGGCTTAGGAAAGCTGAAAACATATATAGGTGCTTAATAGCAGTAACCCATAATAGCTCCTAATCAAGTGGTCATTCATACATGTTTACCATAAGTAAACGGATGGCTCCCCCAACTTGCCCAGCAGCCCCTTCAAGTTGGGGGAGCCATCTGTTTACTTCAGAATCGCTCGATCTATCATTAAAAAAAAGGATTAACCTGATCACTAAACGGCGTAGTGAGAAAAAAATTCAAAACGCCAGAATTACTTTTTTTAAAATGCAATAACGGGCGATCAAAAGAACATATCTGTACCAAAATGGTACCATTAAAAACATCAGCTTGGCACACAAAAAATAAGCCCTCACCAACCCCAGATCACCAATAAGGAAGATGCTACGGGGGTCGGAAGATTGTGCAATTTTTTTTTTTTGCAAACTTTGGAATTTTTTTCACCACTTAGATAAAAAATAGCCTAGACATATTTGGTGTCTATGAAGTCGTAATGACCTGGAGAATCATAATGGCAGGTCAGTTTCAGCATTTAGTGAACCTAGCAAAAAAGCCAAACAAAGAACAAGTGTGGGATTGCACTTTTTTTTGCAATTTCAACACACTTGAAATTTTTTTACCGAAAAAAGCTCCGGGGGTTAAGGGTGCAGCAAAAACATGTCTGTACAAGATTTTTGGCCAATGTTTCGGTCCTCAGACCTTGCTCACACCCTACAAAATATACATACACACACACACATGAAAAAACAGGATACATGCAGATTGTGAAAAAATTATTGAATAAAAAACATTAAAAATAAAACATAAATAATATATACTGCATATGAAAAAGTTTATAAATGTATGAGAGGTATCAATAACAATGCAAAGTAATAATAGTTATATATCAGTAAATACATGGAAATAAGCCATAGAGAAAAAGAATAATTAAAAAATGCAGTAAAAAAATAGAAGACAAGGAAAAGAAAAGAGAAAAAAAATTAGAATATGACCCAGAGGTGGAAACAAATAAGATAAGGACTGTTGTTGACCCAGATTGGCAGCCAATGAGGAAGAGGGTGCGACTGCCAGTAGCTCAGAAGCGGAGGAGGAGGATCCACAGCAGCCATCTACATCGCAACAGCTTTCATCTGGCAGGCCTGTATCTGGCCAAAAATGTTTGTCAAAACCAAAAACAGTTTTAGGACAGCGTGGCCATCCGGTGAAAGTAGCACAGCGTGCAATGCCTGAAAAGGTAATCCATAGTAGGAAGAGTGCAGTGTGGGAATTTTTTAACCAAGATCTGAATGATCATTGGAAAGTTATCTGTAAGAAGTGCTCAAAGACCTTTAGCAGAGGGAAGAATCTCCTAAATTTTAATACAATGTGCATGCATAGACATTTAACCAGCATGCACTTGCAAGCCTGGACTAACTACCAAATGTCCAGTACCGTTGGTGCACCTGCTCAGAATGAAGGTAGTCAGCAACGCTACATTGTTTCCATCACAGTAAGCACACCGGTTAGGACACCTCCAGCAGCAAATGTGGAGGTATCGTCGCAAGGCCAAAGCAGTCAGGGAATCACAAGGTTCTTGGTAGGAAACACTGTAGGTAGGCCAACATCAAGAATACCATCACCAACCCTCTCTCAATCTGCCATGTCCACCACCACCCCCGCTAGTTCCTCCATATGCAGCTCTCCAGTCCAGCTCACCCTACAAGAGACTATCGTTAGGAAAAGAAAGTACTCATCCTGTCATCCGCATACACAGGGTTTGAACACCCACAGTGCTAGACTAATCTCGTTAGAGATAATGCCCTACCGGTTGGTTGAAAGTGAAGCTTTCAAAGCCCTGATGGCTTACGCATTACCACGCTATGACCTACCCAGTCGACACTTCTTTGCGAGAAAAGCCATCCCAGCCCTACACCAGCATGTCAAAGACCGCATTGTCCATGCACCAAGGCAATCAGTCAGTAGAAAGGTGCACCTCACAACAGATGCATGGACCAGTAGGCATGGCCAGGGATGTTACGTGTCCATCATGGCGCACTGGGTTAATGTGGTGGATGCAGGGTCCACAGGGGACAGCCATAGTGGGACAGTTCTGCCTAGCCCACGGTCTAGGAAACAGTTGGCTGTAGGCGTTCGCCACCCCTCCTCTTCCTCCTCCTCCTCCAGAAGTGAAAGCTCGTCTACAGAGTGCAGTCGCATGACCACTCCATCCGCAGCTGCCAGTGTTGCACACGAGTTGTCCCATTATGGAACAGCTAGTGGTAAGCATCAGCAAGCTGTGCTACAAATGAAGTGTTTGGGCGACAACAGACACACCATGGAAGTACTGGCCAAGTACTTGCAGCAAGAAACTCAGTCATGGCTGGGCAGTGTACATCTTGAGGCAGGCAAGGTAGTCAGTGATAACGGAAGGAATTTTATGGCTGCCATAGCCCTTTCGGAACTGAAACACATTCCTTGCCTGGCTCACACCTTGAAGTTGGTGGTGCAGTGCTTCCTGAAAAATTATCCGCAGTTACTAGCCCTGCTCCTGAAGGTGCGAAGACTTTGCTCGCACATCCGCCGGTCTCCCGTACACTCCAGCCGTATCCAGAGTCATCAGCGATCGCTGAATCTTCCCCAGCACCGCCTAATAATTGATGGTGCAACAAGGTGGAACTCCACACTGCACATGCTTCAGTGGCTGTACGAACAGAGGCGTGCTGCAGGCAGTTGGATGGCAGACATGGAGTTGTCTCATGTGCAGTGGTTGAAGCTCCAAGACCTCTGTCAAGTCCTTCAGTGTTTTGAGAAATGCACATGGCTGGTAAGTGCAGATGACGCCATCATAAGCATGAGCATCCCACTAATGTGTCTGCTGATGCAAAGATTGACGCACATCAAAGAGCAGGCGTCTGCAGCTGAGGAGGAGGGAAGCCTTGATGACAGTCAGCCATTGTCTGCTCAGGGAACTCTCCTGGATGAGGTGGCGGACGAAGAGAAAGAGGAGGATGATGGGGATGAATATTTATGGGAGGAGGATGCTTCTCAGGGGGCAATAGAAACTGTTGGCATTGCAAGGTCAGGTACAGGGTTTCTGCGGGCCACAAGTGATGTTGATTTGCAAGAAAGTGCTCCTCAACCCAGCACAAGCAGTGAATTGACACCTGAAACATTGGCCCACATGGCAGAGTATGCCTTGCGTATCCTAAAAAGGGACCCCCGCGTTGTCAAAATGATGACCGATGACGATTACTGGTTGGCCTGCCTCCTGGATCCACGATACAAAGGAAAATTACAAAATATCATGCCACATGAGAACGTTGAGCAAATATTGGCTACCAAACAAGCAACTCTTGTAGACCGTTTGGTTCAGGCATTCCCAGCACACAGCGGCGGTGATGGTTCTCACACGTGCTGTAGGGTGCAACATGGCAGAGGTGTTAGAGGTGCACAAATCCAAAGAGACGTTGGACAGAGGGGTTATTTGACCAGGTTGTGGAGTGATTTCGGAATGACCACAGACACGACAGGTACTGCTGCATCAATTCAAAGTGACAGGAGACAGCATTTGTCCAGTATGGTTACCAACTATTTTTCCTCCCTTATCGATGTTCTCCCTCACAGGTCATTCCCCTTTGATTACTGAGCATTAGTGTTGAGCATTCCGATACAAGTATCGGGTATCGGACGATATTTGCTGTATCGGAATTCCGATACCGAGTTCCGATATTTTTGTGATATTGGGAATCAGTATCGGGATTAAGATTCATGTGTAAAATAAAGAATAAAAAAAAAAAAATATTGATATACTTACCCTCGGACGCGCCCTGGTTGTCACCGCTGCAACCGCCATGCTTCCGTTCAGCGGTGACAACCAGGGCGCGTCCGAGGGTAAGTATATCAATATATTTTATTTTTATTCTTTATTTTACAAATGAATATGGATCCCAGGGCCTGAAGGAGCGTTTCCTCTCCTTCAGACCCTGGGAACCATAGAGGATACCTTCCGATATTTGTGTCCCATTGACTTGTATTGGTATCGGATATCGGTATTGGCGATATCCGATATTTTTCAGATATCGGCCGATACCGATACTTTCAAATATCGACGGTATCGCTCAACACTACTGGGCATCAAAAATAGACACCTGGCCTGAATTGGCAGAATATGCATTACAGGAGCTTGCTTGCCCAGCTGCTAGTGTGCTATCAGAAAGAGTCTTCAGTGCTGCTGGTTCAATACTGACCGAAAAAAGGACACGTCTGACTACCCGAAATGTTGATGATCTAACCTTCATTAGAAAGAATCAATCATGGATTTCAAATTCTTTTGCCCCACCTTCCCCTGCTGACACGTAGCTTGCCTTAAAAATGTCTTGCTTTTGGCCTCCTCTTCCTGACTGCTCCAATTCCTCCATTTGCAGCTGCTGAATGTCCACCATAGGCCATTTTTATACCTCCCTAAATGGGCTGACTCCCCCCACAGGGCCGTGGTCACCACTTGGTGCAAGCACCCGTGCGAGTGCCGTTTGCATAGACAGGTTGGTGTGTCCACTCTTTGGTGACGGTACTGACACAGGGTCCCTCATAGTACAATGAAGTGTCTCTGATGGTGGTGGTGCACAACCAACGTCAGACACACCGTCGTAATATGAGGGGCCCTGTGCCAGTACCGCCACCCACGAGAGAGTGTTCCCCCCAGCTCGAACAGTGCTCTACCACTTGCAAAACTTACCTTTTCCTGCTCCACCACTTTGTAGTCTATGCTGTTAAATCCTTCAATGGCACTGCCAATACAAATTTATTGAAATGATAGATGATAGTAAAAATATACAGGGGCCCTGGGATCCATTTAGACCAGTTAATACTTTGCGCCAACTACCACTGTCTACTACTCAGCAGAGGAGCCCACCCCTGTACCTAGCTATGCCACCAGTTTATTTTTGAACATTTTTTTGGCTGACATTTAGCCCACTTTATTATTTTGGGCTACTAACTGTGTCAGCCACTTACAGTTGTTCTCCACTGAACAAAGCAATGCCGTCTGTGTACTCCTCTTACCAATTTTGAACTGCATTTAGCCTACTTACTTACTTAGGCCTAGTAACTGTGTGAGCCTCTCATAACAGTTGTCCTCCTCCGCTGAAAAAAGCTATGCCGCCTGTGTACTCCTCTTACCTATTTTGAACTGCATTTAGCCTACTTTTTATTTTAGGCCTACTAAGTCTGTGTGAGCCTCTCATAACATTTGTCCTCCTCCGCTGAAAAAAACTATGCCCCCTGTGTACTCCTGTTACCAATTTTGAATTGCATTTAGCCTCCTTTTTTATTTTAGGCCTACTAAGTCTGTGTGAGCCTCTCATTACAGTTGTCCTCCTCTGCTGAGCACAGCTATGCCGCCTGTGTACTCCTCTTACCAATTTGAACTGCATTTAGCCTACTTACTTACTTGGGCCTAGTAACTGTGTGAGCCTCTCATTACAGTTGTCCTCCTCCACTGAAAAAAGTTATGCCGCCTGTGTACTCCTCTTACCAATTTTGAACTGCATGTAGCCTACTTACTTGGGCCTAGTAATTGTGTGAGCCTCTCAACAGTTGTCCTCCTCCGCTGAAAAAAGCTATGCCGCCTGTGTACTCCTCTTACCTATTTTGAACTGCATTTAGCCTACTTTTTTATTTTAGGCCTACAAAGTCTGTGTGAGCCTCTAATAACAGTTGTCCTCCTCCGCTGAAAAAAGCTATGCCGCCTGTGTACTCCTGTTACCAATTTTGAACTGCATTTAGCCTACTTTTTTATTTTAGGCCTACTAAGTCTGTGTGAGCCTCTCATTACAGTTGTCCTCCTCTGCTGAACAAAGCTATGCCGCCTGTGTACTCCTCTTACCAATTTTGAACTGCATTTAGCCTACTTTTTTATTTTAGGCCTACTAAGTCTGTGTGAGCCTCTCATAACAGTTGTCCTCCTCCGCTGAAAAAAGCTATGCCGCCTGTGTACTCCTCTTACCTATTTTGAACTGCATTTAGCCTATTTTAGGCCTACTAAGTCTGTGTGAGCCTCTCATAACAGTTGTCCTCCTCTGCTGAACAAAGCTATGCCGCCTGTGTACTCGTGTTACCAATTTTGAATTGCATTTAGCCTACTTTTTTATTTTAGGCCTACTAAGTCTGTGTGAGCCTCTCATAACAGTTGTCCTCCTCCGCTGAACAAAGCTATGCCGCCTGTGTACTCCTCTTACCAATTTTGAACTGCATTTAGCCTACTTTTTTATTTTAGGCCTACTAAGTCTGTGTGAGCCTCTCATTACAGTTGTCCTCCTCTGCTGAACAAAGCTATGCCGCCTGTGTACTCCTCTTACCAATTTTGAACTGCATTTAGCCTACTTTTTTATTTTAGGCCTACTAAGTCTGTGTGAGCCTCTCATAACAGTTGTCCTCCTCCGTTGAAAAAAGCTATGCCGCCTGTGTACTCCTCTTACCTATTTTGAACTGCATTTAGCCTATTTTAGGCCTACTAAGTCTGTGTGAGCCTCTCATAACAGTTGTCCTCCTCTGCTGAACAAAGCTATGCCGCCTGTTTAGTCCTGTTACCAATTTTGAACTTCTTTTAGCCTACTTTTTTATTTTGGGCCTATATCTTTGTTTCCTCCTCATCCTGCCCATTGCCCAGCCACTGTTAGATGAGTCTGCTGGTACATTGACCCAGACCACTACATTCCCCTTGCACTCTACACAGCCAGAATCTGACCCTGCTGAAAGTCAGGTTCCCCTTCCGCATACTATACCACCTTACACGGGGACAAAGCGGAAGGTGCAGATGAAAGTGCTGGTTCCTTCATCAGGTGGGGGGCATACTCGGCACTGGCACAGGGCCCGTTATAGTACGCAAAAGTGTCTCTGGCAGAGGGAGGTACCGCCCGCCATCAAAGACACCGCCATACTATGAGGGGTCCTGTGCCAGTGCCAACTAGTGGGCCCCCCTGCTTGCTCAGGATCACAGCACTTGCAAAGTTGAAATACTTACCTCTCCCTGCTCCACCGCCGTGACGTATTCCGCGTTTCCTGGGCCCACGAAAATCTTGAGCCAGCCCTACCCCCCCACAACTTTATCCAAATGACCCCCAGTTTTCAATGCCTAACTATTATTATAAAGTAAATTAAGATTGACAAGCTTCAGTAATACGAATTGATGTTTTTGGCATTAAAATGGACACTGTAGGTGTTTTCCTGTCCTCCACTCACTGCAGACTTTGATTTCCCATTGACTTGCATTGGGTTTCGTGTTTCGGTCGGCCCCCGACTTTTCGCAATAATCGGCCGATTTCACCCGACCTGACTTTTGAGAAAGTCGGGTTTCATGAAACCCGACTCGATCCTAAAAAGTAAAAGTCGCTCAACTCTAGCGGAAACAGCTTTTTTGAGGGATCCGGCAAAAAACGGGTTGAAACATGTGGCCATCAGGTGCAATCCGGCGCTAATACAACTCTATGAGAAAAAACGGATACAGCAGAAAAATAAGGATCTGTTTTTTCAAAACTCGCCGGATTGTGCCTGATGGTAAAAACCTGATGTGTGAAATTAGCCAGATAGATATATGGATAGAAACATCTATGTATCTATAGATATATCTATAGATAAATATATCCATAGATAGGCCGATGTTGATAAATGAACGTAAAGAAAAAAAGGGAGAAAAAACAAAGTGGGCTCCCACACAATTTTCTGTGCCAGTTGGGGAAAGCCGATGGCCGTGGGCCAATATTTGTAGCCTGGGAAGGGGGTAATACCAATGACCCCTCCCAGGCTATGAATATCAGCCCACAGCGGTCTGCATAGCCTTTACTGGCTATTAAAATAGGGAGGACCCCCCAAAAAATGACGTGGGGTCCCCTATATTTTATAGCCAGAAAGGCTATGCAGACAGCTGCGGGCTGATATTCATAGCCTAGAGAGGGCCATGGATATTGCCCCCCCGGCTACAAATACCAGTCCGCAGCTGCCCCAGAAATGGCGCATCTGTAAGATGCGCCAATTCTGGCACTTATCCCCTCTCTTCCCACTCCGGTGGGATATTGGGTAATAAGGGGTTAATGTCACCTTGCTATTGTAAGGTGATATTAAGCCGGATTAATTATGGAGAGGCGTCAATAAGACGCCTATCCATATTAATTCTACAGTAATGAAAGAGTTAAAAAAATAAAGACAGAGCCAGAAAAAAGTATTTTAATATTCTTCATTTAACCATACTTACCATACTTCAGCACCTTCAAAAAACATATAATAATAAACCGTAAACTACCTTCCGCTGTAGTCCAATGAATAACGAGTGTCCCACGATGATCTCCCCTATAGAACAGTGACATCGGATGATGTCACTGCTCTATAGGACCTTCAGTGACACACTGACAGGAGACAATGGCTCCTGCAGTGCATCACTGAGAGGTTACTAGGTTCACTTGTCTCACTTTATGGCAAAAGCTGCGTGGGAACTTTCTCACACAGCAATGCCAAAAGTGAGACTAGAAACTATTTTTTTACAGTGGTGGAGGAATACAGTGCGGAAGGATACCTTCCTCCGGTTATTGTATTCCTGGAGCCCCTAGAGAGCGGTCGCATCAGTTGATGCTGCTGTTCTCCATGGGAGATCGGCGTGGGACACTCGTGGATTTCTGCGGATCAGGGAGTATTCTGGTTGTTTGTCATTTTAATATTTTTTACAGATGACACTGGCTTTGGGGATCAAAGTGACAAGTGATGGTGAGTATGTACTCTATGTTATATGTACTGCATGTCTATATGTATGTATTGTATGTAATGTATGAATGTTTTGTATGTAGTATGTATGTAGTATGTATGTTGTATGTATGTATTATGTATGTAGTATATATGTAGTATGTTGTATGTATGTAGCATATATGTAGTATATATGTAGTATGTATGTATGTAGTATGCATGTAGTATGTTGTATGTATGTAATATGTATGTTGTATGTATGTTGTATGTTCTTAGCATGTATGTATTATGTATGTAGTATGTTGTATGTATGTAGTATATAGTATGTTGTATGTATGTTGTATGTATGTAGTATGTAGTATGTATGTTTGTGGGGTTTTTTTTACATTCAACACATTAGCTGGATGATGGGACTACTACGACTGTCCCATTATTGGCTAATGTTTCAATCACTGTCATTGTAGCAGGCATAGCCCGATGGGACTTGTAGTCCCATCGGACGATGCCTGCACACAGACACAAAGACCCCCCGGCAGGCCCGCATAGACCCCCGAGAGGCCCGTACAGGCCCCGGCAGGCCCGCACAGACCCCCGAGAGGCCCGTACAGGCCCCGGCAGGCCCACACAGACACCCAAGAGACCCGTACAGGCCCCGGCAGGCCCTCACAGACACCCAAGAGGCCCGTACAGGCCCCAGCAGGCCCGCACAGACCCCTGAGAGGCCGTACAGGCCCGGCAGGCCTGCACAGACCCCCGAGAGGCTCGTACAGACCACGCTGCACACACAGACATGCACAGTCTCCGCCCACGCACCGCCCACACTCTTCCCCCCTCCCGAACTGGATGTGCAAGGAAAGAAAGGGTTTATTTTCCTTCCGATATTTGTGTCCCATTGACTTGCATTGGTTTCCGGTATTGGAATCAGCGATACCCGATATTTTTGAGGTATCAGTCCGATCCGATCCGATATTTCCCAATATCGGTAGGTATCGCTCAATACTAGCTATGAACTGGCATGGCAAACATCAGGACCACACAACCATGATCTGGGGGCACCAATTGGTATAAAGAAGGAGCACCCACACTCTGTTAACCATTTATATGATGTAGTCACTATTGACAGCAGCATCTAAGGGGTTAAACAGATTTGGATGGTGCAAACACCGATCGTGGCTGATGCAGCAAGTTGTCAGCTATAGTGTATAGGGATGCTATTCTCTTATACCTAAGGTCAGTTAAAAGACGCATTGGCGGTCATTAATGGGTTAAGCCGCCTGAGCTCTGCCTCAGCTGATGTGACCCAATCAGGATCATCATATAACAACCCCATAGCAGAAAAATATGCTTCTACTGACTTCAAACAAGGATCATCAGGATAATAATAATTTTACTTAAATAGCGCCAACATATTTTGCAGTGCTTTACAAATTATGAGGGGATTTGTACAGACAATAGACATTGAAGCATAACAAACATCACAGTTCAAAATAGATACCAATAGGAGTGAGGGCCCTGCTCGCAAGCTTACAATCTGTAGGAAAAAGGGAGACACGAGAGGTGGATGGTAACAATTGCTTTCGTTGTTCGTACCAGCCGTAGTGTAAGCATCGGGTGTTCATGTAAAGCTGTATGAACCAGTTAACAGCCTAACTATGTAACAGTACAGACACAGAGGGCTATTAACTGCATGAACTATATGAGAACATGATGTGAGGACCCTGAGTAAGGTTTTTTTTTTGACTGGGCCACACAGGGATAGTTTGGTTAATGCGTTGAGGCGGTAGGCCAGTCTGAACCAATGCGTTTTTAGGGCACGCTTAAAATTGTGGGGATTGGGGATCAACCTTATTAACCTGGGTAGTGCATTCCAAAGACTTGGCGAAGCACGTGAAAAGTCTTGGAGACAGGAGTGGGAGGTTCTGATTATTGAGGATGTTAACCTCAGGTCATTAGCAGAACGGAGAGCACGTGTAGTGTGGTAGACTGAGACCAGGGAGGAGATGTAGGGTGGTGCTGAGCCATTGAGTGCTTTGTGGATGATGGTAATAGTTTTGTACTCTATTCTTGAGTGGATGGGTGACCAGTGTAATGAATGGCACAGGGTAGAGGCATCAGTGTAAAGGCTGGTGAAAAATATAATTCTGGCAGCAGCATTCAGGACAGATTGGGGCGGGGAGAGTTTGGTAAGAGGGAGGCCAATTAAGAAAGAGTTACAATAGTCCAGAGGAGAATGAAAGAGTGAAACCGTAAGAATTTTTGCAGTGTAGAAAGTAAAGAAAAGGGCAAATTCTAGAAATGTAATGAAAAAGCCCAGATTTGGGGTTCACTTCGCAATAAAGACATAATAACCCCCACACGCTGTAATTCACTCCCTGAGGATCTGGGTCTATGCTGAAAATATAGTAAACATGCATTTTTAAATGTAAAAAATTCCTGCCGTTTACCGGAAAAAAAATCATACTTACCGATAACGGTTTTTCTCTGATCCCATGATGGCACCACGGAGAGAGGGGTCCGCCCCCATGGACAGGATACCTACAGGTGAAAAAGGGCGTACCTCTCTCCCACATCAGTTGGTTTACAGAGCCTTATACAGAACTTCAGCTGCAACTCAATATTTGCACAAATTAAACTTAACCAGACTAACTTAACAGAGGCACCGTGAGTAAAGCTAACGCTAATACATTATAATGTGCACACCTGTGTGTGAAAAGGGAGGGAATATACGGGTGCCATCATGGGATCAGACAAATACCGTTATCGGTAAGTAACTACGATTTTCTTTTTCCCCCATGATGGCACCACGGAGAGATTTGCATAGATTGTAACTCTTAGGGAGGGACCACTGCCTCTAGAACCCTTTGCCCAAAGGTGAGATCAGAGGAGGTCAAGTCTAAACGGTAATGTTTGAAAAATGCGCCAGCTCTCTCCGCCCAGGATGATGCCACTGCTCTGGTTGAATGGGCTTTTATATTCTCCGGGATGGTTGTCCCACAGGATGAGTAGGATAGGGCGATGGCGTCTCTCATCCATCTCGCTAACGTGGCTTTCGATGCTTTCTGTCCCTTCCGTGGACCCTGGAAGCAGACAAACAGAGCCCTATCCTTCCTGCACTCCCTAGTGTGTTGTGAATTCTGCTCTTGGGCTCCCTCCGGTGGTTATGAGTGGTAGTGCTGCTGTCTTTGGATCGCAGCATTTATCAGGTGTGTTCACTTTTTGCAATTAGCTATTTAGTCCTGCTTGATCCTTCAGTCAGTGCCAGTTGTCCATTGTTTTTGGAGGATTCACATCCCTTACTGGT
Organism: Ranitomeya imitator; assembly: GCF_032444005.1. Taxonomy (NCBI): domain Eukaryota; kingdom Metazoa; phylum Chordata; class Amphibia; order Anura; family Dendrobatidae; genus Ranitomeya; species Ranitomeya imitator. The sequence goes on from NC_091284.1 coordinate 165,805,317, forward strand.
CTCTCCTGTTTGCTGTGCTTTTCAACAAAGATAAGTCCTGGCTTTGTTTTTGCTGTCCACATGCTGTGGGCCTTATAGTTCAGTGCATTTTCATGTTTTGTCTTGTCCAGCTTGTCTGTGTAAGGATTTTTTGCAGCCAAGCGGTATCTCTGGAGATGCAGATATACCCTCCATGTCTTTAGTCAGATGTGGAGTTTTGTATTTTCTGTGGTGGATATTTTCTAGTGTTTTAATACTGACCGCATAGTTCTCTGTCCTATTCTTTCTTTTTAGCTAGTAAGGCCTCCTTTGCTAATCCTGATTTCAGTCTGTGTTTGTCATTTCCCTCTCCTCTCACAGTTAATATTTGTGGGGGGCTGTCTATCCTTTGGGGATTTTCTCTGAGGCAAGATAGTTTTCCCGTTTCTATCTTTAGGGGAAGTTAGTCCTTAGGCTGTGTCGAGGTGTCTAGGGAGTGTTAGGTACATCCCACGGCTATTTTTAGTTGCGCTGCTAAGTTCAGGGTCTGCGGTCAGTACAGGTACCACCTTCTCCAGAGTACGTCACATGCTGCTCCTAGGCCACCAGATCATAACAGTACAACTGGCAAACAGTGAGTTAATTGCATCTCAGAAGAAGGGAGGAAAGGTTTTGAGCCATTTTTTTTCCTTAGCCTGTTTTGTCTTTTCCTCCCTCTTAATCTCTGGGTGGCTGCGGAACTTAGTAATAACATGAATGTTCAGGAGTTAGTTTCTCGTGTGGATCAGCTTGCTGCTAGGGTACAGGGTATTTCAGATTATATTGTTCATACTCCTGCCTTAGAACCTAAGATTCCCTCTCCTGATTTATTCTTTGGTGACAGATCCAAATTTTTGAGTTTTAAAAATAACTGTAAACTGTTTTTTGCATTGAGACCCCGGACCTCTGGTGATCCCATTCAGCAGGTTAAAATCATCATATCCCTGCTGCGTGGTGACCCACAGGATAGGGCATTTTCCCTGGAAACTGGCAATCCTGCTTTGCTTAATGTTGATTCTTTCTTTCAAGCATTGGGGTTATTGTATGATGAGCCTAATTCTGTGGATCAAGCTGAGAAGATCTTGTTGGCCCTGTGTCAGGGTCAAGAAGCGGCAGAATCGTATTGCCAGAAATTTAGAAAATGGTCTGTACTGACTAAATAGAATGAGGATGCGGCAATTTTCAGAAAGGGTCTTTCTGAATCCGTTTAAGATGTTATGGTGGGGTTCCCCACGCCTGCTGGTCTGAGTGATTCTATGTCTCTGGCCATTCAGATTGATCGGCGCTTGCGCGAGCGCAGGGTTGTGCACACTGTGGCGTTGTCCTCTGAGCGGAGCCCTGAGCCTATGCAGTGTGATAGGATTTTGTCTAGAGCTGAATGTCAAAGATTCAGGCGTCAGAATAGGTTGTGTTTTTACTGCGGCGATTCTGCTCATGTTATTTCTGATTGCCCTAAGCGTACAAAGAGAATCGCTAGTTCTGTTACCATCAGTACTGTATAACCTAAATTTCTGTTATCTGTGACCTTGATCTGCTCATTATCATCATTTTCTGTCATGGCATTTGTGGATTCAGGCGCCGCTCTGAACTTAATGGACTTAGAATTTGCCAGATGTTGTGGTTTCCCCTTGCAGCCTTTGCAGAACCCTATTCCTTTAACCCCTTCATGACCCAGCCTATTTTGACCTTAAAGACCTTGCCGTTTTTTGCAATTCTGACCAGTGTCCCTTTATGAGGTAATAACTCAGGAACGCTTCAACGGATCCTAGCGGTTCTGAGATTGTTTTTTCGTGATTTATTGAGCTTCATGTTAGTGGTAAATTTAGGTCAATAAATTCTGCGTTTATTTGTGATAAAAACGGAAATTTGGCGAAAATTTTGAAAATTTCGCAATTTTCACATTTTGAATTTTTATTCTGTTAAACCAGAGAGATATGTGACATAAAATAGTTAATAAATAACATTTCCCACATGTTTACTTTACATCAGCACAATTTTGGAAACAAAATTTTTTTTTGTTAGGAAGTTATAAGGGTTAAAATTTGACCAGCGATTTGTCATTTTTACAACAAAATTTACAAAACCATTTTTTTTAGGGACCACCTCACATTTGAAGTCAGTTTGAGGGGTCTATATGGCTGAAAATACCCAAAAGTGACACCATTCTAAAAACTGCACCCCTCAAGGTACTCAAAACCACATTCAAGAAGTTTATTAACCCTTCAGGTGCTTCACAGCAGCAGAAGCAACATGAAAGGAAAAAATGAACATTTAACTTTTTAGTCACAAAAATTATCTTTTAGCAACAATTTTTTTATTTTCCCAATGGTAAAAGGAGAAACTGAACCACGAAAGTTGTTGTCCAATTTGTCCTGAGTACGCTGATACCTCATATGTGGGGGTAAACCACTGTTTGGGCGCACGGCAGGGCTTGGAAGGGAAGGAGCGCCATTTGACTTTTTGAATCAAAAATTGGCTCCACTCTTTAGCGGACACCATGTCACGTTTGGAGAGCCCCCGTCTGCCTAAAAATTGGAGCTCCCCCACAAGTGACCCCATTTTGGAAACTAGACGCCCCAAGGAACTTATCTAGATGCATATTGAGCACTTTGAACCCCCAGGTGCTTCACAAATTGATCCGTAAAAATGAAAAAGTACTTTTTTTTCACAAAAAAATTCTTTTAGCCTCAATTTTTTCATTTTCACATGGGCAACAGGATAAAATGGATCCTAAAATGTGTTGGGCAATTTCTCCTGAGTACACCAATACCTCACATGTGGGGGTAAACCACTGTTTGGGCACATGGTAAGGCTCGGAAGGGAAGGAGCGCCATTTGACTTTTTGAATGAAAAATTATTTCCATCGTTAGCGGACACCATGTCGCGTTTGGATAGCTCCTGTGTGCCTAAACATTGGCGCTCCCCCACAAGTGACCCCATTTTGGAAACTAGACCCCCCAAGGAACTAATTTAGATGCCTAGTGAGCACTTTAAACCCTCAGGTGCTTCACAAATTGATCTGTAAAAATGACAAAGTACTTTTTTTTCACAAAAAAATTCTTTTCGCCTCAATTTTTTCATTTTCACATGGGCAGTAGGATAAAATGGATCATAAAATTTGTTGGGCAATTTCTCCCGAGTACGTCGATACCTCATATGTGGGGGTAAACCACTGTTTGGGCACTCGGCAGGGCTCGGAAGGGAAGGCGCGCCATTTTACTTTTTGAATGGAAAATTAGCTCCAATTGTTAGCGGACATCATGTCGCGTTTGGAGAGCCCCTGTGTGCCTAAACATTGGAGCTCCCCCACAATTGACCCCATTTTGGAAACTAGACCCCCCAAGGAACTTATCTAGATGCGTATTGAGCACTTTAAACCCCCAGGTGCTTCACAGAAGTTTATAACGCAGAGCCATGAAAATAAAAAATAATTTTTCTTTCCTCAAAAATGATTTTTTAGCCTGGAATTTCCTATTTTGCCAAGGATAATAGGAGAAATTGGACCCCAAATATTGTTGTCCAGTTTGTCCTGAGTACGCTGATACCCCATATGTGGGGGTAAACCACTGTTTGGGCGCACGGCAGGGCTCGGAAGGGATGGCACACCATTTGGCTTTTTAAATGGAAAATTAGCTCCAATCATTAGCGGACACCATGTCACGTTTGGAGAGCCCCTGTGTGCCTAAACATTGGAGATCCCCCAGAAATGACACCATTTTGGAAACTAGACCCCCAAAGGAACTAATCTAGATGTGTGGTGAGGACTTTGAACCCCCAAGTGCTTCACAGAAGTTTATAACGCAGAGCCATGAAAATAAAAAAAAAAATTATTTTCTTAAAAATGATCTTTTAGCCTGCAATTTTTTATTTTCCCAAGGGTAACAGGAGAAATTTGACCCCAAAAGTTGTTGTCCAGTTTCTCCTGAGTACGCTGATACCCCATATGTGGGGGTAAATCACTGTTTGGGCACATGCCGGGGCTCGGAAGTGAAGTAGTGACGTTTTGAAATGCAGCCTTTGATGGAATGCTCTGTGGGCGTCACGTTGCGTTTGCAGAGCCCCTGATGTGGCTTAACAGTAGAAACCCCCCACAAGTGACCCCATTTTGGAAACTAGACCCCCAAAGGAACTTATCTAGATGTGTGGTGAGCACTTTGAACCCCCAAGTGCTTCATAGAAGTTTATAATGCAGAGCCGTGAAAATAATAAATACGTTTTCTTTCCTCAAAAATAATTATTTAGCCCAGAATTTTTTATTTTCCCAAGGGTTACAGAAGAAATTGGACCCCAAAAGTTGTTGTCCAGTTTCTCCTGAGTACGCTGATACCCCATATGTGGGGGTAAACCACTGTTTGGGCACATGCCGAGGCTCGGAAGTGAAGTAGTGACGTTTTGAAATGCAGACTTTGATGGAATGCTCTGTGGGCGTCACGTTGCGTTTGCAGAGCCCCTGATGTGGCTTAACAGTAGAAACCCCCCACAAGTGACCCCATTTTGGAAACTAGACCCCGAAAGGAACTTATCTAGATGTGTGGTGAGCACTTTGAACCCCCAAGCGCTTCATAGAAGTTTATAATGCAGAGCCGTGAAAATAATAAATACGTTTTCTTTCCTCAAAAATAATTATTTAGCCCAGAATTTTTTAATTTTCCCAAGGGTAACAGGAGAAATTTGACCCCAATATTTGTTGTCCAGTTTCTCCTGAGTATGGTGATACCCCATGTGTGGGGGTAAACCACTGTTTGGGCACACGTCGGGGCTCAGAAGGGAAGTAGTGACTTTTGAAATGCAGACTTTGATGGAATGGTCTGCGGGTGTCACGTTGCGTTTGCAGAGCCCCTGGTGTGCCTAAACAGTAGAAACCCCCACAAGTGACCCCATTTTAGAAACTAGACCCCCCAAGGAACTTATCTAGATATGTGGTGAGCACTTTGAACCCCCAAGTGCTTCACAGACGTTTACAACGCAGAGCCGTGAAAATAAAAAATCATTTTTCTTTCCTCAAAAATTATGTTTTAGCAAGCATTTTTTTAGATTCACAAGGGTAACAGGAGAAATTGGACCCCAGTAATTGTTGCGCAGTTTGTCCTGAGTATGCTGGTACCCCATATGTGGGGGTAAACCACTGTTTGGGCACATGTCAGTGCTCGGAAGTGAGGGAGCACCATTTGACTTTTTGAATACGAGATTGGCTGGAATCAATGGTGGCGCCATGTTGCGTTTGGAGACCCCTGATGTGCCTAAACAGTGGTAACCCCTCAATTCTAACTCCAACACTAACCCCCCCACACCCCTAACCCTAATCCCAACTGTAGCCATAACCCTAATCACAACCCTAACCACAACCCTAATTCCAACCCTAACCCTAAGGCTATGTGCCCACGTTGCGGATTCGTGTGAGATATTTCCGCACCATTTTTGAAAAATCCGCGGGTAAAAGGCACTGCGTTTTACCTGCGGATTTTCCGCGGATTTCCAGTGTTTTTTGTGCGGATTTCACCTGCGGATTCCTATTGAGGAACAGGTGTAAAACGCTGCGGAATCCGCACAAAGAATTGACATGCTGCGGAAAATACAACGCAGCGTTTCCGCGCGGTATTTTCCGCACCATGGGCACAGCGGATTTGGTTTTTCATATGTTTACATGGTACTGTAAACCTGATGGAACACTGCTGCGAATCCGCAGCGGCCAATCCGCAGCCAAATCCGCACAGTGTGCACATAGCCTAATTCTAAAGGTATGTGCACACGCTGCGGAAAACGCTGCGGATCCGCAGCAGTTTCCCATGAGTTTACAGTTCAATGTAAACCTACGGGAAACAAAAATCGCTGTACACATGCTGCGGAAAAACTGCACGGAAACGCAGCGGTTTACATTCCGCAGCATGTCACTTCTTTCTGCGGATTCCGCAGCGGTTTTACAACTGCTCCAATAGAAGATCGCAGTTGTAAAACCGCAGTGAAATGCGCAGAAAAAAAACGCGGTAAATCCTCCATAAATCCGCAGCGGTTTAGCACTGCGGATTTATCAAATCCGCAGCGGAAAAATCCGCAGAGGACCAGAATACGTGTGCACATACCGAAACCCTAACCCTAACCCTAACCCTACCCCTAACCCTACCCCTAGCCCTAACCCTACCCCTAGCCCTAACCCTACCCCTAGCCCTAACCCTAACCCTACCCCTAACCCTACCCCTAACCCTAACCCTACCCCTAACCCTAACCCTAACCCTACTCTAACATTAGTGGAAAAAAAAAATTTCTTTATTTTTTTATTGTCCCTACCTATGGAGGTGACAAAGGGGGGGGGTCATTTATTATTTTTTTTATTTTGATCACTGAGATATAATCTATCTCAGTGATCAAAATGCACTTTGGAACGAATCTGCCGGCCGGCAGATTCGGCGGGCGCACTGCGCATGCGCCCGCCATTTTGGAAGATGGCGGCGCCCAGGGAGAAGACGGACGGGACCCCGGCTGGATCGGTAAGTATGATGGGGTGGGGGGGGACCACGGGGGGGGGATCGGAGCACGGGGGGGGAATCGGAGCGCGGGAGGGGTGGAACGGAGCACGGGGGGCGTGGAACGGAGCACCGGGGGGTGTGGATCGGAGTGCAGGGGGGGTGATTGGAGCACGGGGGGGTGATTGGAGCACGGGGGGAGCGGAAAAGAGCACGTGGGGGGAGCGGAGCACTGGACGGAGGGGAGCCGGAGCAGTGTACCGGCCAGATGGGGGGGCTGGGGGGGCGATCGGTGGGGTGGGGTGGGGGTACATTAGTATTTCCAGCCATGGCCGATGATATTTCAGCATCGGCCATGGCTGGATTGTAATATTTCACCAGTTATAATAGGTGAAATATTACAAATCGCTCTGATTGGCAGTTTCACTTTCAACAGCCAATCAGAGCGATCGTAGCCACGAGGGGGTGAAGCCTCCTGGGCTAAACTACCACTCCCCCTGTCCCTGCAGATCGGGTGAAATGGGAGTTAACCCTTTCACCCGATCTGCAGGGACGCGATCTTTCCATGACGCCACATAGGCGTCATGGGTCGGATTGGCACCGACTTTCATGACGCCTACGTGGCGTCATGGGTCGGGAAGGGGTTAAGGGGCATTGATGCTACACCGTTGGCTATAAATAAACCTCAGTTTTGGACACAGCTGACCATGCGCATGGCGCCAGCCCATCAGGAAGATTGTCGTTTTCTGGTGTTGCATAATTTGCATGATGATATTGTGCTGGGTTTTCCATGTTTACAGGTACATAATCCGGTGTTAGATTGGAGATCTATGTCTGTGACTAGTTGAGGTTGTCAGGGGGTTCATGGTCACGTTCCTTTGATGTCAATTTCCTCTTCCCCCTCTTCTGAAATTCCTGAGTTTTTGTCAGATTTCCAGGATGTATTCAATGAGCCCAAATCCAGTTCCCTTCCACCGCATAGGGACTGTGATTGTGATATTGACTTGATTCCAGGTTATAAGTTCCCTAAGGGCCGACTTTTCAACCTGTCTGTGCCAGAACATGCCGCCATGCGGAGCTATATTAAGGAGTCTTTTGAGAAGGGGCATATTCGGCCATCTTCTTCACCATTGGGAGCAGGTTTTTTTTTTGTTGCCAAGAAGGATGGCTCCTTGAGACCCTGTATTGATTATCGCCTCTTGAATAAGATCACGGTCAAATTTCAATACCCTTTACCTTTGCTTACTGATTTGTTTGCTAAGATTAAGGGGGCTAGCTGGTTTACTAAGATTGACCTTCGAGGGGCATATAATCTTATTCGTATTAAGCAGGGTGACGAATGGAAAACTGCATTTAATACGCCCGAAGGCCATTTTGAATACCTTGTGATGCCATTCGGACTCTCTAATGCCTCAACTGCATTCCAATCCTTCATGCATGATATCTATCAGAGTTATCTTGATAAATTCATGGTTGTATATTTGGATGATATTTAGATTTTTTCCGATGATTGGGAGTCTCATGTGAAACAGGTCAGGATGGTATTTCAGATCCTCCGTAATAATGCTTTATTTGTGAAGGGGTCGAAGTGCCTCTTTGGAGTGAAGAAGGTTTCTTTTTTGGGCATCATTTTTTCTCCCTCATCTATAGAAATGGATCCGGTTAAGGTTCAGGCCATTCATGATTGGATTCAGCCCACATCTGTGAAGAGCCTTCAGAAATTCTTGGGCTTTGCTAATTTTTATCGTCATTTCATTGCCAACTTCTCCAGTGTGGTTAAACCTCTGACCGATTTGACGAAGAAAGGCGCTGATGTGACGAATTGGTCCTCTGCGGCTGTTTCTGCCTTTCAGGAGCTTAAACACCGATTTACTTCTGCCCCTGTGTTGCGTCAGCCGGATGTTTCTCTTCCATTTCAGGTTGAGGTTGACGCATCTGAGATTGGGGCAGGGGCCGTTTTGTCTCAGAGGAATTCTGATGGTTCCTTGATGAAACCGTGTGCCTTCTTTTCTCGGACGTTTTCGCCTGCGGAACGCAATTACGATGTCGGCAATCGGGAGTTGTTGGCTATGAAGTGGGGCATTTGAGGAGTGGCGACATTGGCTTGAGGGGGCCAAGCACCGTATTGTGGTCCTGACCGATCATAAGAATCTGATTTACCTCGAGTCTGCCAAACGGCTGAATCCTAGACAGGCTCGATGGTCCCTGTTTTTCTCCCATTTTGATTTTGTGGTCTCGTACATTCCTGGTACTAAGAATGTTAAGGCGAATGCCCTCTCTAGGAGTTTTTTTCCTGATTCCCCTGGGGTTCTTGAGCCGGTCGGCATTCTGAAGGAAGGGGTGATTCTTTCTGCCATTTCCAATGATTTACGACTGGTTCTTCAGGAATTTCAGGCTAATAAAATTGACCGCTGTCCAGTGGGGAAACTGTTTGTTCCTGATAGATGGACTAGTAAAGTGATTTCTGAGGTTCATTGTTCTGTGTTGGCTGGCCATCCTGGGATTTTTGGTACCAGAGATTTGGTTGGTAGGTCCTTTTGGTGGCCTTCTTTGTCGCGGGATGTGCGTTCTTTTGTGCAGTCCTGTGGGATTTGTGCGCGAGCTAAGCCTTGCTGTTCCCACGCTAGTGGGTTGCTTCTGCCTTTGCCAGTCCCTGAGAGACCTTGGACGCATATTTCTATGGATTTTATTTCAGAGCTTCCGGATTCCCAGAGGATGTCTGTTATCTGGGTGGTTTGTCACCGGTTTTCTAAGATGGTTCATTTGGTACCTTTGCCTAAATTGCCTTCCTCTTCTGATTTGATTCCGTTGTTTTTTCAGCATGTGGTTCGTTTGCATGGCATTCCGGAGAATATTGTGTCCCATAGAGGTTCCCAGTTTGTTTCTAGGTTTTGGCGGGCCTTTTGTGCTAGGCTGGGCATTGATTTGTCTTTTTCTTCCACATTTCATCCTCAGACAAATGGCCAAGCCAAGCGAACTAATCAGACTTTGGAAACTTATTTGAGATGCTTTGTGTCTGCTGATCAGGATGATTGGGTGGCTTTCTTGCTATTGGCCGAGTTTGCCCTTAATAATTGGGCTAGTTCTGCTACCTTGGTTTCGCCTTTTTTTGTAATTTTGGTTTTCATCCTCGTTTCTCTTCAGGGCAGGTTGAGCCTTCTGATTGTCCTGGTGTGGATTCTGTGGTTGACAGGCTGCAGCAGATTTGGGCTCATGTGGTGGACAATTTGGTGTTGTCTCAGGAGGAGGCTCAGCGTTTTGCTAACCATCATCGGTGTGTTGGTTCCCGGCTTCGGGTTGGGGATTTGGTCTGGTTGTCTTCCCATCATGTTCCTATGAAGGTTTCTTCCCCTAAGTTCAAGCCTCGGTTTAATGGTCCTTATAGGATTTCTGAGATTATCAATCCAGTGTCTTTTCGTTTGGCCCTTCCAGCCTCTATTTCCATCCATAATGTTTTCCATAGATCTTTGTTGCTGAAGTATGTGGTGCCCGTTGTTCCCTCTGTTGATCCTCCGGCTCCGATGTTGATTGATGGGGAGTTGGAGTATGTGGTTGAGAAGATTTTGGATTTACGTTTTTCAAGGCGGAAGCTTCAGTATCTGGTCAAATGGAAGGGTTATGGCCGGGAGGATAATTCTTGGGTTGTTGCCTCCGATGTTCATGCTGACGATTTGGTTCGTGCCTTTCATTTGGCGCGTCCTAATTGGCCTGGGGGCTCTGGTGAGGGTTCGGTGACCCCTCCTCAAGGGGGGGGTACTATTGTGAATTCTGCTCTTGGGCTCCCTCCGGTGGTTATGAGTGGTAGTGCTGCTGTCTTTGGATCGCAGCATTTATCAGGTGTGTTCACTTTTTGCAATTTGGACTCAGCTAATTAGTCCTGCTTGATCCTTTAGTCAGTGCCAGTTGTCCATTGTTTTTGGAGGATTCACATCGCTTACTGGTCTCTCCTGTTTGCTGTGCTTTTCAACAAAGATAAGTCCTGGCTTTGTTTTTGCTGTCCACATGCTGTGGGCTTATAGTTCAGTGCATTTTCATGTTTTGTCTTGTCCAGCTTGTCTGTGTAAGGATTTTTTGCAGCCAAGCGGTATCTCTGGAGAAGCAGATATACCCTCCATGTCTTTAGTCAGATGTGGAGTTTTGTATTTTCTGTGGTGGATATTTTCTAGTGTTTTAATACTGACCGTATAGTTCTCTGTCCTATTCTTTCTTTTTAGCTAGTAAGGCCTCCTTTGCTAATCCTGATTTCAGTCTGCGTTTGTCATTTCCCTCTCCTCTCACAGTCAATATTTGTGGGGGGCTGTCTATCCTTTGGGGATTTTCTCTGAGGCAAGATAGTTTTCCCGTTTCTATCTTTAGGGGAAGTTAGTCCTTAGGCTGTGTCGAGGTGTCTAGGGAGTGTTAGGTACATCCCACGGCTATTTTTAGTTGCGCTGCTAAGTTCAGGGTCTGCGGTCAGTACAGGTACCACCTTCTCCAGAGTACACCACATGCTGCTCCTAGGCCACCAGATCATGGTTGTACCAAGCTCCCAAGGCTGCTACCTGAACCTTTAGAGCGCTTGTAGCTAGACCTTTTTCCAGTCCCTTCTGCAGGAACTCAAGGATTTTCTCTATTGGGGTTTCCCCGGATGGGTCTGCGCCGGATACTGACATAAATTTTTTCCACACTTTCCCATATATTTTGGTGGTTACGAGTTTCCTACTCTGTAATAGAGTGGATACAAGATTGGGGGAGAAGCCTTTATCGCTTAGTAGCTTCCTTTCAAAAGCCAAGCTGTCATGTGTAGATTCTTTACATTGGGATGAAACACCGGTCCCTGGGATAAAAGTTTCAGAGTGTCTGGTAGAACCCAAGGGTTTGATACGGACATTTTTCTTAGCCAAGAGAACCATATTCTGCGGGGCCAGAATGGAGCTATTATTATCACTGTTACTCCGTCCTCCCAAATTTTCCTCAGCACTAAGGGAATGAGGGATATCGGAGGGAACGCATAGGCGAGACAATAGTTCCAGGGAATTGTAAAGGCATCTAGAGCTACTGGCCTCCCCCCCGGGGATCGATTGAGCAGAATGTTTTTACTTTCTGGTTTTGACTGTTCGCAAACAGTTCTATTTCTGGCTGCCCCCAAAGTTTTACGATCTGGTTGAATACCAATTGTTTTAGCTCCCACTCCCCCTGTTTTAAGCATGTCCTGCTCAAGAAATCTGCAGTTTTGTTTTCTGAGCCTTTTATGTGGAGAGCTGTCAAGGACTTCAGATTGTGTTCTGCTATGTGCAAGATGGATTGGGTTACCTCCATTAATGCTCGAGACCTGATGCCCCCTTGGTGGTTTAGGTATGCTACCACTACCTGGTTGTCCGAAAAGATTTTTGCGTGATGGGAGTAAATGAGTTTTAGAAAGTGCGTTAGGGCCAATTTTACCGCTAAAAGTTCTTTCATGTTTGAAGAGACTAGCTCTTGATTTTTGCTCCAATTCCCCTGTGCCACTTGATCGTCTATGTGTACTCCCCACCCCCAGGGGCTTGCATCCGTTGTTAGGATTTTTTCCGTCGGTAGTGGCCAGGGAACCCCCTTGATTAAATTCACTGGGTCTGCCCACCGTAGTAGAGAGTGTATTGTGCTTGACGAGATACTTAATCACCCATCTAAATTTCCGCACAGAGATATGCTTGAATCTAAAGTTTCCCATTGCAGGTCCCGGGTATGACATTGTGCCCACTGCACAGCCGGGATACAGGCTGTCATGGATCCCAGCAGGGACATCGCTTTTCTTAGAGTAGTGACTGGAAACATTGTTATCTGTAACACTGCCTGTGTCATTTTTTGGATCTTTCCCTGAGGAAGATAGCATTTCTGCTTGATCAAGTCTAGGACTATCCCTAAGTACTCCTGTACCTGGGTTGGCACTATTCTGGATTTGGGTATGTTTAGTAGCCAACCTAGACTCGACAGTGAAGCCATGACCAACTCCAACTGTTGTTTGCAATGTTGGAATGAGGTCCCTGCCATCAGGAGATCGTCCAGATAGGGAAATATTAGGACATTCTGTTCCCGTATGTGGGCCATTACTTCTGACATTATTTTCGTGAACACCCATGGTGCAATGGCTAACCCGAAGGGGAGAGCCCTGAATTGGTAGTGTTTCACTTCCCCCTGGATATTTACTGCCAGTCTGAGATATTTTTGATGATCCCTGTGGATAGGCACATTGTAATATGCGTCTCGTAAATCTAGAACAGTCATGAAACACAAGGGAAAGAGCATTTTTATGCAAGATTTTATTGTCTCCATTTTGAAATGTTGAATCTCGAGGAAACTGTTTAATCTTTTGAGATTTATGATCGCCCTGTACGATCCGTCCGATTTCCTGCGAAGGAAGAAGGGAGAGTAGAAGCCCATGCCTTTTTCCTGGTATGAGACTTCTTGTAGCACTCCCTTCTGAATTAAGTTCAAAATTTCTTCCTGGAGTGATTGTCCCTGAGGTGTTACCATGAAGGAATTGCCGGGAGGAGTGCAGAATTTCAGTTTGAGACCTTCTCGTATTATGTTTAATATCCAGGGACTGTTTGAAATTTTTTCCCAGGCTGGAAGAAAACAGGCTAGTCTCCCCCGACCCGGGTAATACCTTAATAATAACAATAATAATCTTTATTTTTATATAGCGCTAACATATTCCGCAGCGCTTTACAGTTTGCACACATTATCATCACTGTCCCCGTTGGGGCTCACAATCTAGAATCCCTATCAGTATGTCTTTGAAATGTGGGAGGAAACCGGAGTGCCCGGAGGAAACCCACGCAAACACGGAGAGAACATACAAACTCTTTGCAGATGTTGTCCTTCATTGTGATTTCTTATTGTCGGGGGGGGGGGGGGGTTGTTGAACATAAAGCCTCTGTTCTTATTCCTTTTGTCTTTCCATCCATCTCTGTTCCCTTTCGGGGGTCTCCTCCGCATGAACTTTCTGTTCCGAAAGGGATGCCTGTAAGACTGATTGGGGAACCCGGGAAAAGATTTTTTCTTATCTCCGGCTTTGTCAAGGATATTGTCTAATGTTGACCCAAATAAAAATTCGCCTTCACAAGGTATTGAGCATAGTTTGGTTTTGGTTTGCAAATCCCCTGGCCAGCATTTTAGCCACAAGGCACGTCTCGCGGCGTTTGAGAAGGAGGCTGACCTAGCCGCTAATCTAGCCGAAACTACCGATGCGTCAGCCAAAAAGGCTGCCGAACCATTCATCACAGATACTGACTTTTGCATTGTCTCTCTTGAGACTTTTTCCTTTAATTGGGAATCTAAGTGCTCGAGCCATACCATTAAGGTGCGGGCCGTTCCAAACCACTGAACATTATATCCTGCACTGTTTTTTTAGGGCGTTCATCTACCAGACCCATTGTTGTCCTGACGGCTTTTACGAGAGCGTCTGTCTCTTCGACAGGGAAGCAACTGCGTCCCCCTTCTGAAGATAGCGAAGAGGTCTCGGAGGCTGATGAATCACTAGAATCAGAGATTTCGCTTTCTGACTCGTCCACACTGGATTCAGGGGACCTATGACTTGATTTGCATTTTTTCTTTGAGGTCTTAATGCCTTTGAGGGCACTCTCAACCTGGCTCTTTATTAGTGACTTTAGGTCTGAGATAAACACCGGGGATTCCTCCTGAATTGTTTTCTCTATGCAAGTGATGCATAGCTTTTTCTCCCATGAGGAAGGTAGCTCTTCTGAGCATATAGCACATACTCTGTGCTTTGATTTGTCTACACATTTTCTTCCCTAGTAGAAAGAGTAACTCCGTATTAAACTCAGCACTTTTACATAGATCACTCACCCTCCTGTGGATAAGAGATACCGTCTCGGGCCTGGGGACTATATCCACCATTGGATTTGTCACCGGTCACGTGGTTTTCGCAGAACCTCGGCTGCGTTGTGACCCTGAGCGTCCACTGCTGCTGCGCTGTTGAGAGGAAGTGTTTTCCTTGCGCTGATGCTGTGTGCGCTGGTGCCGCTGTACCTGCGCTTGCTCAGGAGATAACTGTATAATCTCCTGCACATCTTGCTGCTCCTGGTCGCTCATAGTGGCCTCCGCACTGTGATTAGTGCAAAGGAGGTTTGAATTGGCCACGTTTTCCCGCCTGGAAGCGCCCCCTTTATGCCTTGCGCTGCCAGCGGAAGTGGTGATCTGCGCATGCGCACCACTCGATCACATAGGGGAAGATATAAGCGGGGATTTGCCCACGCACACGTCTCTCAGTGTTCTGCCTGCTGGCACCCGCCCGCACACCTGCTCGGAGCCCCCGGGAAAGGCGGCAATGGCGCCGGCGATTCAGCGGTCCCACATGTCCAGCGCTCCAGATACCGGCTCTTCTGTGCCTGGGACCCCATGGAATGGTAGCCGCCGCTACCCCCATGCACCGCTGTGCAGCGGTATGGAGGCTATGTCGGTGACCACCACCACCTCCTCTTTCCTCCTCCTTTTTTATTCCTGGGGAAGGCAGACTTGATCCTCTTCACTGCCTCCCCCTTCTCACTCACCCTTAAGGTCCCCAGCGGTGGTGCTTCAGGGAAGGGTAAAAGGGGGGAGAGGAAAACCGCTCGACCCAGCCGTGACAGGGGACCCCCTGTCAGAGACCGACTGGATCAGCCCCTGGTATCCCACGAAGGATCTTCAGGTACGTGCTGTAGGTTCCCCATCAGGGACAGGAAACCAACTGATGTGGGAGAGAGGTACGCCCTTTTTCACCTGTAGGTTTCCTGTCCCTGGGGGCGGACCCCTCTCTCCGTGGTGCCATCATGGGGGAAAGAGAAAACTCAGGTAATCCTACCTTAGGTTCTTCAGAGCATGCTCCAGAGTAATTAATCACGTGCGTTGCAGGTTGGCTACTTGCAAAGTTAACCCTTGCAAGCGTTGAGCAAGTTATTGGACGCTGCACATATTGAAGGAAAGCAGGAAAATATTTTTTTTTATGTGTGGCTGGACAAACTGTTATGGAACTGCAACACAGAGCTAGGATAGAAAGGGGAAAACTTACCCTGCACTGAGGCTAGGCTGATACCCTACGATGGAGTGGGCGACCCATTCCTTGCGAATAGACCCACCGACGATCCTAGGTTAATCTCAAGCAAAGACCTATATATAGGGGGAAGGAGGTCCCTAAAAAATCTAAGGACTGGGTACAAAAATAGGTCACCTCCTAATAGAAAATACAGAGAAGGCTGCAGAAAGCAACAGAAAACAGAAACTAAGGATAGCAGAAATGGGGTCCCAGAACTGCACAATATCAAACACAGAAAGCTATCAAAGCACCTAGCCAGAACTCTAGCTGATTAACACTGTTGTCCAGCAAGGACTGCGAGGCAGGTGCTGGGTAATAAAGGGTGATACAATCACCTGACCTAAGACAACCCAGCACCAGGGGAAAAAGACCAGCAGCCAGAAAACCACAAGATGGCGGATGGTCAAAAACAAAACAGATTCTAACAATATGACATTCTCCCAATACTCTTCTAGATAATCCAAATGCTCTCTATTAGTGATGAGTGAGTATACTTGTTGCTCGGGTCTCCCTGAGCATGCTCGGGTGATCTCCATGTATTTGGATGTGCTCGGAGATTTACTTTTTGTTGCCTCAGCTGCATGATTTACAGCTGCTAGACAGGCTGAATACATGTGAGGAATGCATGTTTATTAGGGAATTCCCACATGTATTCAGGCTGTCCAGCAGCCGTAAATCATGCAGCTGAGGTAAAAAAAACAAAATCTCCGAGCACTAACAAATACTCGGAGATCACCCAACCATGCTCGGGGAGACCCGAGCAACAATGCTATTCACTCATCACTACTCTCTAGCAAACTTCAGACGGGCCCAAACCTCTACTGGCTTAAGCAGGGGGACACGTCTAGCACTGCAGGATCTGAGTCGCTGACAGCGTAGTTTGTTACAGATGGTAGCCTCTCTTACAGTGGTCACAGCTTTATGCAGGTCATTCATTAGGTCCCTCTGTGTGGTTCTGGGATTTTTGCTCACCGTTCTTGTGATCATTTGGATGAGATCTTGAGTGGAGCCCCAGATCAAAGGAGATTATCAGTGGTCTTGTATGGTTTCCATTTTGTTATTATTGCTCCCACAGTTGATTTCAAGCTGCTTGCCTATTGCAGATTCAGTCTTCCCAGCCAGGTGCAAGGCTACAATTTTGATTCTGGTGTCATTCGACAGCTCTTTGGTCTTCACTATAGTGGAGTGTGACTGAGGTTGTGGACAGGTGTCTTTTATACTGATAACAAGTTCAAGCAGGTGCCATTACTACAGGTAATGAGTGGAGGACAGAGGAGTCTCTTAAAGAAGAAGTTACAGGTCTGTGAGAGCCAGAAATTTTGCATGTTTTTAGGTGACCAAATACTTATTTTCCACCATAATTTTCAAAATAAATCTTGCCAAATCAGAGAAGGTGATTTCATGTATTTGTTTTCCTAACAAACAGGCATTCCTCATATGTATTCAGTCTGTCTTGCAGTCGAAAATCATGCAACTGAGGCGAGACAAAAACTAAATCTATGAGCACTGCAAAATACTCGAGACCAGCATGCTCTGGGAAACCCGAGTAACGAGTATAATGCATTACACCTTCAATCAAACTAAAAAAAAGTGAAAGTCTAATACAGGAATTAGATAAAAAAGGAAAAAACATTAAAAAATGTAAAAAATATTATAAAATAATAGTAATAATAATAATAATAGAAACATTATTATTATTGCTGTTGTTATTATTATTTTTATCCACGAATAAATATACACATTTATGTAAAAAATAAAAAATAAACAAAAAAAGTACACGTTTGATATCGCCGAGTCCGGAACAATCCCATCTATAAAAGTGTCTTGCTAGTTAACCCCTTCAGTGAACGCCATACAAAAAAAACACAAAAAGAAGTACTAAACTATGTTTTATTATCATACTGCTTGGAAAAAGTGGAACAAAACACGATCTAAATGACGAATGTAAATAAAAATAGAATCACTGTAAATGCCACCTTGTCTCGCAAAAAACAAGCAGTCATAAAGCTCCCTCAGCGGAAAATTAAAAAAGATATAGCTTTCAGAATAAAGCAATGCAAAAATAATTATTTAAAAATATACAGTATATCGCTGTAATCATACTGACCCGAAGAATAAAGCGGTGTTATCATTTTTACCACACGCAGAGATGAGGAAAAACAAAAATTCCTGAATTGCTGGTTTTTGTTCATTCTGCCTCCAAAAAAATCGGAATAGAAAGCGATCAAAACATGTCATGTGCCCGAAAATGGTACCAATGAAAAAGTCAACTTGTCCAGCAACAAACAAGCCCTCTTATGACTCAGTTAGCCAAAATATGGAAAAATGATAGCTCTCACAAAGTGGTGATGCAAAAACTTCTTGCAAAAAAAAAGTGTGTTTTAGTGTGTGACAGCAGCCAAACATGAAAAAAATGGATATAAATCTGGTATCAATGTAATTGCACCGACCCAAAGAATAAAGTCGCCTAATCACTTATACCGTACGAGTAACAGCTTAATAAGTAAATAAAACCAATTCCTCACATGCTGTGTCTTTGATCATTTTACCTCCCAAAGATCACAGTAAGGCTCAGCGCACATTTATCCTGCTCTCTGCGCTGTGTGCTTACACTGGGGTTTCCATGTAAATCTCTGAAATACGTGACGCAGACAGAACCGCCAACAGAAGATTCCCTATAATGAGGCAGATGGAAGCACTGTGGATGCCATAGGATCTGTGATCTGGCAGTGTCCGTCTTTTTAGGCATGTATAAAAATGCGGTCCACCATAGTTTTTGCACCTCTGAAAGGAAGGACAACAGAGACGAGTCCAGACTAACTCTGCTACCTCATTATAGTGAATGGATCCCTCTGGGTTTTCATCTGTCATGTCACTCAGAGGTTTAGATGGAAACCCCAAAGTAAGTACTCAGAGTAGAGCGCCGGATGTGTTCCGAAACGTTATGAAAAATGTTCTCAATAAAAGCTTCAACTCAATCCACGAAAAAAGCAAGTCCTCACTCAGGTCTGTCATCTATTAATGGAAATATAGGGGCCTCTGGAAAAGCAAAATGACTCCTTGCCCCCCAAAAGAAATTTAGCGAATTCTACGCTCCCAAATCCAAATGTCCCCCTCTGTTCTGATCCCCAGTGTGCATAACCCACCTTTACATTCACATTTGCCAGGGGTATTATTTCCAAAATGGGGTCACTTGTGGAGGAAGGATTCTACTCTCTAGCACTCTAGCACTCTCTGGCTCTGTGTATGGAGTCTGCAAACTACTCTAGAAAAATCTGCACTCCTGCAGGCAAATAGCACTGTACAGCCACATATGGGGTATTTCAATATTCAGCAGAAATTGTGGGACAAATTCTGGTGCCAATTATACCCACTTCTTGTGTGAAAATGTTAAATCTGGGGCTAAAACAACGTTTTTGTGGTAAGAATGTAATTATTTTTTCTTCACTGCCCAATGGTATAAAATTCTTTGACCCACCTATGGTGTCAAAATAATCACATCACCCCTAGGTTAATTCGTCAAGTGGTGTTTTTTGTAAAATGGGGTCACTTGTGAGGAGTTCTGCTGTTCTGGCTCTCCAAGTGGGTCATGGCACCCTCAAACCATATCAGTAAAATCTGCACTATAATAAGGGGCTCCTTCCCTTTTGGGGTATTGGCACACTCAGGAGAAATTGAACAACAAATTTTGGGGTCCATTTTTTCCTATTACCCTTGAAAAAAATAAAAAAAATGGGGATAAAAGAAAAAAATTGTAGGAAAAATCTGATTTTTTTTTAATTTTCTTAGCTCTGCTATAAACTTATGTAATTAGCCTGTAGAGGGAGTTAGTGGACAAGAATGGAGACGGATATCCCAGTATGGTCAGTAAGGTGGTGGTTTATTTAAATGCGTTTCGAAATATATAACTTCTTCAGGAAAAACCACAGCCATGATGCCTATGGTTTTTCCTGAAGAAGAACTTAGATACTTCAAATCGCGTTGAAATAAACCACCAACTTACTGTACCATGCTGGGATATACTTCTCCATTCTGTCGGCAGCGTGAAATATTGCCACTAACTCCCTCTACAGCCTGATGTTCGCTTGCTGACCCGTAGATCCACTGCAGCTGATTTTCTATATTGTATGCGTCTTTAACAGATTGAGTGAGTTTAATCGGAGTCCTAAACTAACTGTATTTCTCGGATAAGACACTATTTGCGCTGATCTCTCCTATAGTTTCTTGGTTATAAATTTATGTAACGCACCTGATGGTTCAAAATCTTCACCACACATCTAGATAAGTTCTTTAAGGGGTCTAGTTTCCAAAATGGTATCACTTGTGGGGGGTTCCCCCTGTTTAGGCACATCAGGGGCTCTCCAAAAGTGACATGCGTCCTCTCTCGATCCCAGCCAATTTAGTGTTCAAAAAGTCAAACCTTGCTCCTTCCCTTCCGAGTCCTGCCATACACCCAAACAGTGGTCTTCCTCCACACATGGGGTATTGGTGTACTGATGAGAAATTGCACAACAATTTTTGGGGTCCATTTTCTCTTGCTACCTTTGTTAAAATAAAAAAATTGGTGCTAAAAGACATTTTTTTGTGGATAAATGTGATTTTTAAGATTCAATTCACCCACAGTAGAAAATTGATAATGGCACACCAGCAGGCAGTCATGGGCCATGTATGAAGTATCAGGCTCTGGGCCAGCATTAAGAGCTTTGAATTCAAGTTTCAATTAAGAAGAGTTGGGTGAGGGAGCGCTGTAAGCCTTCATTGTTGAGAGCGCTGATAACTCATGGAACAGCTCAAACTATTTTTGTTGCCAGCCACACTCAGGTAGCACAAATATCAACTTGGTAGTGCACTAATGTTAGAAAAATGTAAGGATAGTAACACATGTAGTTGACTGATCAATTGACCCACAGTAGAACATTTTATAATGGCACAGAAGCAATCAGCCATGGACCATGCATGAGGTTTCAGGTTTTGGGACAGCATTTAGAGCTTTGAGATTAAGCTTTAATTACGACAAACCTGTAAACCTGCTATGCTGGGAGCAATGATACATCATGCATTAGCTCAAACTGCTTTTTTGCTCAGCCACACACAGATGGCACAAATATTAGCTTCGTAGACTATTATTATTTAAAAAATTTAAGGATAGTAATACAGGTAGTTGACTGAAAGCAAGTGAAGATCTGCGGTCTGGGAGACCTGCTGGCAACACACATGAAGAAGGCCAAACGTGGAGTGCAAACATTTAAAAAAAATTATTGCCACACACTACTAAAATGGCATCAATTTCCCCAGAGTAGAAATAGTACAAGCAGCCTTAGACACCCCTTCCACTACATTCAACTCACCAGATGGAAACCAAACTTGGAGTCTCCACATTTCAAAAAATTGTTTGTAACATCAGCAGCAGTAAGCACAGAAGGCAATAACGTGAGATCAATGTATGACACTAAAAACACCATCACCTAGTCTGCCGAGCCTGTGATTAGGGTGTAAAAGTAATTGGAGATCCATGACTTGCTCATCTTGATGAAAGCTAGGCTATCTACAATTTCAGGTGACAGACGTAGGCACTAGAGTTGAGCGACCTTGACCTTTTTAGAGTCGAACCGGGTTTCGCGAAACCCGACTATCTCAAAAGTCGGGTCGAGTGAAATCGGCCGATTATGACGTAAAGTCGGGATCGACCGAAACACGAAACCCAATGCAAGTCAATGGGGCAGCATAGTCGGCAGTGAGTGGGGGCCAGGAAAACACCTAGAGTGCCCATTTTAATGTCAAAACCATCCATTCTTCTTAATGAAGCTTGTCAAGCGTAATTTACCTTATAATAATTGGAAGGCATTTGAAATTGGGGGTCATTTGGCTAAAGTTGTGGTGGGTAGGGCTGGTTCAAGTAATTAGTGGGCCCAGGAAATCTGGACCACGTCACGGCAGTGGAGCAGGGAGAGGTAAGTATTTCAACTTTGCAAGTGCTGTGAACCTGAGCAAGCAGGGGGGGCCCACTCGTTGGCATTGGCACTGGCA
This sequence comes from Ranitomeya imitator, assembly GCF_032444005.1. Lineage (NCBI taxonomy): Eukaryota > Metazoa > Chordata > Amphibia > Anura > Dendrobatidae > Ranitomeya > Ranitomeya imitator. The sequence continues at coordinate 165,826,854 of NC_091284.1, forward strand.
CAGGGCCCCTCAAAGTACAGCGGTGTGTTTGCACGGCGGGGGCGCCTCCCACCGGCAGCAACACTTTTGCGTACCATGAGAAGCCCTGTGCCAGTGATGTCGCCAACTAGTATTCCTCCCCCACCTGATGAAGGAACCTGCACTTTCATCTGCACCTTCCTGTTTGTCCCCGTGTAAGGTGGTATGGTATGCGGGAAGGGGGACCTGACTTTCAGCAGGGTCACAATCTTGCAGTGTAGCGTGCACGGGAAATGTTGCGTTATGGGTCAATGTACCAGCAGACTCATCTATCACTGGCTGGGCAATGGGCAGGATGAGGAGGAAACACAGATATAGGCCCAAAGAATAAAGTGGGCTAAATGCAGTTCAAAATTGGTAACACAGGACTAATCAGGGGGCATTGCAGTGGAGGACAACTGGAATGAGAGGCTGACACAGAGAGTAGGCCCAAATCAGTAAGTAGTCGAAATGCAGTTCAAAATTGGCAACAGTAGTAAACAGGCGGCACAGCTTTGTTCAGTGGAGGAGAACAGCAAGGAGTGGCAGACACCGATAGTAGGCCCCAACCCAACTAGTAGGCCAAATGCAGTCTAACATTAACAACTACTTAACGAGCGCCTGAAAACGGAATTTCAGGACAGGAAACCAGGAGAACAGCAAGGAGCGGCAGACACCGATAGTAGGCCCCAAACCAACTAGTACACCAAATGCAGTTGTTCCGTTTAACCACAATTTAATGAGAGCCTGAAGATAGAAGTTCAGGAAAGGCAACCTGGAGAACACCTTGGAGTGGAACACACCATCTCTCTACACCCCATACCCAATTTGTAGGTCTAATGCAGCGTAGTTTCCAACAACTACTAAACGAGAGCATGATGATCGAAGCATTGGCGAGGAAACCTGGGGAACACCTTGGAGTGGAACACACCATCTCTCTACAGTGGAACACACCATCTCTCTACACCCCATACCCAATTTGTAGGCCTAATGCAGCGTAGTTTCCAACAACTACTAAACGAGAGCCGGAAGATCGAAGCAATGGAGAGGAAACCTGGGGAACACCTTGGAGTGTAACACACCATCTCTCTACACCCCATACCCAATTTGTAGGCCTAATGCAGCGTAGTTTCCAACAACTACTAAACGAGAGCCGGAAGATCGAAGCAATGGAGAGGAAACCTGGGGAAACACCTTGGAGTGTAACACACCATCTCTCTACACCCCATACCCAATTTGTAGGCCTAATGCAGCGTAGTTTCCAACAACTACTAAATGAGAGCCGGAAGATCGAAGCAATGGAGAGGAAACCTGGGGAACACCTTGGAGTGTAACACACCATCTCTCTACACCCCATACCCAATTTGTAGGTCTAATGCAGCGTAGTTTCCAACAACTACTAAACGAGAGCATGATGATCGAAGCATTGGCGAGGAAACCTGGGGAACACCTTGGAGTGGAACACACCATCTCTCTACAGTGGAACACACCATCTCTCTACACCCCATACCCAATTTGTAGGCCTAATGCAGCGTAGTTTCCAACAACTACTAAACGAGAGCCGGAAGATCGAAGCAATGGAGAGGAAACCTGGGGAACACCTTGGAGTGTAACACACCATCTCTCTACACCCCATACCCAATTTGTAGGCCTAATGCAGCGTAGTTTCCAACAACTACTAAACGAGAGCCGGAAGATCGAAGCATTGGCGAGGAAACCTGGGGAACACCTTGGAGTGTAACACACCATCTCTCTACACCCCATACCCAATTTGTAGGCCTAATGCAGCGTAGTTTCCAACAACTACTAAACGAGAGCATGATGATCGAAGCATTGGCGAGGAAACCTGGGGAACACCTTGGAGTGGAACACACCATCTCTCTACAGTGGAACACACCATCTCTCTACACCCCATACCCAATTTGTAGGCCTAATGCAGCGTAGTTTCCAACAACTACTAAACGAGAGCCGGAAGATCGAAGCAATGGAGAGGAAACCTGGGGAACACCTTGGAGTGTAACACACCATCTCTCTACACCCCATACCCAATTTGTAGGCCTAATGCAGCGTAGTTTCCAACAACTACTAAACGAGAGCCGGAAGATCGAAGCAATGGAGAGGAAACCTGGGGAACACCTTGGAGTGTAACACACCATCTCTCTACACCCCATACCCAATTTGTAGGCCTAATGCAGCGTAGTTTCCAACAACTACTAAACGAGAGCATGATGATCGAAGCATTGGCGAGGAAACCTGGGGAACACCTTGGAGTGGAACACACCATCTCTCTACAGTGGAACACACCATCTCTCTACACCCCATACCCAATTTGTAGGCCTAATGCAGCGTAGTTTCCAACAACTACTAAACGAGAGCCGGAAGATCGAAGCAATGGAGAGGAAACCTGGGGAACACCTTGGAGTGTAACACACCATCTCTCTACACCCCATACCCAATTTGTAGGCCTAATGCAGCGTAGTTTCCAACAACTACTAAACGAGAGCCGGAAGATCGAAGCAATGGAGAGGAAACCTGGGGAACACCTTGGAGTGTAACACACCATCTCTCTACACCCCATACCCAATTTGTAGGCCTAATGCAGCGTAGTTTCCAACAACTACTAAACGAGAGCATGATGATCGAAGCATTGGCGAGGAAACCTGGGGAACACCTTGGAGTGGAACACACCATCTCTCTACACCCCATACCCAATTTGTAGGCCTAATGCAGCGTAGTTTCCAACAACTACTAAACGAGAGCATGATGATCGAAGCATTGGCGAGGAAACCTGGGGAACACCTTGGAGTGGAACACACCATCTCTCTACAGTGGAACACACCATCTCTCTACACCCCATACCCAATTTGTAGACCTAATGCAGCGTAGTTTCCAACAACTACTAAACGAGAGCCGGAAGATCGAAGCAATGGAGAGGAAACCTGGGGAACACCTTGGAGTGTAACACACCATCTCTCTACACCCCATACCCAATTTGTAGGCCTAATGCAGCGTAGTTTCCAACAACTACTAAACGAGAGCCGGAAGATCGAAGCAATGGAGAGGAAACCTGGGGAACACCTTGGAGTGTAACACACCATCTCTCTACACCCCATACCCAATTTGTAGGCCTAATGCAGCGTAGTTTCCAACAACTACTAAACGAGAGCATGATGATCGAAGCATTGGCGAGGAAACCTGGGGAACACCTTGGAGTGGAACACACCATCTCTCTACAGTGGAACACACCATCTCTCTACACCCCATACCCAATTTGTAGGCCTAATGCAGCGTAGTTTCCAACAACTACTAAACGAGAGCCGGAAGATCGAAGCAATGGAGAGGAAACCTGGGGAACACCTTGGAGTGTAACACACCATCTCTCTACACCTCATACCCAATTTGTAGGCCTAATGCAGCGTAGTTTCCAACAACTACTAAACGAGAGCCGGAAGATCGAAGCAATGGAGAGGAAACCTGGGGAACACCTTGGAGTGTAACACACCATCTCTCTACACCCCATACCCAATTTGTAGGCCTAATGCAGCGTAGTTTCCAACAACTACTAAACGAGAGCCGGAAGATCGAAGCAATGGAGAGGAAACCTGGGGAACACCTTGGAGTGTAACACACCATCTCTCTACACCCCATACCCAATTTGTAGGCCTAATGCAGCGTAGTTTCCAACAACTACTAAACGAGAGCCGGAAGATCGAAGCTCAGGAAAGGCAACCTGGAGAACACCTTGGAGTGGAACACACCATCTCTCTACACCCCATACCCAATTTGTAGGCCCAATGCAGCGTAGTTTCCAACAACTACTAAACGAGAGCCGGAAGATCGAAGCAATGGAGAGGAAACCTGGGGAACACCTTGGAGTGTAACACACCATCTCTCTACACCCCATACCCAATTTGTAGGCCTAATGCAGCGTAGTTTCCAACAACTACTAAACGAGAGCCGGAAGATCGAAGCAATGGAGAGGAAACCTGGGGAACACCTTGGAGTGTAACACACCATCTCTCTACACCCCATACCCAATTTGTAGGCCTAATGCAGCGTAGTTTCCAACAACTACTAAACGAGAGCCGGAAGATCGAAGCTCAGGAAAGGCAACCTGGGGAACACCTTGGAGTGTAACAAACCCTCTCTCTACACCACGGAAGGGCTGATTCTTAGGAAGGAAGGCTGTCGGAAAGAAGCAGGGCGCGTCCGAGGGTGATTATATTCTTATTAGGTATATACTCACCCTCGGACGCGCCCTGCTTCTTTATTTGTAATGAATGTTTATTTGCAATGTGGTTTTGACTTACTCTATTTTTTTGGTAAATAATGATTTTATTATTTTCATTGTTTTGCATCTTCTTGGCAATAATATAAAGAAGACGCGACAGGACAACACTCGGTGGATGCCATATCTGTGTTTAAAATTGAAAAAACCTTTCAGTTAACTACTTGCAGGAGAAAGTTATTGTAGCTGGTGGCCATTTTTAGTACTGTACCAGATTATTGTTGTATGTGTTTGTTTTTAATGTTAAAATGTCTGCATTTGATATCTCTCCAGTATTTTCTTTTTTATAAGCAAAATACTTATTTTTATATTTTCTGATGTTGGTTCCAGGGGTACACGGGCAGCAGTGGTGTGGTCAGTGGAGGCCTAGTGGAAGGAGTGACCGCAGACAGGCATCGAAGGCCTAAAATAATAACACATGGCTGTAGGCAATTTTAAATTGGTTCCAGGGGTACACGGGCAGCAGTGGTGTGGTCAGTGGAGGCCTAGTGGAAGGAGTGACCGCAGACAGGCATCGAAGGCCTAAAATAATAACACATGGCTGTAGGCAATTTTAAATTGGTTCCAGGGGTACACGGGCAGCAGTGGTGTGGTCAGTGGAGGCCTAGTGGAAGGAGTCACCGCAGACAGGCATCGAAGGCCTAAAATAATAACACATGGCTGTAGGCAATTTTAAATTGGTTACAGGGGTACACGGGCAGCAGTGGTGTGGTCAGTGGAGGCCTAGTGGAAGGAGTCACCGCAGACAGGCATCGAAGGCCTAAAATAATAACACATGGCTGTAGGCAATTTTAAATTGGTTCCAGGGGTACACGGGCAGCAGTGGTGTGGTCAGTGGAGGCCTAGTGGAAGGAGTCACCGCAGACAGGCATCGAAGGCCTAAAATAATAACACAAGGCTGTAGGCAATTTTAAATTGGTTACAGGGGTACACGGGCAGCAGTGGTGTGGTCAGTGGAGGCCTAGTGGAAGGAGTGACCGCAGACAGGCATCGAAGGCCTAAAATAATAACACATGGCTGTAGGCAATTTTAAATTGGTTCCAGGGGTACACGGGCAGCAGTGGTGTGGTCAGTGGAGGCCTAGTGGAAGGAGTGACCGCAGACAGGCATCGAAGGCCTAAAATAATAACACATGGCTGTAGGCAATTTTAAATTGGTTACAGGGGTACACGGGCAGCAGTGGTGTGGTCAGTGGAGGCCTAGTGGAAGGAGTGACCGCAGACAGGCATCGAAGGCCTAAAATAATAACACATGGCTGTAGGCAATTTTAAATTGGTTACAGGGGTACACGGGCAGCAGTGGTGTGGTCAGTGGAGGCCTAGTGGAAGGAGTGACCACAGACAGGCATCGAAGGCCTAACATAACAAAAATGTCAATACAATGGTATTGTCAGTGGCAGGCATTGAAGGATGTCAGCGCATAGACTAAACATTGGTGGAGCTGTGAGATAATTTTGCAAGTGGTAGAGCACTGTTTGAGCTGGGGTGGGGGGAAACTGTCTTTTGGCCGGCGGTACAGGCCCAGGGCCCCTCATATTACAACGGTGTGTCTGACGTTGGGTGCGCACCACCACCGCCAGAGACACTTTATTGTACTAGGAGGGACCCAGTGGCAGTGCCGTCGACCAAAAGCGGGCTCACCCACCTCTTCAGACAAACTGCACTCTCACGGGTGCTGTCGCCAAGTGTCGATACCACGGCCCCGTGTGGGGAGTTTGGCCATTTAGTGAGGTGTAAACATGTCGTATGCTGGACAATCAGGTGCAGAAAATTACGAGATTGGAAAAGGCATTCAGAATAGTCCACAGGCAAGACCTTTTCATAGGAAAGCTAGGTGTCAGCCGGGCAAGGTGGGGCAAAAGATTTCGAAATCCAGTTGTGGTTCATTTTAATGAAGGTTAGATCATCTACATTTTGGGTAGCCAGACGAGTCCTTTTTTCTGTTAGTATTGAACCTGCAGCACTGAATACTCTTTCTGATAGGACACTAGCTGCCGGGCAAGCAAGCTCCTGCAATGCATATTCTGCCAATTCTGGCCAGGTGTCTAATTTTGATGCCCAGTAATCAAATGGGAATGACGGTTGAGGGAGAACATCGATAAGGGATGAAAAATAGTTTGTAACCATACTGGACAAATGTTGTCTCCTGTCACTTTGAATTGATGCTGCAGTACCTTTCCTGTCTGCGGTCATAGCAAAATCACTCCACAACCTGGTCAGAAAACCCCTCTGGCCAACGCCACTTCTGATTTCTGCCCCTCTAACTCCTGTGGTCTGCTGGCCCCTGCAGCTCGTGTGAGAACGATCACGGGCGCTGTGTGCAGGGAATGCCAGAAGCAAATGGTCAACAAGAGTTGATTGTTTGGTTGCTAATATTAGTTCCAAGTTCTCATGTGGCATTATATTTTGCAATTTGCCTTTATAGCGAGGATCAAGGAGGCAGGCCAACCAGTAATCGTCATCATTCATCATTTTAGTTATGCGTGTGTCCCTTTTGAGGATACGTAAGGCATAATCCGCCATGTGGGCCAAAGTTCCAGTTCTCAAATCTGCGGTTGTGCTTGGTTGAGGGGCAGTTTCAGGCAAATCCACGTCACTTGTGTCCCTCAAAAAACCAGAACCCGGCCTTGCCGCGCCACCAATTTCCAGTGGCCCCGGAAAAGCTTCCTCATTAAAAATATAATCATCCCCATCATCCTCCTCGTCCTCCTCCTCCTCTTCGCCCGCTACCTCGTCCTGTACACTGCCCTGGCCAGACAATGGCTGACTGTCATCAAGGCTTTCATCTTCCTCAGATGCAGACGCCTGATCCTTTATGTGCGTCAAACTTTGCATCAGCAGACGCATTAGGGGGATGCTCATGCTTATTATGGCGTTGTCTGCACTAACCAGCCGTGTGCATTCCTCAAAACACTGAAGGACTTGGCACATGTCTTGAATCTTCGACCACTGCACACCTGACAACTCCATGTCTGCCATCCTACTGCCTGCCCGTGTATGTGTATCCTCCCACAAAAACATAACAGCCCGCCTCTGTTCACACAGTCTCTGAAGCATGTGCAGTGTTGAGTTCCACCTTGTTGCAACGTCTATGATTAGGCGATGCTGGGGAAGGTTCAAAGAACGCTGATAGGTCTGCATACGGCTGGAGTGTACGGGCGAACGGCGGATATGTGAGCAAAGTCCACGCACTTTGAGGAGCAGGTCGGATAACCCCGGATAACTTTTCAGGAAGCACTGCACCACCAGGTTTAAGGTGTGAGCCAGGCAAGGGATGTGTTTCAGTTGGGAAAGGGAGATGGCAGCCATGAAATTCCTTCCGTTATCACTCACTACCTTGCCTGCCTCAAGATCTACAGTGCCCAGCCACGACTGCGTTTCTTTCTGCAAGAACTCGGACAGAACTTCCGCGGTGTGTCTGTTGTCGCCCAAACACTTCATAGCCAATACAGCCTGCTGACGTTTGCCAGTAGCTGCCCCATAATGGGAGACCTGGTGTGCAACAATGGCAGCTGCGGATGGAGTGGTTGTGCGACTGCGGTCTGTGGACGAGCTCTCGCTTCTGCAGGAGGACGAAGAGGAGGAGGAGGGGGTGCGAATGGCTACAGCCAATTGTTTCCTAGACCATGGGCTAGGCAGAACTGTCCCAAACTTGCTGTCCCCTGTGGACCCTGCATCCACCACATTTACCCAGTGTGCCGTGATGGACACGTAACGTCCCTGGCCATGCCTACTGGTCCATGCATCTGTTGTCAGGTGCACCTTTGTGCTCACAGATTGCCTGAGTGCATGGACGATGCGCTCTTTAACATGCTGGTGGAGGGCTGGGATGGCTTTTCTGGAAAAAAAGTGTCGACTGGGTAGCTCGTAGCGTGGTACAGCGTAGTCCATCAGGGCTTTGAAAGCTTCGCTTTCAACTAACCGGTAGGGCATCATCTCTAACGAGATTAGTCTAGCTATGTGTGCGTTCACACCCTGTGTACGCGGATGCGAGGCTAAGTACTTCCTTTTTCTAACCATAGTCTCATGTAGGGTGAGCTGTACTCGAGAGCTGGAGATCGTGGAACCAGCGGGGGTGCCGGTGGACATGGCAGACTGAGAGACGGTGGGAGATGGTATTGTTGCCACCGGTGCCCTAGATGCAGTGTTTCCTACTACGAAACTGGTGATTCCCTGACCCTGACTGCTTTGGCCTGGCAAAGAAACCTGCACAGATACTGCAGGTGGTGCGGAAAATGGTGGCCCTACACTGCCGGAAGGGATGTTGCGTTGCTGACTAGCTTCATTGGCCGAGGGTGCTACAACCTTAAGGGACGTTTGGTAGTTAGTCCAGGCTTGCAAATGCATGGTGGTTAAATGTCTATGCATGCAACTTGTATTGAGACTTTTCAGATTCTGTCCTCTGCTTAAGGTAGTTGAACATTTTTGACAGATGACTTTGCGCTGATCAATTGGATGTTGTTTAAAAAAATGCCAGACTGCACTCTTTCTAGCATCGGATACCTTTTCAGGCATTGCAGACTGAGCTTTAACCGGATGGCCACGCTGTCCTCCAACAGGTTTTGGCTTTGCCACGCGTTTTGGGCAAGATACGGGCCCGGCAGATGGAACCTGTTGCGATGTTGATGCCTGCTGCGGCCCCTCCTCCTCCGCTTCAGAACTGCTGCCGCCTGCACCCTGTTCCCCCAATGGCTGCCAATCGGGGTCAAGAACTGGGTCATCTATTACCTCTTCTTGTAGCTCGTGTGCAACTTCGTCTGTGTCACCATGTCGGTCGGTGGTATAGCGTTCGTGATGGGGCAACATAGTCTCATCAGGGTCTGATTCTTGATCAGCACCCTGCGAGGGCAATGTTGTGGTCTGAGTCAAAGGACCAGCATAGTAGTCTGGCTGTGGCTGTGCATCAGTGCACTCCATGTCAGATTCAACTTGTAATGGGCATGGACTGTTAACTGCTTCACTTTCTAAGCCAGGGACGGTATGTGTAAAGAGCTCCATGGAGTAACCCGTTGTGTCGCCTGCTGCATTCTTCTCTGTTGTTGTTTTTGCTGAAGAGGACAAGGAAGCGACTTGTCCCTGACCGTGAACATCCACTAACGACGCGCTGCTTTGACATTTACCAGTTTCACGAGAGCAGGCAAAAGAGCTAGAGGCTGAGTCAGCAAGATAAGCCAAAACTTGCTCTTGCTGCTCCGGCTTTAAAAGCGGTTTTCCTACTCCCAGAAAAGGGAGCGTTCGAGGCCTTGTGTAGCCAGACGACGAACCTGGCTCCACAGCTCCAGACTTAGGTGCAATATTTTTTTTCCCACGACCAGCTGATGCTCCACCACTACCACTACCCTCATTACCAGCTGACAATGAACGCCCCCGGCCACGACCTCTTCCACCATACTTCCTCATTGTTTTAAAAACATAAACAAACTAACGGTATTTGTTGCTGTCACACAAATTACACGGTGAGCTATAACTTCAGTATGATTTAGCTACCCCTTTACAGGTGAGTGAGACCACAACGAAAATCAGGCACAATGTTACACACTCTGTTGTTGGTGGCAACAAATGAGAGAGATGCCACACACGCAGGACTGTCACTGAAGCACAAATGTAAATATTAATCTCCCACTGATTTGATTTTTTTTTTTTTTAAGGGAGACTTTAGGAAAAAAAAATAATAGAATAAAATGATTTTTTCAGGAAGAATTTAGAAACCAAATAAAATAAAATGATTTTTTCAGGGAGAATTTAGAAAACAAATAAAACAAAAAAAGGCTTTCTATGGCCCACTGAGTGAGAGATGACGCACACAGGAGTCAGGAGTGGCACACAAGCCCAGAGGCCAATATTTATCTCCCACTGATTGATGTAGTGATTTTTTCAGGTAGATTTTGGAACCCAAATCAAGCTAAAAAAAATAATAGGCTTTCTATGGCCCACAATTGGAGAGAGAGAGAGAGATGGCACACCCAGGAGTCAAGACTGGCACACAAGCAGAAAGGGCAATATTAATCTCCCACTGATTTGTTTTTTTTTTTTTTTTTTTCAGGGAGACTTTAGGAAAAAAAAAATAGAATAAAATGATTTTTTCAGGAAGAATTTAGAAACTAAAGAAAATAAAATGATTTTTTCAGGGAGAATTTAGAAAAGAAATAAAACAAAAAAAGGCTTTCTATGGCCCACTGAGTGAGAGATAACGCACACAGGAGTCAGGAGTGGCACACAAGCCCAGAGGCCAATATTTATCTCCCACTGATTGATGTTGTGATTTTTTCAGGTAGATTTTGGAACCCAAATCAAGCTAAAAAAATAATAGGCTTTCTATGGCCCACAATTGGAGAGAGAGAGAGAGAGATAGCACACCCAGGAGTCAAGACTGGCACACAAGCAGAAAGGGCAATATTAATCTCCCACTGATTTGTTTTTTTTTTGTTTTTTTTTCAGGGAGACTTTAGGAAAAAAAAAAATAGAATAAAATGATTTTTTCAGGAAGAATTTAGAAACCAAAGAAAATAAAATGATTTTTTCAGGGAGAATTTAGAAAACAAATAAAACAAAAAAAGGCTTTCTATGGCCCACTGAGTGAGAGATGACGCACACAGGAGTCAGGAGTGGCACACAAGCCCAGAGGCCAATATTTATCTCCCACTTTTTTTTTTTTGTTCCAGGGAAAATTTATAAACCCAATAAAAAAAATAATAAATAGGCTTTCTATGGCCCACTATCTGAGAGACAGAGAGAGATGGCACGCTTAGGACTGGCACACAAGCCCAAAGGCCAATATTAATCTCCCTTTTTTTTTAAGGGAGAATTTATAAAACCAAAAAAAAATAAATAAATAGGCTTTCTATGGCCCACTATTTGTGAGAGGAATGGCACGCTCAGGACTGGCACACAAGCCCAGAGGCCAATATTAATCTCCCACTTTTTTTTTTTTTTCCAGGTAAAATTTATAAACCCATTAAAAAAAAAAAAAAAAAAAATTGGCTTTCTATGGCCCACTATCTGATAGAGAGAGATGGCACGCTTAGGACTGGCATTCAAGCCCAAAGGCCAATATTAATCTCCCTTTTTTTTTAAGGGAGAATTTATAAAACCAAAAAAAAATAAATAAATAGGCTTTCTATGGCCCACTATTTGTGAGAGAGATGGCACGCTCAGGACTGGCACACAAGCCCAGAGGCCAATATTAATCTCCCACTTTTTTTTTTTTTTCCAGGGAAAATTTATAAACCCATTAAAAAAATAAATAAATAAATAAATAGGCTTTCTATGGCCCACTATCTGAGAGAGAGAGATGGCACGCTTAGGACTGGCACACAAGCCCAAAGGCCAATATTAATCTCCCACTGATTGATTTATTGATTTTTTCAGGTAGAATTTAGAACCCAAATAAAGCAAAAAAGAAATAAAAATGGGCTTTCTATGGCCCACTGAGTGAGTGATGATGCACACAGGAGTCAGGAGTGGCACACAAGCCCTGAGGCCAATATTTTTCTCCCACTGATTGATGTAGTGATTTTTTCAGGTAGATTTTAGAACCAAAATCAAGCAAAAAATAAATAGGCTTTCTATGGCCCACTGAGTGAGTGATGATGCACACAGGAGTCAAGAGTGGCACACAAGCCCTGAGGCCAATATTTTTCTCCCACTGATTGATGTAGTGATTTTTTCAGGTAGATTTTATAACCCAAATCAAGTAAAAAAATAAATAGGCTTTCTATGGCCCACTGAGTGAGAGATGACACAGACAGGGATGGCACTCTAGCAGAAATGTCAATCTTAATCTCCCACAAAAAAAAAAAAAAAAACAGGGAGTGTCCTTCAATTACTATCTCCCTGCAGTAATCTCAGCCAGGTATGGCAGGGAGCAATAAAGAATGGACTGATGCACAAATTAAATAAAAAGTGTGTACAAACCAAAAAGATAGCTGTGCAGAAAGGAAGGAACAAGAGGATTTGTGCTTTGAAAAAAGCAGTTGGTTTGCACAGCGGCGTACACACAGCAATGCAGCTATCAGGGAGCCTTCTAGGGTAGCCCAATGAGCTACAGCGCTGAGGGAAAAAAAAAAAAAAATGTAGCTTCCACTGTCCCTGCACACCGAAGGTGGTGTTGGGCAGTGGAAATCGCTACAGCACAAGCGGTTTGGTGGTTAATGGACCCTGCCTAACGCTATCCCTGCCTCTGACGAAGCGGCAGCAACCTCTCCCTAAGCTCAGATCAGCAGCAGTAACATGGCGGTCGGCGGGAACGCCCCTTTATAGCCCCTGTGACGCCGCAGACAGCAAGCCAATCACTGCAATGCCCTTCTCTAAGATGGTGGGGACCAGGACCTATGTCATCACGCTGCCCACACTCTGCGTTTACCTTCATTGGCTGAGAAATGGCGCTTTTCGCGTCATTGAAACGCGACTTTGGCGCGAAAGTCGCGTACCGCATGGCCGACCCCGCACAGGGGTCGGATCGGGTTTCATGAAACCCGACTTTGCCAAAAGTCGGCGACTTTTGAAAATGAACGACCCGTTTCGCTCAACCCTAGTAGGCACTCATCAATCAGGACACCACCAGCAATGCTGAAACCATGTTCTCAGAGTATGCTGGCTGCTGGGCATCACAAAACCTGCAAGGTGTAACGGGCGAGGTCCAGCCACTCTTTTCATTTTTGAAGACCAAAATTCTAAAGGATCCAAATTCCCTGTGAATGGCCTTGATATTGAGCTCAAGATAGTCTTGCACCATCCTCTCCAGTCATTTACCACATGTCAGACTTGTACTCTGTTCTGCTGATGCATGGGCTGGACAAAAGAATGTGTGAAATGACTCATAGAATCACTTCTACCACTTGCACTGCTGTTGCTGCTAATGTTTCTGTGTTGACAACTCGACGTTCCTGGGGTTGGAAGTCTATAACTTTGATGAATACTGTGTCCCTCACTGCTATCTTGTGAAAAAACAGTCTTAATATTGTCTACAAGTGTGTTTTGATACTCCAACATGCACGCGTCCATTTCAGGGGGGAAGCATCTTTCAAAATCTACTCTTATTCCGTGGATCTAACAAAGTGGCAACCCAGTAGTCAGCACTATTTCTAATCCTAACAATATGGGCATCATGTTGCAGATAGAAAAGAAAGAAGGCACTCATGTGTTGGGTGCTTCAATGAGGTCCAAGTCCATGGTGTGTTCGTTGCAGACTAACACTCAAGCTTGCTTCCTCCATCCCCTCCCACCAACCATGGACAACAGAGAGGGGATCATTATCTTATCCATCTACTGACTGCTGCACGCCCATCACCTCTTCCTTCTCATCCTCCTACATTTGCTCCTCGGCTCCTGCACCTTCAGTAACAGTTTGTATAGTACCATGAGTCCCCCTCGATCACTGTAATCCACCCCCCAATGGTACCGTACCTGCCTGTGTGATGACAGTCCTTCATCAGTGCCCACTCCGCAAGCATGTTTTGCACCACGTCCGTACTGCATTGGCCCAGGCTATGCAAAAGGACATACTGAACTAGGGCTCATCGCTGCTGCCACAGTCGTTGCAACATGCCCACCAGTCCGCATTTTAGCGTATTGTAATTCCCAGACTAAGGCATGTTGATCACGCATCTGCCTATTCAAGTATTTAGTAGTCATATTATTGCAATTTTTGCCTCCAAAGGGTCATTTTTTGCAAAGTTGCCAGATAACTTGGGTTGGGACTTCCTTTGCAAAAAAAGGCCCTTGCTATTCCTGCGAACTGGAGACTCGAGAACTATGCAGGCAGAGATGTTATTGTGGTTTGAGAAAGATGTGCTGTGCTTGGTGAAACAAAAACAGCAGGCATCCCCACTTCCATAACAGCTGACGGGCTCTCACTCACCCTGGCTGTAGAGGGTAAACAAGTGAAGGTTCTGCGGCCGGAGACCTGTATGAGAACACTTGCCATGGTGATAGAGGAAGAGGAATAATTTTAGTACATTGCAATTCCCAGATTAAGGCATGCTGATCGCCCATGTGCCGATTCATGCATGTAGTAGTCATTTTATTGCAAGTTTTACCTCTACTGACTATTGTTTTTACAAAGTTGGGAGATAAGGTGAGTTGACCCATCTTTTCTGTATTCAAAAACTAATAGGCTAGGCAACCCTTGCCATCCATGCGAATTGCAGACCCATGACCACTGTGGCCACAGCCAGAGAGTTTTTGCTTGGGATGCAGTGCTTGTCCTGGTTGCATCACTTCGTGTTTGTGCAGCAAACCGCAATGCAACCTCCACATTTTCCTCCTCCACCACTTTCTCTGCTAAGCTACTCAGCTGAGTACCTGTTCACACCAAGTGGGATCTACAACCTTATCGTTATCCTCTCTATGTTCCCACTCTTTTTCCTGCCCTGACAGTCCAGTGCAGTCTGCGTGCACATCAGGTATCTGAGTCTCCTCAGGGGGTTAACATCTGGTGAAGAGGGACTGGATTCTGCTTGGCCACTTGTTGGTCGGTTGGAAAGTTTTGACGCAGAGGGAAACAAGGGTAATTTGGGTGCCACCTCTGGATTTGTGTCATGTTAAGCTGGAGGAAAGAAGGAGAGGTCACTTGATGCAGCGCTTGCCATCCTCTGGAGCACATGCTCTTTCGGATTCTCATCTGCAAGGCATACTGCTATACTGCTGCCAAATAAAGGGAGTCAAGTAGACCATGTAGTAACAGATGTTGCCCGTTGTCTTTGGATAGGACGAGACAATGTTTGTTCAGTAGAGTTTTCACTAATATTACCACCTAACCCACATCCACGTCAAACACCAAGCCCATTTCCCCTTTCACCACAACCTTGCTTTTTCACACTCATGCTGTATATACCCTTCCCCTCTTTTAACCAGCTGTTTCACAACCATAGGCCAAGAACTGTCAGTCACCTTTACTAAATAAACAATCAGTATTTATTTTCTGAGATATTATGCTTGAACAACATTATTAGCTCTAATCATTTTGATTCGCAAATAGGGCTTGATGCTGCACCCCAATATTAGACCTAATGATTTTGATTAGCAAATGTGGCCTCCTGGCTGCATCCCAATATTAGACCTAATGATTTTGAATAGCAAATTGGGTCTGGTGACTGCTCCCAAATATTAGCCCTAACAATTTTTAGCTAGCAAATGGAGCCTCCTGGCTGCACCTGTTATGAAAGGCAATTCAGTACCACAATGGACATAGCGGTCAGAGCACATACAGTGATCTGACAATAACCCAAAATCATAGAACGAGCTCTGCGACGTGGGAACTCTGCAGACCGCAATCCCTAATCCTCTCCAAACAACACTAGAGGCAGCCGTGGATTGCGCCTAACTCTGCCTATGCAACTCGGCACAGCCTGAGAAACTAACTAGCCTGAAGATAGAAAATAAGCCTACCTTGCCTCAGAGAAATACCCCAAAGGAAAAGGCAGCCCCCCACATATAATGACTGTGAGTTAAGATGAAAAGACAAACGTAGAGATGAAATAGATTCAGCAAAGTGAGGCCCGACTTTCTTAACAGAGCGAGGACAGAAAAGGTAACTTTGCGGTCTACACAAAACCCTAAAGAAAACCACGCAAAGGGGGCAAAAAGACACTCCGTACCGAACTAACGGCATGGAGGTACACCCTTTGCGTCCCAGAGCTTCCAGCAAAAAATTAGACAAGCTGGACAGAAAAAATAGCAAACAAATAGCAAAGAAGAACTTAGCTATGCAGAGCAGCAGGCCACAGGAATGATCAAGGGAAAAGCAAGTCCAACACTGGAACATTGACAGGAAGCCAGGATCAAAGCATTAGGTGGAGTTAAGTAGAGAAGCACCTAACGACCTCACCAGATCACCTGAGGGAGGAAACTCAGAAGCCGCAGTACCACTTCCCTCCACCAACAGAAGCTCACAGAGAGAATCAGCCGAAGTACCACTTGTGACCACAGGAGGGAGCTCTGCCACAGAATTCACAACAGTACCCCCCCCCTTGAGGAGGGGTCACCGAACCCTCACCAGAGCCCCCAGGCCGACCAGGATGAGCCACATGAAAGGCACGAACAAGATCGGGAGCATGGACATCAGAGGCAAAAACCAAGGAATTATCTTCCTGAGCATAACCCTTCCATTTAACCAGATACTGGAGTTTCCGTCTAGAAACACGAGAATCCAAAATCTTCTGCACAATATACTCCAATTCTCCCTCCACCAAAACCGGGGCAGGAGGATCAACAGATGGAACCATAGGTGCCACGTATCTCCGCAACAATGACCTATGGAATACGTTATGTATGGAAAAAGAATCTGGAAGGGTCAGACGAAAAGACACAGGATTAAGAACCTCAGAAATCCTATACGGACCAATGAAACAAGGTTTAAACTTAGGAGAGGAAACCTTCATAGGAATATGATGAGAAGATAACCAAACCAGATCCCCAACACGAAGTCGGGGACCCACACGGTGTCTGCGATTAGCGAAACGTTGAGCCTTCTCCTGGGACAAGGTCAAATTGTCCACTACATGAGTCCAAATCTGCTGCAACCTGTCCACCACAGTATCCACACCAGGACAGTCCGAAGAGTCAACCTGTCCTGAAGAGAAACGAGGATGGAACCCAGAATTGCAGAAAAATGGCGAAACCAAGGTAGCCGAGCTGGCCCGATTATTAAGGGCGAACTCAGCCAAAGGCAAAAAGGACACCCAGTCATCCTGATCGGCAGAAACAAAGCATCTCAGATATGTTTCCAAGGTCTGATTGGTTCGTTCGGTCTGGCCATTAGTCTGAGGATGGAAAGCCGAGGAAAAAGACAAGTCAATGCCCATCCTACCACAAAAGGCTCGCCAAAACCTTGAAACAAACTGGGAACCTCTGTCAGAAACGATATTCTCTGGAATGCCATGTAAACGAACCACATGCTGGAAGAACAATGGCACCAAATCAGAGGAGGAAGGCAATTTAGACAAGGGTACGAAATGGACCATCTTAGAAAAGCGATCACAGACCACCCAAATGACTGACATCTTTTGAGAAACGGGAAGATCAGAAATAAAATCCATAGAGATATGTGTCCAAGGCCTCTTCGGGACCGGCAAGGGCAAAAGCAACCCACTGGCACGAGAACAGCAGGGCTTAGCCCGAGCACAAATCCCACAGGACTGCACAAAAGTACGCACATCCCGCGACAGAGACGGCCACCAAAAGGATCTAGCCACTAACTCTCTGGTACCAAAGATTCCAGGATGACCAGCCAACACCGAACAATGAACCTCAGAGATAACTTTATTGGTCCACTTATCAGTGACAAACAGTCTCTCCGCTGGACAACGATCAGGTTTATTAGCCTGAAATTTTTGCAGCACCCGCCGCAAATCAGGGGAGATGGCAGACACAATTACTCCTTCCTTGAGGATACCCGCCGGCTCAGACAAACCCGGAGAGTCGGGCACAAAACTCCTAGACAGAGCATCCGCCTTCACATTTTTAGAGCCCGGAAGGTACGAAATCACAAAGTCAAAACGGGCAAAAAACAGCGACCAACGAGACTGTCTAGGATTCAACCGCTTAGCAGACTCAAGATAAGTCAAGTTCTTATGATCAGTCAATACCACCACACGATGCTTAGCTCCTTCAAGCCAATGACGCCACTCCTCGAATGCCCACTTCATGGCCAGCAACTCTCGGTTGCCCACATCATAATTTCGCTCAGCAGGCGAAAACTTCCTGGAAAAAAAAGCGCATGGTTTCATCACTGAGCAATCAGAACCTCTCTGCGACAAATCAGCCCCTGCTCCAATCTCAGAAGCATCAACCTCGACCTGGAACGGAAGAGAAACATCTGGTTGACACAACACAGGGGCAGAAGAAAAACGACGCTTCAGCTCTTGAAAAGCTTCCACAGCAGCAGAAGACCAATTGACCAAATCAGCACCCTTCTTGGTCAAATCGGTCAATGGTTTGCAAATACTAGAAAAATTGCAGATGAAGCGACGATAAAAATTAGAAAAGCCCAGGAACATTTGCAGACTTTTCAGAGATGTCGGCTGAGTCCAATCATGGATGGCTTGGACCTTAACAGGATCCATCTCGATAGTAGAAGGGGAAAAGATGAACCCCAAAAATGAAACCTTCTGCACACCAAAGAGACACTTTGATCCCTTCACAAACAAAGAATTAACACGCAGGACCTGAAAAACTGTTCTGACCTGCTTCACATGAGACTCCCAATCATCCGAGAAGATCAAAATGTCATCCAAGTACACAATCAGGAATTTATCCAGGTACTCTCGGAAGATGTCATGCATAAAGGACTGAAACACCGATGGAGCATTGGCAAGTCCGAATGGCATCACCAGATACTCAAAATGACCCTCGGGCGTATTAAATGCAGTTTTCCATTCATCTCCTCGCCTGATTCGCACCAGATTATACGCACCACGAAGATCTATCTTGGTGAACCAACTAGCCCCCTTAATCCGAGCAAACAAATCAGATAACAATGGCAAGGGGTACTGAAATTTAACCGTGATCTTATTTAGAAGGCGGTAATCTATACAAGGTCTCAGCGAACCATCCTTCTTGGCTACAAAAAAGAACCCTGCTCCTAATGGTGACGATGACGGGCGAATATGCCCCTTCTCCAGGGATTCCTTCACATAACTGCGCATAGCGGCGTGCTCAGGCACGGATAAATTAAACAGTCGACCTTTTGGGAATTTACTACCAGGAATCAAATTGATAGCACAATCACAATCCCTATGCGGAGGTAGGGCATCGGACTTGGGCTCATCAAATAAATCCCGGTAATCAGACAAGAACTCTGGAACCTCAGAAGGGGTGGATGACGAAATTAACAGAAATGGAACATCACCATGTACCCCCTGACAACCCCAGCTGGACACCGACATGGATTTCCAATCTAATACTGAATTATGGGCTTGTAGCCATGGCAACCCCAACACGACCACATCATGCAGATTATGCAACACCAGGAAGCGAATAACCTCCTGATGTGCAGGAGCCATGCACATGGTCAGCTGGGTCCAGTATTGAGGCTTATTCTTGGCCAAAGGCGTGGCATCAATTCCTCTCAATGGAATAGGACACTGCAAGGGCTCTAAGAGGAACCCACAACGCTTAGCATACTCCAAGTCCATCAAATTCAGGGCAGCGCCTGAATCCACAAATGCCATGACAGAATACGATGACAAAGAGCAGATCAAGGTAACAGACAGAAGAAATTTTCACTGTACCGTACCAATGGTGGCAGACCTAGCGAACCGCTTAGTGTGCTTAGGACAATCAGAGATAGCATGAGTGGAATCACCACAGTAGAAACACAGCCCATTCAGACGTCTGTGTTCTTGCCGTTCAACTCTGGTGAAAGTCCTATCGCACTGCATAGGCTCAGGTAATACTGCCAAATGGTGCACAGATTTACGCTCACGCAAGCGTCAACCGATCTGAATGGCCAAAGACATAGACTCATTCAAACCAGCAGGCATAGGAAATCCCACCATGACATCCTTAAGGGCTTCAGAGAGACCCTTTCTGAACATAGCTGCCAGCGCAGATTCATTCCATTGAGTGAGCACGGACCACTTTCTAAATTTCTGACAATATACCTCTATCTCATCCTGACCCTGACAAAGAGCCAGCAAATTTTTCTCTGCCTGATCCACTGAATTAGGTTCATCGTACAGCAATCCGAGCGCCAGGAAAAACGCATCGATATTACTCAATGCAGGATCTCCTGGCGCAAGAGAAAATGCCCAGTCCTGAGGGTCGCCGCGCAAAAAAGAAATAACAATCAAAACCTGTTGAACTGGATCACCAGAGGAGCGAGGTTTCAAGGCCAGAAACAATTTACAATTATTTTTGAAACTCAGAAACTTAGTTCTATCTCCAAAAAACAAATCAGGATTAGGAATTCTTGGTTCTAACATAGATTTCTGATCAATAGTGTCTTGAATCTTTTGTACTCTTGCCGAGAGCTGATCCACAGATGAAGACAGACTTCTAATGTCCATCGCTACACCTGTGTACTGAACCACCCAAATGTCTAGGGGAAAAAAAAGGCAAAACACAGTGCAAAGAAAAAAAAATGGTGTCAGAACTTCTCTTTTCCCTCTATTGAGAATCATTAGTACTTTTGGCTTCCTGTACTGTTATGAAAGGCAATTCAGTACCACAATGGACATAGCGGTCAGAACACATACAGTGATCTGACAATAACCCAAAATCATAGAACGAGCTCTGAGACGTGGGAACTCTGCAGACCGCAATCCATAATCCTCTCCAAACAACACTAGAGGCAGCCGTGGATTGCGCCTAACTCTGCCTATGCAACTCGGCACAGCCTGAGAAACTAACTAGCCTGAAGATAGAAAATAAGCCTACCTTGCCTCAGAGAAATACCCCAAAGGAAAAGGCAGCCCCCCACATATAATGACTGTGAGTTAAGATGAAAAGACAAACGTAGAGATGAAATAGATTCAGCAAAGTGAGGCCCGACTTTCTTAACAGAGCGAGGACAGAAAAGGTAACTTTGCGGTCTACACAAAACCCTAAAGAAAACCACGCAAAGGGGGCAAAAAGACCCTCCGTACCGAACTAACGGCACGGAGGTACACCCTTTGCGTCCCAGAGCTTCCAGCAAAAAATTAGACAAGCTGGACAGAAAAAATAGCAAACAAATAGCAAAGAAGAACTTAGCTATGCAGAGCAGCAGGCCACAGGAATGATCAAGGGAAAAGCAAGTCCAACACTGGAACATTGACAGGAAGCCAGGATCAAAGCATTAGGTGGAGTTAAGTAGAGAAGCACCTAACGACCTCACCAGATCACCTGAGGGAGGAAACTCAGAAGCCGCAGTACCACTTCCCTCCACCAACAGAAGCTCACAGAGAGAATCAGCCGAATTACCACTTGTGACCACAGGAGGGAGCTCTGCCACAGAATTCACAACATGCACCCCAATATTAGCCCTAACTATTTTAATTAGAAAATGGGGCTTTCTGGCTGCACCCCAATATTAGCCTGAACAATTTGATCAACAAATTTGACTCCTGAGTCCTGACTACAACACAGTTTTAGCCCAAATACCTTCTAGTATTAAATGTGGACATCTGCCTGCACAACAATATTAGTACAATCTAGTTAGTTGCTGGTTTATCGAATTCACACAGAACAGGATCCTATTTGACTATATGACAATTTGCAGCAGCAGCATTTCAAGCCTCTCTGCGATGTTACACTGATAAAATGATGCCAGCAAAACAACATGTAAGCTTTTTATATGGAGAGGGACATGTGAGTTCAGGAGCCAATGACAGAAGCCCTTGTCTCTGGACTTTGTGGATGGTTTCTGTGCCCTGATTGGCTGTCAAATGTACACATATTAAGTTAATAAAACATTTCCCCCACTCATCATACAGAACCACTATCCTAAGCAAAGTCCTAACAAAAGCATTAGAGCAAACAAAATCATATGCTGAACTGTGACCGAATTTTGCCGATTCTGAGGAAAAATGCTCGCTAAAACCAACACGAATCCGAATGTGCTACGTTTGTGCCGAATTTGAGATTCCAAACAAATTTGCTGATCTCTAGTTATCACCAGTTGTTTAGTGCTCCTGGTAGGTCCTTGTAGACTTTGCCAAATATGCACGTAGGGTACCCGAGGCCAGCAGTGTTTTTGAGTACACAGAGGTATTTGATTTGTAGTTTAAAACATAAAATAACTTCCCAAGTTTAAGGGTAAGGCTAATTGTTCTCTTATATGACAGTCACAGCGCAAACAACGTCAATGTAAATGTTGGACAATTTCAATGATCAAACAGTATTCAAGTAGTTTTGTCAATGGCTTTTCACAATGATTGTCCAGTGGAAATATAGATAAATGCTAAAACTTTAACATGGATCTTCCTCTTTAAGCTAGTGCATAAATGTATCCATACACATGATACTAAATTTGTCCAATGTCAAGGGAGTGTAGGGCATGCATAATGGAAGGCCAGTGGTCAATCTTTTATTCTGCGCTGAGATATACTATTGCCAGACGAGTCTGGCAGGAGCTCTCTCATATTGAAAACACCAACCAACAAGCAAGAATTCTGGCTCTCACAGACCTTTTAGTTTTTCTTTAAGAAACCCTTCTGCTCTGCATTCATTACCTGTATTAATTTCACCTGTTTGAACTCATTACCTGAATAAAAGACACCTGCCCACACACTCAATCAATCACACTTCAATCTCTCCACCATGGACAAGACCAAATAGCTGTCTAAGTACACAAGGGACAAAATTGTAGACCTGCACATGGCTGGGGTGGGCTACAAGACAATAGGAAAGCAGATTGATAAGAAGGCAACAACTGTTGGCTAGTGTTGAGCGATATCTTCCAATATTCGGAAATATCGGTATCGGATTGGATCAGCCGATATCCAAAAAATATCGGATATCGCCGATTCCGATACCTGATACCAATGCAAGTCAATGGGACAAAAATATCGGAATTAAAATAAACCCTTTCTTTCCTTGTAGGTTAATTCTATATGAAGGAAAACAGCTAAGAATAATGTAGGATGTATTGGGGGAGGTGGAGGAGACACTAAAGGCATAGAGGTTTAGCCCAATCAAATCGAATAGCAGGAATTAATTTTTTTTAGACGTTCGGAGTTACAAAGATATTGACTATGTTAATATTTTTTATATTTTGTCAGATATTTATGTTTCACTACTTCCATGCTCTTCACCTTCTTTTTTACTTTTCCCACACTTTCTTCTTCATCATCCTAAGCAGCAGCATCTTTTTCATCAAATTCTCCTTCACCTTATTCGTCTTCTTCTTCACCTTCTTTCTATTATTCTTTCTTTTTACATTCTTCATATTCTTTTTATTCAACTATTATTCTTCTTCATATTCTACTTCTTCATCTTCTTAATGTTCTTTTTCTTCATCATATTCTTATTTGTGACAGGCATTCCTGTAATTGTTATCTATAAAAGTTTGAAGATTACACCTTCCGTTCTGCCTGTCACAAAAGATTTACAGTATTTGTCCGCATTCAGTTTGGGCCTGCAGCAGCAGGTTTTTTCCAGGGGCATCACAAGGAGGAACGAATTCACCCCCATACACTGCTTAGTCTTCTTCTGCTTATAATTTAGATAATATCTTTTGCTCTGATTTTTAGTCTTATGCTTAATGTTCTTCTTCTTTTTTTCTGCAGCTTCTTGTTCTTCAGTTTCTTGGTCTTCAGGGTCATCGTCTCCAGGATCGTCGTCTCTGGGGTCGTTGTCTTCTTCGGGGTGGTCTTCAGGGTCGTCGTCTCCGGGGTTGTCATCTTCTTCGGGGTGGTCTTCAGGGTCGTCGTCTTTAGGGCCTTGAACTTGGAAATGTAGCAGAAGGAACAAGAACGCTGAGGAACTGCCAAGAACCAGCTGACAGTACTGGAACCTGGTTACTAAGCAGGAGGTACCCATGCCAGAAAGCACTACCAAGGATCACCAGACGTTGGTGGAACTCGGATACCCAGAAGGAGGCACCTAAGCCAAAGGCTCTGCCTGGAATCAGCTGACGGTACTGGAACCAGGGGGACCTATTCAAGATTGTCTTCCAAAGAACCAGCTAATGGTGCTGGAACTCAGATAGGCAGCAGAAGGTCCACAGGAAAAAAAATTGCTAGGCCTCAAGCCGGCTGTAGTTACCGAAAACCCACAGTCCTACAGGGGGAGCTTGTCCTATTGGCACTACGGAACCAGCCTTGATTGCCAGTTCCCGCAGCCCACATAGGAAGCACCTAAACTGCAGACACCATAGAGTTGACTAACCCAACCGCAACCCGACAGGACAAAATATTGGAGGCAAAGTAACCTTGACACTACCCAGAAACAGCTGGCGTGCTGGAACCAGACTGGGCAGTAGGGAGTACCCGTGCCAAAGACACTTCTGAGCAGCAACTGGCGGTGTTAGAGCCCAGGGTTTACATGAGAAACAGAATGTAGGCTGAGGCCTAATTGGAGCAAGTTTATAATCTGTAGTGGTGTCAATGTGGAGCGAACAGGAGAAATTGCTGCACACACAGGTGGGGATCAGCTGACATTTCTGAACCTCAAAACACTGGAGCATGTGTTGACTGTGCAGACAGCAGTTCCGAGCAGCAACTGGTGGAGTTGGAGCCCAGGGATTACAGGAGAAACATAGTGTAGGCTGAGGCCTATTTGGAGCAAGTTGAAAGGAAACCTGTAACCCCCCAGGTGTTTGTAACTAAAAGAGCCACCTTGTGTAGCACTAATGCTGCACAAGGAAAAGATGGCTCTTTTACTTATGCGCCATGCACACGCTGAAGTTAACACTTATAAAATGTGCTCCCTCATACCATGAAACCTTCCCGGAGGTGGGCCTTTCCTTCTTAATGAGATGCAGCACAGCCGTCATTCATGCCCCCTTGGCGCAGGGCGCCTCCTCCTCAGCGTTATTTGAATCTGTCCCAGAGCCTGCGCTGTTATGTTATCCCTTGGGCATGCGCAGTTAGCGCTGCCCATCTTCTGACATTATTTGTTGTCATATATACACCAAAATTTGCTCTACAAATAACAAAATTTTGCCCTTCCCCAAACAAAGTGCAGAAAGTACCATTCGTTAAATATCCATCACAAACCGTGTGATCCAGGAAGTAACAATGTAAAATAGTATGCATTACTACATAGATGAAAAAGGTGCAAAATCCTCACAAATGAGGGACTATATTGCCATAAGTAGGCACCAAAAATTCTAGGCCAGGCACATACATACAGGAATATCACTGGATCATGGGGAGACCCCGTCTAATATGTATACAGCGTGTCAACATAACATATATACAAATGGCTTTTAAAGTTTCTAAAGTTACGTGCACCAATGCCCCTAATAGGGAGAGACACGAGATCATATGATGGTCTTCACCCATAGATTAACAACATGCCCAATGTATGTATATAACAACTTGATAAAAGAAGAAGCTACTGCGAAACGCGCGTCGGGGCAGAGGGATGCCGAAGTACGCACACTAGGCCCACCTACCAGGTAATATACCTTTTATCAAGTTGTTATATACATACATTGGGCATGTTGTTAATCTATGGGTGAAGACCATCATATGATCTCGTGTCTCTCCCTATTAGGGGCATTGGTGCACGTAACTTTAGAAACTTTAAAAGCCATTTGTATATATGTTATGTTGACACGCTGTATACATATTAGACGGGGTCTCCCCATGATCCAGTGATATTCCTGTATGTATGTGCCTGGCCTAGAATTTTTGGTGCCTACTTATGGCAATATAGTCCCTCATTTGTGAGGATTTTGCACCTTTTTCTTCTATGTAGTAATGCATACTATTTTACACTGTTCTTGTTTTAAGAAAAAATAAATGTCTAATAGAATTTATATCTTACAATAGTACTGTAGTAGTGATCGAATTACTTCCTGGATCACACGGTTTGTGATGATTATTTGTTGTCTAAAGAAGGCGGAGGGAGATGAGTGAGAGGCGAAGATATGCACTGCGCATGTCCATGAATCCCAGCCCCGCAGTGTGAATAAATCAGAAGACACTGCGGGCGGGATCTTGGGTAGCGCGGCTGCACAGGTGCAATCAGACTGACATCAAATGATGTCAGAAGACGGGCTGCGCTAACTGCGCATGGCCAAGGATAACATAACAGCGCAGGCTTCGGGACAGATTCAAACAATGCTCAGGAGGCGGCGCACGGTGCCAAGGGGGTATGAATGACAGCTGTGCCCCGTCTGATTAGGAAGGAAAGTCCCGCCTCCGCGACTTTCACGGTATGAGGGGACACATTTTATAAGTGTTTAGTTCAGCGTGTGCAAGGAGCATAACTAAAAGAGCCACCTTTTCCTTGTGCAGCATTAGTGCTGCACAAGGTGGCACTTTTAGTTGCAAACACCTGGGGGGGACAGGTTCCCTTTAATTTCTGTAGTAGTGTGAGTGTGGAGGGAGCAGGAGAAATTGCCATATACAAAGCAGGGGAGCAGCTGACATTACTGAACCCCAATAACATGGCAGCAAGTGTTGACTGTGCAGACGGGCACTTCTGAGAAGCAACAGGTGGTGATGGAGCCCAGGGTCAATGCTAGAAGCTGAGTGGAGAAATTGCTGCACACACAGCAAGGGAGCAGGCGTTACTGAATTCCAATAACAGAGGAGCAACTGTTGACTGTGCAGACTGTTGTGAAAGGTAATTCAGTACCACAATGGACATAGAGGTCAGCGCACATACAGTGACCTGGCAATAACCCAAAAAACAAGAACGAGCTCTGAGACGTGGGAACTCTGTTGACCGCAATCCCTAATCCTCTCAAACCACACTAAAGGCAGCTGTGGATTGCGCCTAACGCTCCCTATGCAACTCGGCACGGCCTGAGAAACTAGCTAGCCTGAAGATAGAAAATAAGCCTACCTTGCCTCAGAGAAATACCCCAAAGGAAAAGGCAGCCCCCACATATAATGACTGTGAGTTAAGATGAAAAGACAAACGTAGAGATGAAATAGATTTAGCAAAGTGAGGCCCAACTTTCTGAACAGAGCGAGGATAGGAAAGGTAACTTTGCGGTCAACACAAAACCCTACAAACACCACGCAAAGGGGGCATAAAGACCCTCCGTACCGAACTAACGGCACGGATGTACACCCTCTGCGTCCCAGAGCTTCCAGCAAGCAGTAAAAAACAAATTGACAAGCTGGACAGAAAAAAACAGCAAACAAATAGCAAAGAGGAACTTAGCTATGCAGAGCAGCAGGCCACAGGAATGATCCAGGAGGAAACAGGTCCAATACTAGAACATTGACTGGAGGCCAGGATCAAAGCACTAGGTGGAGTTAAATAGAGCAGCACCCAACGACTTCACCACATCACCTGAGGAAGGAAACTCAGAAGCCGCAGTACCACTCTCCTCCACCAACGGAAGCTCACAGAGAGAACCAGCCGAAGTACCACTTGTGACCACAGGAGGGAGCTCTGCCACAGAATTCACAACAGTACCCCCCCTTGAGGAGGGGTCACCGAACCCTCACCAGAGCTCCCAGGACGACCAGGATGAGCCATATGAAAGGCACGAACAAGATCGGGAGCATGGACATCAGAGGCAAAGACCCAGGAATTATCTTCCTGAGCATAACCCTTCCACTTAACCAGATACTGGAGTTTCCGCCTTGAAACACGAGAATCCAAAATCTTCTCCAAAATATGCTCCAACTCCCCCTCCACCAAAACCGGGGCAGGAGGATCAACAGATGGAACCATAGGTGCCACGTATCTCCGCAACAATGACCTATGGAATACGTTATGTATGGAAAAAGAATCTGGAAGGGTCAGACGAAAAGACACAGGATTAAGAACCTCAGAAATCCTATACGGACCAATAAAACGAGGTTTAAACTTAGGAGAGGAAACCTTCATAGGAATATGATGAGAAGCTAACCAAACCAAGTCCCCAACCCGAAGTCGGGGACCCACACAGCGTCTGCGATTAGCGAAACGTTGAGCCTTCTCCTGGGACAAAGTCAAATTGTCCACTACATGAGTCCAAATCTGCTGCAACCTGTCCACCACAGTATCCACACCAGGACAGTCCGAAGACTCAACCTGCCCTGAAGAGAAACGAGGATGGAACCCAGAGTTGCAGTAAAACGGTGAAACCAAGGTAGCCGAGCTGGTCCGATTATTAAGGGTGAACTCAGCCAAAGGCAAAAAGGACACCCAGTCATCCTGATCAGCAGAAACAAAGCACATCCCGCGACAGAGATGGCCACCAAAAGGATCTAGCCACTAACTCTCTGGTACCAAAGATTCCAGGATGACCAGCCAACACCGAACAATGAACCTCAGAGATAACTTTATTCGTCCACCTATCAGGGACAAACAGTTTCTCCGCTGGGCAACGATCAGGTTTATTAGCCTGAAATTTTTGCAGCACCCGCCGCAAATCAGGGGAGATGGCAGACACAATTACTCCCTCTTTGAGGATACCCGCCGGCTCAGATACACCCGGAGAGTCGGGCACAAAACTCCTAGACAGAGCATCCGCCTTCACATTTTTAGAGCCCGGAAGGTATGAAATCACAAAGTCAAAATGGGCAAAAAACAACGACCAACGAGCTTGTGTAGGATTTAACCGCTTGGCGGACTCGAGATAAGTCAAGTTCTTATGATCAGTCAAGACCACCACGCGATGCTTAGCTCCTTCAAGCCAATGACGCCACTCCTCGAATGCCCACTTCATGGCCAGCAACTCTCGATTGCCCACATCATAATTTCGCTCAGCAGGCGAAAACTTCCTGGAAAAAAAAGCGCATGGTTTCATCACCGAGCAATCAAAACTTCTCTGCGACAAAACAGCCCCTACTCCAATCTCAGAAGCATCAACCTCGAACTGGAACGGAAGCGAAACATCTGGTTGACACAACACAGGGGCAGAAGAAAAACGACGCTTCAACTCTTGAAAAGCTTCCACCGCAGCAGAAGACCAATTGACCAAATCAGCACCTTTCTTGGTCAAATCAGTCAATGGTTTAGCAATACTAGAAAAATTGCAGATGAAGCGACGATAAAAATTAGCAAAGCCCAGGAACTTTTGCAGACTTTTCAGAGATGTCGGCTGAGTCCAATTATGGATGGCTTGGACCTTAACAGGGTCCATCTCGATAGTAGAAGTGGAAAAGATGAACCCCAAAAATGAAACCTTCTTGAACACCAAAGAGACACTTTGATCCCTTCACAAACAAAGAATTAGCACACAGGACCTGAAACACCGTTCTGACCTGCTTCACATAAAGACTCCCAATCATCCGAGAAGATCAAAATGTCATCTAAGTACACAATCAGGAATTTATCCAGGTACTCTCGGAAGATGTCATGCATAAAGGACTGAAACACTGATGGAGCATTGGCAAGTCCGAATGGCATTACTAGATACTCAAAATGGCCCTCGGGCGTATTAAATGCAGTTTTCCACTCATCGCCTCGCTTAATACGCACAAGATTATACGCACCACAAAGATCTATCTTGGTGAACCAACTAGCCCCCTTAATCCGAGCAAACAAATCAGATAACAATGGCAAGGGGTACTGAAATTTAACCGTGATCTTATTTAGAAGGCGGTAATCTATACAAGGTCTCAGTGAACCATCCTTCTTGGCTACAAAAAAGAACCCTGCTCCTAATGGCGACGATGACGGGCGAATATGCCCCTTCTCCAAAGACTCCTTCACATAACTCCGCATAGCGGCGTGCTCAGGCACAGATAAATTAAACAGTCGACCTTTTGGGAATTTACTACCAGGAATCAAATCGATAGCACAATCACAATCCCTATGCGGAGGTAGGGTATCGGACTTGGGCTCATCAAATAAATCCCGGTAATCAGACAAGAACTCAGGAACCTCAGAAGGGGTGGATGACGAAATAGTCAGAAATGGGACATCACCATGTACCCCCTGACAACCCCAGCTGGACACAGACATGGATTTCCAATCTAATACTGGATTATGGACTTGTAGCCATGGCAACCCCAACACGACCATATCATGCAGATTATGCAACACCAGAAAGCGAATAACCTCCTGATGTGCAGGAGCCATGCACATGGTCAGCTGGGTCCAGTACTGAGGCTTATTCTTGGCCAAAGGCGTAGCATCAATTCCTCTCAATGGAATAGGACACTGCAAGGGCTCCAAGAAAAACCCACAACGCCTAGCATACTCCAAGTCCATCAAATTCAGAGCAGCGCCTGAGTCCACAAATGTCATGACAAAATACGATGACAAAGAGCAGATCAAGGTAACAGACAAAAGAAATTTTGACTGTACCGTACCAATGGTGGCAGACCTAGCGAACCGCTTAGTGCGCTTAGGACAATCAGAGATAGCATGAGTGGAATCACCACAGTAGAAAACAGCCCATTGAGACGTCTGTGTTCTTGCCGTTCAACTCTGGTCAAAGTCCTATCGCACTGCATAGGCTCAGGTTTAAGCTCAGGTAATACAGCCAAATGGTGCACAGATTTACGCTCGCGCAAGCGTCGACCGATCTGAATAGCCAAAGACATAGACTCATTCAGACCAGCAGTCATAGGAAATCCCACCATGACATCCTTAAGGGCTTCAGAGAGACCTTTTCTGAAAATTGCTGCGAGCGCACCTTCATTCCACTGAGTGAGTACGGACCACTTTCTAAATTTCTGACAATATACCTCTATTTCATCCTGACCCTGACACAGAGCCAGCAAATTCTTCTCTGCCTGATCCACAGAATTAGGCTCATCGTACAGCAATCCGAGCGCCAGGAAAAATGCATCGATATTACTTAATGCAGGATCTCCTGACGCAAGAGAAAATGCCCAGTCCTGAGGGTCGCCACGCAAAAAAGAAATAACGATCCTAACTTGTTGAACTGGGTCACCAGAGGAGCGAGGTTTCAAAGCCAGAAATAGTTTACAATTATTTTTGAAACTCAGAAATTTAGTTCTATCTCCAAAAAACAAATCAGGAATAGGAATTCTCGGTTCTAACATAGAATTCTGAACCACAAAGTCTTGAATACTTTGTACACTTGCCGTGAGCTGATCCACACATGAAGACAGACCTTTAATGTCGATTGCTACACCTGTGTCCTGAACCACCCAAATGTCTAGGGGAAAAAAAAGGCAAAACACAGTGCAAAGAAAAAAAAATGGTCTCAGAACTTCTTTTTTCCCTCTATTGGGAATCATTAGTACTTTAGGCCTCCAGTACTGTTGTGAAAGGTAATTCAGTACCACAATGGAGATAGAGGTCAGCGCACATACAGTGACCTGGCAATAACCCAAAAAACAAGAACGAGCTCTGAGACGTGGGAACTCTGTTGACCGCAATCCCTAATCCTCTCAAACCACACTAAAGGCAGCCGTGGATTGCGCCTAACGCCCCCTATGCAACTCGGCACGGCCTGAGAAACTAGCTAGCCTGAAGATAGAAAATAAGCCTACCTTGCCTCAGAGAAATACCCCAAAGGAAAAGGCAGCCCCCACATATAATGACTGTGAGTTAAGATGAAAAGACAAACGTAGAGATGAAATAGATTTAGCAAAGTGAGGCCCAACTTTCTGAACAGAGCAAGGATAGGAAAGGTAACTTTGCGATCAACACAAAACCCTACAAACACCACGCAAAGGGGGCAAAAAGACCCTCCGTACCGAACTAACGGCACGGAGGTACACCCTCTGCGTCCCAGAGCTTCCAGCAAGCAGTAAAAAACAAATTGACAAGCTGGACAGAAAAAAACAGCAAACAAATAGCAAAGAGGAACTTAGCTATGCAGAGCAGCAGGCCACAGGAACGATCCATGAGGAAACAGGTCCAATACTAGAACATTGACTGGAGGCCAGGATCAAAGCACTAGGTGGAGTTAAATAGAGCAGCACCCAACGACTTCACCACATCACCTGAGGAAGGAAACTCAGAAGCCGCAGTACCACTTTCCTCCACCAACGGAAGCTCACAGAGAGAACCAGCCGAAGTACCACTTGTGACCACAGGAGGGAGCTCTGCCACAGAATTCACAACAGCAGACATCACTTCCGGGCAGCAACTGGCAGTGATGGAGCCTAGGGTCAATGCTAGAAACGGAGTGGAGAATTTGCCGCACACACAGCAGGAGAACAGCTGACTTTACTGAACCCCAATAACAGAGGAGCAACTGTTGACTCTGCAGACAGCATTTCCGGGCAGCAACTGGTGGTGTTGGAGCCCAGGGTCAATCATGGTGTAGGCCGAGGCCTAATTGGAGCAAGTTTAAAATCTGAAGTAGTGTGAGTGTGAAGGTAGCAGGAGCAATTGCCATATACACAGCAGGGGAGCAGCTGTCATTACTGAACCCCACTAACACAGGAGCTAGTGTTTTTCTCTGTGCAGATGGCACTTCTGAGCAACAACTGGCGATATTGGCGCCCAGGGAATCCAGGAGAAGCAGAACGCAGGCTGAGGCCTACACTTGAGGCAGTTTAATATCTGTTGTAGTGTGAGCATGGATGGAGCAGGACAAATTGCCGAATGCACAGCTGGGGATCAGCTGACATTACTGAACCCCAATAACACGGCAGCAAGTGTTGACTGTGCAGACGGCACTTCTGAGCAGCAAATGGCGATGTTGGAGCCCAGGGTCAATCGTGGTGTAGGCTGAGGCCTAATTGAAGTAAGTTTAATATCTGATGTAATGTGAATGTGGAGGGAGCAGGAGACATTGCCAGACACACAGCAGGGGAGCAGCTGACATTACTGATCCCCACTAACACAGGAGCTAGTGTTTTTCTCTGTGCAGACGGCACTTCTGAGCAGCAACTGGTGGTGTTGGAGCCCTGGGTCAGTCAGGGTGTAGTCCAAGGCCTAATTGAAGCAAGTTTAATATCTGAAGTAGTGTGAGTGTGGAGGTAGCAGGAGCAATTGCCGGACACACAGCAGGGAAGCAGCTGACGTTACTGAAACACAATAACACAGGAGCTAGTGTTATTTTCTGTGCAGACGGCACTTCTGAGCAGCAACTGGCGGTGTTGGAGCCCAGGGTCAATCATGGTGTAGGCCGAGGCCTAATTGAAGCAAGTTTAATACCTGATGTAATGTGAATGTGGAGGGAGCAGGAGACATTGCCGGACACACAGCAGGGGAGCAGCTGACAATACTGAACCCCACTAACACAGGAGCTAGTGTTTTTCTCTGTGCAGATGGCAGTTCTGAGCAGCAACTGGCGGTGTTGGAGCCCAGAGTCAATCAGGGTGTAGGTTGAGGTCTAATTGGAGCAAGTTTAATATCCGAAGTAGTGTGCGTGTGGAGGTTGCAGGAGACATTGCCGGACACACAGCAGGGGAGCAGCTGACAATACTGAACCCCACTAACACAGGAGCTAGTGTTTTTCTCTGTGCAGATGGCACTTCTGAGCAGCAACTGGCGGTGTTGGAGCCCAGGGTCAATCAGGGTGTAGGTTGAGGCCTAATTGGAGCAAGTTTAATATCTTAAGTAGTGTGAGTGTGGAGGTTGCAGGAGCAATTGCTGGACACACAGCAGGGGAGCAGCTGACGTTACTGAACCCCACTAACACAGGAGCTAGTGTTTTTCTCTGTGCAGATGGCACTTCTGAGCAGCAACTGGCGGAGTTGGAGCCCAGGGAATCCAGGAGAAACAGAGTGTAGTCTGAGGCCTACACTCGAGGCAGTTTAATATCTGTTGTAGTGTGAGCGTGGATGAAGCAGGACAAATTGCCGGATACACAGCTGGGGATCAGCTGAAGTTACTGAACCCCAATAACACGGCAGCAAGTGTTGACTGTGCAGACGGCACTTCTGAGCAGCAACTGGCGATGTTGGAGCCCAGGGTCAATCATGGTGTAGGCTGAGGCCTAATTGGAGCAAGTTTAATATCCAAAGTAGTGTGCGTGTGGAGGTAGCATGAGCAATTGCCGGAGACACAGCAGGGGAGCAGCTGACGTTACTGAACCCCCCTACCACAGGAGCTAGTGTTTTTCTCTGTGAAGATGGCACTTCTGAGCAGGAACTGGCAGTGTTGGAGTCCAGGGTCAATCATGGTGTAGGCTGAGGCCCAATTGGAGCAAGTTTAATATCTGAAGTAGTGTGAATGTGGAGCTAGCAGGAGCAATTACCGGACACACAGCAGGGGAGCAGCTGACATTACTGAACCCCACTAACACAGGAGCTAGTGTTTTTCTCTGTACAGCAACTGGCGGTGTTGGAGCCCAGGGAATCCAGGAGAAGCAGAGTGTAGGCTGAGGCCTAATTGGAGCAAGTTTAATATCTGAAGTAGTGTGAGCGTGGAGGTAGCAGGACAAATTGCCGGATACACAGCTGGGGATCAGCTGATGTTACTGAAACCCAATAACACGGCAGCAAGTGTTGACTGTGCAGACGGCACTTCTGAGCAGCAGCAACTTTCGGTGTTGGAGCCCAGGGATTACAGTTCAAGTGGTAGAAACATGAACACAACAGGAGACCTGGATACTGTTGCCAAACAATTATTTAATCTGGAAGAGGAGTTGCAAATTCCTGCGAGATCCAGGCCTTGTTCATTTTCAGAAAAGTAAGCCGGTCAACATCATCGGAGGATATTCGCATGCGACGGTCTGTTAGTACACCACCTGCGGCACTAAAGACGTGTTCCGATAATACACTAGCAGCAGGGCAAGCCAGCATCTCCAATGCATACTGGCTAAGCTCTGGCCATGTATCCAGCTTAGAGACCTAAAACTTGAAGGGAGAAGAGTAGTGAGGGAGTACACTGAGCGGGCAAGACATGTAGTCTGTCACCATCTGATGGAAACGTTGCCTCCTGCTGACTGGAGCCGTCTGTGAAGGTGTAGACATTTGTGGCGGGCACACAAAACTTTGCCACAGTTGGACCATACTGGTCTTGCCTTGTGCTGAGGCACTGCTTCTGCTCCCTCTTTCTGCAGAGCTTCCTCCACTGCCTTGGCACACTGAGCTGCTTTGTAAAGCACTAGCAGCACTGCTTTCGGTTGGACTGGAGAAGATGATGGAATGCACCAGCATTTTACGCTCCTGGTTCAACGGTGTTATGAGGCTTTGTAAGTTGTCCCAGTAGCGAGGATCTAGGAGGGTGTACACCCAATAATCAGCCATGTTGTGAATGTGGGTAATGGGGCGGTCGTTTCTCAGGCACTGCAACATGAAATCAACCATGTGCTGCAGACTGCCAACTGGCCAAGAAACACTGTCCCCTGCTTGAGGCATGATCTCTGCCTGCTCTGCATCACCCCAACGTCGCTCTACCTACTGACTACAGGAGCATTGTGTAACTCCCTCCTCTGGACAGATGTCTTCCTTTTCCATTGACTCCTCCTCATCCTCCTCACAAAGTGTCCCCTGCCTAGGTCTTTGTGAGGAACCACGTTGCGCAGACTGTCCAGAAGAGGATGGCATTTGTGACTCCTCATCCTCCACCTCTTCCACAACCTTATCCCTTAGCGCTTTCAGTGTTTTTTCAAGCAGGCAGATAAGGAGGATAGTCATGCTGACTAATGTATCATCTGCACTCGCCATCTGCGTGGAATCATCGAAGGCACGCAAAACGTGGCAGATGTCCTTCATAGTGGCCCACTCACTGGTTGTGAAGTCCGAACGGTGCGCAGTGCGACTTCTTTGCGCCTGATGCAGCTGGTACTCCATTACTGCTGCCTGTTGCTCACACAACCACTCCAACATATGTAACGTTCAATTCCACCTGGTGGGTAGTTCACATATGATGCGATGTTCCTGAAGGCGGAATCGGTCATAACAGGTAAGCGTTCACGGGTCCATGTGGAGGTGGACTGTGACGGCTCCTGCAGCGCTGATTCAGAGGAACTGGAGTATGAGGAGGAGTCAATGTGTACAGACTGGATTCCTGCAATCTTTGGAGTTCGGAGAACATGTACAGCGCTGCTCTCAAGATCTGTACATGGCTCCACAACATTTACCCAATGGGCAGTGAGGGAAAGGTATCGTCCCTGTCCATGGTGACTGGTCCACACATCGGTGGTGAGGTGGACCTTGCCACTGATGGCGTTTAGTAGCGCATGTTTAATTTTTCCCCCCAAATGCATTTGCAGGGCAGGGATTGCTTGCCTGCTGAAATAAAAGTGGCTGGGCACATTGTATTGTGGGACTGCCAATGTCATCAAATTATGGAAGGTGTCAGTCTCCACCAGCCTCAATGACAGCATATCAAGGGACAGTAGTTTTGCAATGCCAGCATTCAGAGCCTGTGCTTGGGGTTGGTTTGCCGAGAACGGCCACCTTTTCTCCCATGCCTGTGCTACCGATGGCTGTAGATTGGGCTGGGAGTGTGAGGATGACAGAGAATGTGGTGCTGTGGGTGGAATTACACTGGGTCTCTGTACAACAATGCCAGAGGTTCTTCCATGGCGATCCTGTGAGGAAGCCAAACCAGAGGTGTGTGAGCTGGAGGAAGAGGCTACAACATGAGCTGAAGAGGTAATAGGTGCCACTGTAGGATGGCCTAGGTCTTCAGTGTGTTTTTGTAACTCCACCACGTGCTTGGTCCGCACATGTTTCCACATATTTGTGGTATTGAGGTTGCTGCCACTTTTCCCTCTTTTGACTTTCTGATTACACAGCTTGCATTTGAGAAAGCAAATGTCATCTGCAACTGTGTCAAAAAAGGATCAGGCACTGCAAGGCTTGAGAACGCCCATATTGGAGGCTACAGGCAATGCAGTCTTCCCTCTCCCTCCTTTTTGGCCCGTTCGGGGAATCTCTTCCTTAGAGCTGCTCCCACTACCTTCCTGTACCTCACGCCATGATGGGTCAAGGACCTCATCATCTACACTACCCTCTTCCAACAACTGCTTCTCCAGGGTAGTCTCAGCAGCACGGTATGCCCAGAAAGTGGCACCTGTGTCTCATCATCAGATGCATACTGAGGTATGCTGACCGGAGGCACTGGCCCACCTGCCTCTTCAGATTCAGAGACACAAAGCTGGTGGGCATCACTGCATACTGCTTCTTCTTCCATTTCTCGAATGCTGCTTGGCTGGCCCTCTCTTTCTAAGCCAAGAGATTCAGAGAACAGAAGTAGACATGGCTCCTCTACAGGACTCTCTGACTGCCTGGGCAATTTGGCAGGTGGTGAAGAGATAGATGTGTGCTCTTCAGTGCTCTCTGCCTGAGAGTATGTGGCACTAATTAAAGTTGATGCGTTAGCTGCCATCCATCCAACAACAGCTTCAATTTGTTCATCCCGCAGCAGTGGGGTACGGCGAGCTCCTACAAAGCTGCGCATGAAGGACTGTTCCCTGCTAAAACTGGGGGATGAAGAGTCACCTGTGCCCGCAGCAGGCACAGAATCCCCAAGTCCTCTCCTTGCAGAAACTCCACGCCCACGACTACGTGCCTTACTCCCTGCCTTCTTCATCTTGGTAGACTGATAAAGATAGGCAGAAAAGTACTAAGGGCTTAGTGTGCTTATTCCTGAACAGCTGTTAACAGTTATATAAAACACTAATTTTATAAAGTGTATACTAGACTTTAATATGAGCTAATGTCACCTACACAACTGTAAAGTGGTGTGTTTGGTGAACTTTATTAACTTTTTGTTTTTTTCGCAGAACAGACTACAGCGTGAGCTTAACTCACACAGAGACCTTGCAGACAGCCGTGAGCGGCACTGCAAGGCCAAAAAAAGCTCCTCTATGTACTCCTATATGGTGTTATTCCACAATCTAGCAGGATACGGATGGAAAACCACTAATAGGATAAATCTGGAACAATGTGCAGCAGGCAGCACTAATTGAAAAAAGGACAATGGAGCAGTATGAGGCAGTGACACATGCTGAGCTGACTACAACCAGCTGTGGCAGCAGAACAGACTACAGCGTGAGCTGAACTCACACATAGACCTTGCAGACAGCCGTG
The DNA here is from genome assembly GCF_032444005.1 of Ranitomeya imitator. NCBI lineage: Eukaryota > Metazoa > Chordata > Amphibia > Anura > Dendrobatidae > Ranitomeya > Ranitomeya imitator. Next base: position 165,864,593 of record NC_091284.1, read on the forward strand.
AGCGGCACTGCAAGGCCATAAAAAGCTCCTCTATGTACTCCTATATAGTGTTTTTCCACAACCTAGCAGGATACGGATGGAAACCACTAATAGGATAAATCTGGAAAAATGTGCAGCAGGCAGCACTAATTGAAAAAAGGACAATGGAACAGTATGAGGCAGTGACGCACGCTGAGCTGACTACAACCGGCTGTGGCTGCAGAACAGACTACAGATTGAGCTGTACTCACACAGAGACCTTGCAGACATCCGTGAACAGCGCTGCAAGGCTAAAACAAGGTTCTCACACAGCGGTTGCTAAATTAACCTGGGTAAAGCACAATGAAGCAAATCGCTATCTCAAACTGGCCCTCTCAGTCAGAACACAGCGTCCTGTCCCTAACTGAATTCACAGCAGAGTGAACCCAAAATGGCGGCGGCAACTTTTATAGTGCATCATGACATCATTTCAGTAGCCAATCACAGCCATGCCAGTAGCTACATGACTAACATGCATAACAGGATGTGCCCACACTTCTTAGGATTCCTCATTGGCTGAATTAAATCAAACTGGCTCATTGAATTATGGGAACTTCCGATTCTGTTATCCGATATTGTGATAGTATCGGGACTCAGTATCGGAATTCCGATACCACAAATATCGGTCGATACCCGATACTTGCAGTATCGGAATGCTCAACACTACTGATGGCACAATTGCTAGAAAATGGAAGAAACACAAGATGACTGTGAATCTTCCTTTATCTGGACCTTCATACAAGATCTCGCCTCATAGGGTAAAAATTATTCTGAGAAAGGTCAGGAAACAGCCCAGAACTACATGGGAGGACCTGGTCAATGACCTAAGGAGAGCTGGGACCACAGTCTCAAACATTACTGCTAGTAACACAGTATGCCAACGTGGATTTAAATCCTGCAGGGCACGCAAGGTCCCTCTGCTCATGTTAGCACATGTCTAGATCCATTTGAAGTTCACCAATGACCATCTGGATGATCCAGAGGAGGAGTGGAAGAAGGGCATGTGATCAGATGAGACTCTAATAGAACTTTTTGGTATCAACTCCACTCACCGTGTTTGGAGGAAGAAGAAGCATCAGTACAACCCCAAGAACAACATCCCAACCATGAAGTATGGTGGGGGAAACATTCATGGCTGTGTCTTCCAGTATGACAATGACCCACAACACAAAGCCTTGGCAACTAAGGGGTGGCTCCATAAGAAGCACTTCAAGGTCCTGGAGTGGCCTAGCCAGTCTCAAGACCTGAACCTAAAAGATATTCTTTGGAGGGAGCTGAAACTCAATGTAGCCCCTGAAAAATTGAAAGATCTGAAGAAGATTTGTATGGAGGACTGGGCCAAAATTCCTACTGCAGTGTGTGCAAACGTGTACCAAATATTAAGTTCTGTTTTTCTATTGTATCACATACTTTTTCATGCAATAAAATGCAAAATTGTTGTGAAAAAAACATACAATGTGATTTTTATGATTTATTTTTAAAGATTCTGTATTTCACAGTTGAATTTTACTCACGGTAAAAATTGCAAACTTCTTCATTTTTTGTAGGTGGGAAAACTTGCAAAAGCGGCAGTGTATAAAATACTTATCTTCCCCACTGTAGATAGATAAAGCAAATCTTGTACTTTTACACATGTATATGATTGGATTATTTATCATCACAGCATCAGGTATAAACAAAAAATATGGGAAAATCACTTCAGGGGAAAATGAAACAAATTGTCCCTAGGTTTCTTCTAAGGTCAGTGGAAGAAGCAACTTTCAAGCTTTCAGCTGCTTCCAGCTGAGTAATTAAAGGAGGAGGGAATCTCAGCTAACCAAGTACACATTCACTTAGCAGCAGGGGGTTACAGAAAGTGTTTATTTCAATAAAACAATTAAGCATATACATGATGTTTGTTCAGCATTAATGATTCCCTGACGGCAGAATAGAAAGTAGGAGTAATGCTTGAGCTTCAGAAACATTATTAAAGAACACTGACTGGCAGTCGTGCCATTTGGTTGTTTGCCAGATATGCTTCTTGTTCCTTTGCTCACAAGAGGATTACAATTGTTATGATTTTTAAGTTATTGCTTTTAATATAAAAGCTTATTTTATAAATGGTAGCTACAATACCTATTTTTAATATAACTCTTTTTCTACATCTTCCTATTGTTATTATAAGCTAGTAAATATATTCAGTGATAGTATTCAGAAGATTTCCTTTGGTTGGCTGAATCGGTTATAAAAATCAATGCCAGTTCTCTAAACCTAGGATTAGCTACCTCTGATCTGGTTCTCCTGCTGCTCAGTCCCCTATGACTTTAAAAATAGTGGCATAGCAAAGAGCCAGTGGCTCCCTGCTCCATCATTTACTAACTCTAGGTAGCTATAAGCTTGTGGCCTGGCACAGATTGGGTTCTGGCAGGGCATGCAGAGTATTATTATTATTATTATTTATGTACTGTATATACTCGAGTATAAGCCGAGATTTTCAGCCCAAAAAAATGGTCTGAAAGTGCCGCTCTTGGCTTATACTCGAGTCATGGAAGGTGGGGGGGTCGCGGGTGAGGGGGAGCGACGCCTGTCAAATACTCACCTACTCCCAACGCTCCTGATGCTGTCCCTGCATGTCCCACAGTCTTCGGGCGCCTGCAGCTTCTTCCCCTGTTCAGCGGTCACTGGTACTGCTCATTAAAGTTATGAATATGGACTCGACTCCCATAGGGGTGGAGCCGCATATTCATTACTGTAATGAGCGGTACCATGTGACCGCTTACTACAGGAAGAAGCTGCCACTCTCGAAGACCGTGGGACATGCAGGGATCATGTCAGGAGCACCGGGAGCAGGTTAGTATGTCATATTCACCTTTCCGCGTTCCACCGCCGCCTCGTCTTCCCATCCTCTTGCTGTGACTGTTCAGGTCAGAGGGTGCGATGATGTATTAGTGTGCGCGCCGCCCTCTGCCTGAACAGTCAGTGCAGAGAGACGGGATGCTGAGGAGCAGTGACGAGAGGTGAGTATGTCATTTGTTTTTAGTGCAGCAGCAGCTGCATTACATGTGGCACAATGCATGGCAAGAACTGCATGGAGCATTATATGGGGCATCTATGGGGCCATAACTGCATGGAGCATTATATGGGACATCTATGGGGCCATAATAACTGCATGGAGCATTATATGGGGCCATAACTGCATGGAGCATTATATGGGGCATCTATGGGGCCATAACTGCATGGAGCATTATATGGGGCCATAATTGCATGGAGCATTATATGGGACATCTATGGGGCCATAATAACTGCATGGAGCATTATATGGGGCCATAACTGCATGGAGCATTATATGGGGCATCTATGGGGCCATAACTGCATGGAGCATTATATGGGGCCATAACTGCATGGAGCATTATATGGGGCATCTATGGGGCCATAACTGCATGGAGCATTAAATGGGGCCATAACTGCATGGAACATTATATGGGGCATCTATGGGGCCATAACTGCATAGAGCATTACATGGGGCATCTATGGGGCCATAACTGCATGAAGCATTATATGGGGCCATAACTGCATGGAACATTATATGGGGCATCTATGGGGCCATAAATGCATCGAGCATTATATGAGGCATCTATGGGGCCATAACTGCATGGAGCATTATATGGGGCATCTATGGAGCCATAAAGAACTGAATGTAGCATTATATGGGGCATCTATGGGGCCATAAAGAACTGAAAGTAGCATTATATGGGGCATCTTATGGGGTCATAAAGAACTGCATAGAGCATTATATGGGGCATATTTGTATATGGATCATTTTATGGGGCCATAATGAACTGTATGGAGCATTATATGGGGCCTATTTTGTATGGAGCATCCTTTGGGGCCATAAAGAACTACATGGAGCATTATATGGGGCATATTTGTATATGGATCATCTTATGGGGCCATAATGAACTGTATGGAGCATTATATGGGGCCTATTTTGTATGGAGCATCATATATTCTATGGGATGACATCACTTCAGTTAATTTAAAGGGGCTATTCGGGACTTTTATTATTTTTGTGGATGGGACTAAGAACTAACAGGTAGGTAGTTGCTAACTACCTGCCTGTTTTGCCCAATTCTGATCTCTGCCATCTCATGAGCCTTTCCTTCCATTAATTCTCCTGCTTCTGCTGACATCATGTCGACAGAACAGTATCTTTTTTTTTTTGCTCTGTTGTGTTGATGGAGCATCTCTGCCCATGTCATGCTGATTGACATTTGGCTGCCTAAACGCAGGGAGCCAAATGTCAATATGTGTGATATCTACAGTGATGTCGCATCAACACAGTAGACTGGAAAAGGAAGAGTTGTTCTTTTGACAACAAGTGAAGACCAAGCACATACTTATAAACTACCTTCCTGTTTGTTCTTAGCCCCATACACAAAAATATGACAAGTCCTGGATAACACATGCTTACATTGTATAGAGACAGAGAGCTGCTAACACTGGTCAACGTAATTATTCTGGCCAAAGGTTTTAAAACATATTTTAAGTCAATTTTGAACTCTGTTTTTGGCTATCACATCAGTAATTTGAGATATTTTCAATTTTTGATGAAAATTACTCCTATCTAATGTTTTGATAAAAGCACATGATTTTTGGTACTACATTTTGTATACTTTTAATCAAGGAATAACAAAGATTACAAAGACTATGTACAGCAAATCAAATAAACTTACAGAATTAAACTGCAAAATATAAAAACACATTTATATGGCACACAGATGAATGGCAAATGGCAGTTATTTTAACTTTTTTTCTTGGCTGATCTGTGATGTACAGCTTCTGGGTTGTCTCTCATCAAGCTCCAGCAATAGTCAGCCATCATATGTGAGTCCCACCAGCCTTGATACCGTTCTTCCATTGTTTTAATGTCCTGATGAAAACGCTCCCCTTGTTCCTCGCTCACATCCCCAAGGTTCTCTGGAAAAAAGTCCAAATGGCTGTGTAAATAGTGAATCTTGATACTCATTCTACATCCAAGATTTCGCAGACTCATTAGTAGCTCTTCCACAATCTCTTCATAGTTGTCTGCTTTCTTATTCCCTAGAAAATTCTGCACCACATTACAAAATGCATTCCAAGCTCTTTCTTCCGTCTCATTCATTGATGTGATAAAATTTGGGTCTCTCATAAGTGTTCTTATTTGAGGTCCATCAAATATTCCAGCCTTTTTCTTCTTTTCACTAAGACCAGGAAAAGTTGAACATATATAGTTAAAGCATTCTCCACTGTGATTGAGAGCTTTGACAAACTGCTTCATCAATCCAAGTTTTATGTGTAAAGGAGGAAAGACAATGTCCTTCCTATCCACTAGAGGATCATGTATGACATTCTTATTGCCAGATGCCAAAGTCTGTCGCTGAGGCCATTCAGTTTTCACCCAATGCTCTGCTGTAGCTCTACTGTCCCAGTAGCACAGAAAACAAGGGTGTTTTGTGTACCCTCCTTGCAGACCCAAAAGATAGTTAACCATTTTCAAATCAACACAAATTAACCACCCACGAACATTATATTGTAACCTCTCTAGAACAATCTTGATGTTTTTATATTCTTCTTTAAATTTTACAGAATGACCTATTGGTACAGAGCCATACTTATTTCCATTGTGTAACAGAACACATTTTAAACTTCTTTTGGAACTATCAATAAAAAGCCTCCAATCCCTTGAATCATATGCTGGAAGTCCCAAAAAGAGAAGTAGCCCTTCAACATCAGTACAATAGACAAGCTGGCCATCTGAATGGAAGTACTTACGCAGTTCTGCTTGCCTGTTACGATAAAATGAGACACTTGTACCGGGTTTCAACATTCGATTCTCTTGTAGTCTTGAAGCCAATAGTTCAGCAGACTCTTTTGGTAGATAAAGATCTCTAACCAGATCATTCAAAGCAGACTGAGTAAATAGAATTGGTTTGTCACAATCTTCATCACATGGCTGAAAAATATCTGGACTGTCTTCTTCATCAGTATAACAATGTGAGGAGAGTTCTGGAAGTGCAGTAAATTTTGGAACAGTTATGTCTTCACTATGGGCAACTCATCGAATAGCTGAAGGGATACTCGGGTATTGCAAATATTGCTTGTTTTTCTTATTGAAACCTTTTACATCTACAAGGCAGAAATAGCAGTCTTCTAAATGATTGCTTGGTTCTCTCCAAACCATAGGAACTCCAAACTGAAGTTTAGCATTCTTTCCTTGAGACCATGATCTCAAGCTCTCAATACAGGTTTTGCACACTTTGTGAGGAGCCCAATGCTCGCCTTGGTCTCCAAGTTTTATTTGAAGTACGCAAAATACACCCTCTTAACAAAGTCAGTAATATTGCGCCTCTGAGTCTTCACAGTAAAGTTTCCACAGATGTAACACAAAATTTTTCGATCATTTGAGCACTGTCTTCTGCGAGATGTAGAGGCCATTGCTAGATCAGCAAAACATCCAGCAGAGAAATACAAGATAAAAGTTGTTGTCTACCTGAGTTGTTCATTGAATTTCTGTCCCCCCCCCCCCACATACACCTAGGTATTGATTCACAAACAAAAAACAGAAAAACAGCAGGATAAAAACAATACATATCAAAATTCATTGAAAATTTCAATAAATAAAACTACCTGTACACGACTGTTGTGTGCGTTGAAAACTGTTTACTTTCTTATGATAACAAATGGGAATTATGCATGCTCAAAGAAAACAAAGATATTCTCACATTTATTGGGAGACTAAATGAAAACTAAATTAGTGAACTGTATAAACCGGCACTTTTCATACACTACTTATATTTATCATGGAATTCATGAAAATGGGCTATATACCTATAGGGCAAAAACGTGATGTGATAGAGAAATTATAAGATCAGATTTGAATTCAGCCCCTCAAATTAAGGTACCGTCACACTCAGCAACTTTCCAACGATCACGACCAGCGATACGACCTGGCCGTGATTGTTGGAAAGTCCTTGTGTGGTCGCTGGAGAGCTGTCAGACAGACAGCTCTTCAGCGACCAACGATGCCGAAGTCCCCGGGTAACCAGGGTAAACATCGGGTTACTAAGCGCATGGTCGCGCTTAGTAACCCGATGTTTACCCTTGTTACCATTGTAAATGTTAAAAAAAACCACATACTCACATTCCGGTGCCTGTCACGTCCCCGGCGTCCGCTTCCCTGCACTCCTCCTGCATCCTGTGTAAGCGCCGGCCGTAAAGCAGAGCGGTGACGTCACCGCTGTGCTCTGCTTTACGGCCGGCCGGCGCTGACACAGGATGCAGGAGGAGTGCAGGGAAGCGGACGCCGGGGATGTGACAGGCACCGGTATGTGAGTATGTGGGTTTTTTTTTACATTTACAATTGCAACCAGGGTAAACATCGGATTACTAAGCGCGGCCCTGCGCCTTAGTAACCCGATGTTTACCCTGGTTACCAGTGAAGACAAATAAGGTGTTGGCCTTCTAGCTCCGACCAGCGCTGTCACAGCAGGATCCTGATCGCTGCTGCATGTCAAACACAACGATATCGCTATCCAGGACGCTGCAACGTCATGGATCGCTATCGTTATCGTTGTAATGTTGTTCAGTGTGAAGGTACCTTAAAGGTACCTTCACACTGAACGATATCGCTAGCGATCCGTGACGTTGCAGCGTTCTGGCTAGCGATATCATTGAGTTTGACACGCAGCAGCGATCTGGATCCTGCTGTGCCATCGTTGGTCGGAGCAGAAAGTCCACAACTTTATTTCGTCGCTGGACTCCCGCAGACATCGCTGAATCGGCGTGTGTGACGCCGATTCAGCAATGTCTTCACTGGTAACCAGGGTAAACATCGGGTTACTAAGCGCAGGGCCGCGCTTAGTAACCCAATGTTTACCCTGGTTACCAGCGTAAACGTAAAAAACAAACAAACAGTACATACTTACATTCCGGTGTCTGTCCTCTCCTGCGCTCTGCTTCTCTGCACTGTGTAAGCGCAGCGGCCGGAAAGCATAGCAGTGACGTCACCGCTGTGCTTTCCGGCCGCTGCGCTTGCACAGTGCAGAGAAGCAGAGCGCCGGAGAGGACAGACACCGGAATGTAAGTATGTACTGTTTTTTTTTTTTTTACGTTTACGCTGGTAACCAGGGTAAACATCGGGTTACTAAGCGCAGCCCTGCGCTTAGTAACCTGATGTTTACCCTGGTCACCAGGGGACTTCGCACATTTGGTCGCTGGAGAGCTGTCTGTGTGACAGCTCTCCAGCGACCACACAGCAACGCTGCAGTGAATGGGATCGTTGTCTAGATCGCTGCAGCGTCGCTTAATGTGACGGTACCTTTAGTCGAAAACTGTTCTTAAAGTCCATGCCAGTTTTTTTTTTTATTTTGTAGACCAGTGCGGTGGGGGGGTCTTTGAACTAGGAAGCAGGAGACCATTTGTCCTGTACTGATAAACTCCTGCTAATAAAACACTGATTGCATTGTAACATCAAAACACTGACCAGTTATTATTGCTGTAATCAGGGACACTGCTTTTTACATTATGGTGCTCTCAGTTTGCATAGCAAAAAAAAAATCCATTTAAGTTCAACATTCTTTTAATCAGACAATTGAACCTTTTTTCTTGATTTCAGTCTCTAGATCTGTTACTAAACCTGTTGTTGACTTTCTAGTCTGGTGCCGATGAGGCATGCTCACTTGTAATAACATTCAGTAGGGCAGCACAGTGGCGCAGTGGTTAGCACTGCAGCCTTGCAGCGCTGGGGTCCTGGGTTCCAACAACATCTGCAAAGAGTTTGTATGTTCTCTCCGTGTTTGTGTGGGATTCCAAAGACATACTGATAGGGAATCTAGATTGTGAGCCCCAACGGGGACAGCGATGATAATGTGTGCAAACTGTAAAGCGCTACGGAATATGTTAGCACTATATAAAGATTATTATTTATTATTCTGTAGGCAAATTTACAACTACTCCTTATTTTTGGATCTATTGAACAAGTTTGATTGCATTTTGTAAACTCCAAAATAGTTAACAATATTCTTATTGTTCGGTTAATTGGCCTTCATCTGATTTGCCTTTAATGTGTCTGGATTTGTGACTCTTGGGAAGTTAAATAGTGATTTTAATTGGAGAAGAGATCTACAGATGTGATAAGGGAGAAATACAGTTCTGCATAACACCAAAAGTAATAACAGTAATTATGAATTGAATTAATTAATACATAGCGTCTGACCTAAGCATGTATTTTTTTCCTAAATGGCCATTTTATTTATAGAAGGAAAACAGTTAAACAAAACCATTTAACGATTAAAAAGTAATTGCTCCTTTTTTGTGCTCAGTCAACTAGAGATGAGTTGACCTTTTACAATTCAAAATCATTGGCTGCACAAAATTTTCCTCCCCAAATTTATTTGTGGTGTATAAATTTGCATGAACTTGAGAATTGAAAAACTATGATAACTCTGAAAATATACAAAGGAGAGATGAGAAAAAGAGAGAACCCCGCTTACAATTTACAGGAGAGCCAGAGAGAGATACAAATCCACTGACAATACACCCTTTAAAAGAGAGAGAACCCTGCTGTCCATAAGAGTTTACACCCTATGAAGAGAGAGAATCTCTCTGATCATAAGAGCTTACACCCTATAGAGAGAGAAAACCTCTCTAGCCATAAGAGTTTACACCCTATGGAGAGAGAAAACCTCTCTGATCATAAGAGTTTACACCCTATAGAGAGGGAGAACCTCTCTGATCAAAAGAGTTTACAACCTATGGAGAGAGAGAGAACCTCTCTGATCAAAAGAGTTTACAACCTATGGAGAGAGAAAACCTCTCTGATCATAAGAGTTTACACCCTATGGAGAGAGAGAGCCTCTCTGATCATAAGAGTTTACACCCTATGAAGAGAGAGAATCTCTCTGATCATAAGAGTTTACACCCTATGGAGAAAGAAAACCTCTCTGATCATAAGAGTTTACACCCTATGGAGAGAAAAAACCTCTCTGATCATAAGAGCTTACACCCTATGGAGAGAGAGAACCTCTCTGATCATAAGAGTTTACACCCTATGAAGAGAGAGAACCTCTCTGATCATAAGAGTTTACACCCTATGGAGAGAGAACCTCTCTGATCATAAGAGCTTACACCCTATGGAGAGAGAAAACCTCTCTGATCATAAGAGCTTACACCTAATAGAGAGAGAGAACTTCTCTGATCATAAGAGCTTACACCCTATGGAGAAAGAAAACCTCTCTGATCATAAGAGCTTACACCTTATGGAGAGAGAAAACCTCTCTGATCATAAGAGTTTACACCGTATGGAGAGAGAAAACCTCTCTGATCATAAGAGCTTACACCGTATGGAGAGAGAAAACCTCTCTGGTCATAAGAGCTTACACCTAATGGAGAGAGAAAACCTCTCTGATCATAAGAGTTTACACCCTATGGAGAGAGAAAACCTCTCTGATCATAAGAGTTTACACCCTATGGAGAGAGAAAACCTCTCTGATCATAAGAGTTTACACCCTATGGAGAGAGAAAACCTCTCTGATCATAAGAGTTTACACCCTATGGAGAGAGAAAACCTCTCTGGTCATAAGAGCTTACACCTAATGGAGAGAGAAAACCTCTCTGATCATAAGAGTTTACACCCTATGGAGAGAGAAAACCTCTCTGATCATAAGAGTTTACACCATATGGAGAGAGAAAACCTCTCTGATCATAAGAGTTTACACCCTATGGAGAGAGAAAACCTCTCTGATCATAAGAGTTTACACCCTATGGAGAGAGAAAACCTCTCTGATCATAAGAGCTTACACCCTATGGAGAGAGAAAACCTCTTTGATCATAAGAGTTTACACCCTATGGAGAGAGAAAACCTCTCTGATCATAAGAGTTTACACCCTATGGAGAGAGAAAACCTCTTTGATCATAAGAGTTTACACCCTATGGAGAGAGAAAACCTATTTGATCATAAGAGTTTACACCCTATGGAGAGAGAAAACCTCTCTGATCAAGAGCTTACACCTAATGGAGAGAGAAAACCTCTCTGATCATAAGAGTTTACACCCTATGGAGAGAGAAAACCTCTCTGATCATAAGAGTTTACACCCTATGGAGAGAGAAAACCTCTCTGATCATAAGAGCTTACACCCTATGGAGAGAGAAAACCTATTTGATCATAAGAGTTTACACCCTATGTAGAGAGAAAACCTCTTTGATCATAAGAGTTTACACCCTATGGAGAGAGAAAACCTCTCTGATCATAAGAGTTTACACCCTATGGAGAGAGTAAACCTCTTTGATCATAAGAGTTTACACCCTATGGAGAGAGAAAACCTCTTTGATCATAAGAGTTTACACCCTATGGAGAGAGAAAACCTCTCTGATCATAAGAGTTTACACCCTATGGAGAGAGAAAACCTCTCTGGTCATAAGAGCTTACACCCTATGGAGAGAGAAAACCTCTCTGATCATGAGTTTACACCCAATGGAGAGAGAAAAAGTCTCTGATCATAAGAGCTTAGACCCTATGGAGAGAGAAAACCTCTCTGATCATAAGAGCTTGCACAATATGGACAGAGAAAACCTCTCTGATCATAAGAGTTTACACCATATAAAGAGAGAAAACATCTCTGATCATAAGAGCTTACACCCTATGGAGAGAGAAAACCTCTTTAATCATAAGAGTTTATACCCTATGGAGAGAGAAAAACTCTCCGATCATAAGAGTTTACACCCTATGGAGAGAGAAAACCTCTCTGATCATAAGAGTTTACACCCTATGGAGAGAGAAAACCCCTCTGATCATAAGAGCTTACACCCTATGGAGAGAGAAAACCTCTTTGATCATAAGAGTTTACACCCTATGGAGAGAGAAAACCTCTCTGATCATAAGAGTTTACACCCTATGGAGAGAGAAAACCTTTCTGATCATAAAAGTTTACACCCTATGGAGAGAGAAAACCTCTTTGATCATAAGAGTTTACACCCTATGGAGAGAGAAAACCTCTTTGATCATAAGAGTTTACACCCTATGGAGAGAGAAAACCTTTCTGATCATAAAAGTTTACACCCTATGGAGAGAGAAAACCTCTCTGGTCATAAGAGCTTACACCCTATGGAGAGAGAAAACCTCTTTGATCATAAGAGCTTACACCCTATGGAGAGAGAAAACCTCTTTGATCATAAGAGTTTACACCCTATGGAGAGAGAAAACCTTTCTGATCATAAAAGTTTACACCCACTGGAGAGAGAAAAACTCTCTGATCATAAGAGTTTACACCCTATGGAGAGAGAAAACCTCTCTGATCATAAGAGTTTACTCCCTATGGAGAGAGAAAGCCTCTCTGATCATAAGAGTTTACACCCTATGGAGAGAGAAAACCTCTCTGATCATAAGAGCTTACACCCTATGAAGAGAGAGAGAACCTCTCTGACCATAAAAGTTTATAGCCTATGGAGAGAGAAAATCTCTCTGATTATAAGAGTTTACACCCTATGGAGAGAGAAAATCTCTCTGATCATTAGAGTTTACACCCTATAGAGGGAGAGAACCTCTCTGATCATAAGAGTTTACATTCTACAAAAGAGAAAGACTTACCCAGTCACTCTGTAGTAGAGAAATTATCCCATTGACCATAAGAGCTTACACTTTGCAGGAGAGCGAGAGTGAGATACAAAGCCACTGACCATACACCCTATAAGAGAGAGAACCCTGCTGTCCATAAGAGTTTACACCCTATGGAGAGAGTGAGAATCTCTCTGATCCTAAGAGTTTACATTCTACAAAAGAGATTTACCCAATCACTCTATAGGAGAGAAATTACCCCACTGACCATAAGAGCTTAAACTTTACAGAAGAGAAACTTACCTATTCACTCAGGAGATGGAAAACAACTCCGCCGAACAAACTGTACTCTACTGGGAATTGCTGATTTGTTATGGTCAAGGTACTGATCATCACTGTACATGATATGGGGTCTAAAGGGTAACATTTCTCCTTACGGAGAGTGACATACCAGCTCTGGCTTGTCAGGGTAAGAAGGCTTATTCGCCGTGCAATGCTGCTCTGGGAAATGTAATATGCAAATTGCCTCTTCAGAGAAAAAGAGGACTTAAACTCTATAGCGCCACCTGTTGGAAGTAGCGATCCTACACTTGTAGGATCGTTACTTCCAACAGGTGGCGCTATAGAGTTTAAGCCCTCTTTTTCTCTGAAGAGGCAATTTGCATATGTACATGGTATGATAATCTGCTAGACGTCATAGTTGGAAGGCATTATGGCAAAGCCCATGTAGCCATGCGAAAATACATCAGCCTGATTTTCCATGCTTCAGTAATGTGGGAAATGGTGGAATGTAAGATTTTTTGCCTACTGCAAATTAAATCTCAAAATGTTCCAATTCACATGAAACCACAAATTTTAGGAAACTTGACGCAAACTCGATACTTCGTGGATAGATCCACTCATCTCTTCAGTGAACCAATTTCGTGATGTACTGTAATATACAGCAGTCAAACCGTAAATTATAACTTCTTGCTTGTTAATTTGGTAATTTCATGTATGACTTCTGGAAGCATCCTATCTGGCTACAAAATATTAGCATCCAATCCATTAGTTGTGAGGTTGAGTCATCAGGAATCGAGTTTGTTTTTCCAGCAGATCCCACCGATGTCCTATTGGCCCCAGAGTGGCAAAGTTTGGTATCTCTTGTGTCTAATATTCTAACACTGAAGAAAAACTAAGCTTGAAAATATCAGACATGAATAATTCTGGATTTTATTCACGTATCTCTTTGGTTGCAGAATGCTAGATGACATCTAACATGCATCAGTTTTTTTTCCTTTTGGTGCATTTAAAACAGGATAAAAGGGAATTAAAATAATTAGATATCAGCACTTTTGTTTATTCTGTGAAATATAGAATCTGTCACTTTAAAATATTTTGTATAATGCTTAAAAAAGTACATATTAAAATGTGAATTAGCTCATCATACATACAATATATTTCATTTGCAAAATACAGATGGGAGTCTTTGCTGATACCAGAGGCTGTTTACTTCCTCATCTATAAAGATGTAACGGAATATATGTATGAAAGCAAAAATTGAGTAATTGTATACATAAATGATAGACCTATATTTAAAGCAATCAGGATTGTACTAAAATATGTATGAGACATCTGTTGCTATGGATAAATGATTTTTATTTTGCTTTGTAGCGTATGCATTCATGTTTTACTTTCAGTTGCTTTTGCATTTAGATAAAATTTATGTAGCCACTTGAAACCTCATTTCTGGCTCGATCTTATGAGGAGATGCTGAATATAGCAATTATGCTCAAATTCAATGTTAGCCTGATGTAGTCTGGCAAAGGAATAATTTAAAGGTCAACATAGGGTTGGAAAAATTTTGAAAATGCTGTATGTGTGCATTACATTCACAAATCTAGTATTCTGAAATCTACTATAACTACTATAATTTCCACAAATAATGCTTTAAGCCCTTCTGAACACTGAATGTACCAATACATTCTACTTTGCTGAGTGACCCTAAAATGGACATAGCAACATGTCGAGGTCATATTAGCACTGGAGCTTGTACCTTGTGCAATCCCCATGGGTGCAAGGCTTTAACTGACAGTCGAGCTCCTACACTAACAGCCAGAGTCTTGCTTTTTAAGTCTCTAGATGCCGCGATCAGCAATGATTGCGGCATTTTGAATGTTGGGCTAACACCCTCTATTATTCCATCAGCAACCCTTCATTACAACTGATGGAGCCGAAGGTCACTGCTAAAACCAGGGTTTAACAGACCTCTTCTCATTTTAAAGCCATTAAGTCTAATCCTCTGCAATGCATACTTATTGCAGTGCATTAGACCAGAGATTAGATAAATTAAAGTTGAAGCCCCGTAGAAGAAATAATTAAAAAAGTAAAATAATTGAAAAAATATACAAAAATTAAATATATAAATGACAGTTTTTATTTTTTTATAATAAATACGCACTTTTATGTTAAGACAGAAATAAACAAAAAGTTCACAATTTGTAGTGCTGCGTCTGAAATGTCCTGATCTATAAAAATTTCCCACTATTGAACCCACACAGTGAAAGTCACATTTAAAAATAATGGAGTTTCTGAAAACGTCATCTCATCCTGCAAAAAAGAAAACAGGCTTTACTATGTTCAGCAGAAAAATAAAAAGTTAGAGCACTCAGAAAATGACGATGTATGAACAATTTATTTCTCTACAAAATTGTTCGCAGTATGTTAAAGTCGCAAAATGGGAAAAAAAACTATTTTTGCTACAAAAAACTGGGACAACTTATTGACTCGAGTATAAGCCTAGGGTGGGAAATGCAGCAGCTACTGGTAAATTTCAAATATAAAAATAAATACTAATAAAAGTAAAATTTATTGAGACATCAGTAGGTTAAATGTTTTTGAATATCCATACTGAATAAGATGCTCCATACAAAATACGCCCCATATAATGCTCCATAAAGTTCATGATGGGCCCCATAAGATGCTCCATATAAAAAATATGCCCCATATAATGCTGCACAAAGGTTAATAATGGCTCCATAAGATGCTCCATATTAAAATATGCCCCATATAATGCTGCACAAAAAATTTACGATGGCCCCACAAGATGCTCCATAGAATAATATGCCTCATATAATGCTCCATAAAGGTTGATGGCCTCATAAGATGCCCCATAGAATAATATGCCCCATATGCTGCTGCTGCGACTTAAAAAAAAACATACTCACCTCTCGTGCTGGAGCCAGGTGCCGGTGTCCTGAGCAGGTGGGGACATTGGCACGCTATGGGGGCCAGGTGCCGGTGTCGCCACTGGCTCAGGCCCCTGGTACTTGCAATATTCACTTGTCCCCATTCTACCGCGACACGCTGCTGTGTCTTCCGTCTCTCTGCAGTGACTTTTAAGGCATAGGGCATGCACTAACCACGTCATTGTGCCCTCTGACGTGAATGTCACAGCCAGAGGACACGGAAGACACAGCCCGGCAGTCGAACGGGGACAGGTGAATATCGCATGGCTCACCCTCCCAGTTGTTCCGGGGCAGCAGCCCCTTTCCAGTGCTGAGCGGTCATATGGTACTGCTCATTAAAGTAATGAATATGCGCTTCACGCCTATAAAAGTGGAGTTGCGTGCATATTCATTACTTTAATGAGCAGTATCACGTGACCACTGAATACAGGAAGAGCTGCCAGCCGGAGACCATCTGAGAAACAGGGAAGTGCAGAGACTGCGTCAGGAGGGGGTATGATGTGACAGCGACTGACTCCTGCCGCTTCCCCTCCCCTGCCGACCCCCTGGGACAATGATTCGAGTATAAGCCTAAAAAAATGGGCTAAAAATCTCGGCTTCTACTCGAGAATATACGGTATTTCAATCTGGTATGTCAGTAATCGTACTGACCTGAAGAACTGTCTTATCACTTTTACTGGTCAGTAAATGGAAAAAAAAATCCTGCATAGCAAATTTTTTTATTCTGCTTCCCAAAAATCAGAATAGAGATTGCTAAATACTCCAATGTTTTTCCTTGTAAAAAAAAAGTGTTATTTGTCTATAAAAGTAGCAAACCCTAAATAACTTGTACAAATCTGGTATTGTGATCATACTAATACAAAAAATATAACTGTCTTATCACGTTATTCACCATAAAAAAGATGAATAAAAACAATTTTGAACTGATGTTGATTTGTTCATTCTGCATTCTCCCTCCCAAAAATCATAATAAGGGTTGGATAACATTTTTCCTGTGCTCTATGCTAAGCATTCACCTTTGAGTTTAAGTCTAAAGGTACCGTCACACTCAGCAACTTTCCAATGATCACGACCAGCGATACGACCTGGCCGTGATCGTTGGAAAGTCCTTGTGTGGTCGCTGGAGAGCTGTCACACAGACAGCTCTCCAGCAACCAACGATGCCGAAGTCCCCGGGTAACCAGGGTAAACATCGGGTTACTAAGTGCAGGGCCGCGCTTAGTAACCCGATGTTTACCCTGGTTACCAGTGTAAATGTAAAAAAAAAAAAAAAAAACATACATACCTACTTACTGTCCGGTGTCTGTCACGTCCCCGGCGTCCGCTTCCCTGCACTCCTCCTGCATCCTGTGTAAGCGCCGGCTGTAAAGCAGAGCGGTGACGTCACCGCTGTGCTCTGCTTTACGGCCGGCCGACGCTGACACAGGATGCAGGAGGAGTGCAGGGAAGCGGACGCCGGGGACGTGACAGGCACCGGAATGTGAGTATGTGTTTTTTTTTTTACATTTACAATGGTAACCAGGGTAAACATCGGGTTACTAAGTGCGGCCCAGCGCTAAGTAACCCGATATTTACCCTGGTTACAAGTGAAGACATCACTGGATCGGCGTCACACACGCCGATTCAGCGATGTTAGCGGGTGATCCAGCGACGAACTAAGGTGCTGGCCTTCTAGCTCCGACCAGCGCTGTCACAGCAGGATCAAGATCGCTGCTGCATGTCAAACACAACGATATCGCTATCCAGGACACTGCAACATCACGGATCGCTATCGTTATCGTTGTAATGTTGTTCAGTGTGAAGGTACCTTAAGGCTATTTGCCCACTATCAAGAATAGAAGTGTTTTGGACTCAAGAGTATTTTCTATGCATCCAAAATGCTGCATTCTAATCATGCAGTTAAATCCGCATGTTCTTAGTGAACTATGGGGATTTAACACATATAATGAATGGCTATGAGGGAAACTACGCAGCGGAGACTAGTATCTCCGCTGCCAAAATTAACATGCTGGGACTTGCAAACACACCTCATGGGTGAGTATATGCAGCAGTAAATAGACGCACAGTGGGCATGGGAGTTCTATAAATCCCATTAACTATGTTTGTAATGTAGAATGCAGTATTTTGAACGCAGCTCAAGTGCGCTGATTCCAAAAACCTGCTATTCCTTATCGTGGGCATGTTGCCTAAATCATTGAATAACAGGATTCAGCCAAAAACTCAGATGACACATTCACTGTAATGAGGCAGATGGAGACATTTTGGACTGTCTGGTCTTTGTTTTGGCGGTGTTTAATCTTTTCAGGCATGCACAAGAATGCAGTTGAACACAGTTTGTGCATCTTTAAAATATGGGACGCTGCCGAACATAGGTCTGACAGAGTCCAGTGAAAGTCTGTCTGCCCCATTTTACTGAATAGATCGGTCAGAATTCAATCTGAGTAATGAATTTCAGAGATTTTGATGGATGTGAATACTTTTCTGCCCAATGATGACAGAAGTATTCTCGGAGTGATACCTTTATTGGCTAACCAGAAAATAATATGTTTGCAAGCTTTCAGAGCACAGAGGCTCCTTCTTCAGGCAAGATTACAGATAGATTAATAAGAAAAAAGCACAATATTTAAAGAACAGTACAGCAGGACATTTGTTAGGGGGTGGGAAGTGTGGTATCACTCCCAGAATACTTCTGTCATCATTGGGCAGAAAAGATTTCACATCGATTTTTCTGGCTATCATGGTACCACAATACAATTTGTTATTGTACATCAGAGATTTTGATGAAAATCCTAATAGAAAATGCTGAGCGTAAAGCATAGGATAATGTTGATCCAAGCCTTAAAAGTGATCCAAGATGTGATATACTCCAAAATTATATCAATAAAAATTAAAAACAAGTCCCCACTCAGGTCCGTCATCTGCTAATGTAAATATAGGGTTTGTTGCTGTACTGGTATCACAAAATATCTGTCACCCCACCCACCAAAAGATAAGAAATTCTGTGAATGTTGCACTCTTACATACATGCAGAAGCCCCCACAGGATGCCTAAACCACAGCTGAAGTTACCTTCCACTGGGTATTCAGCCTTGTCGTCTGAGGTAACAATATAATAGCATTTCAGCTATTGGTACTTATTGGCAGATTATTATCTTTCTCATCTGTGTACCTTACTTCTGATCATTTCTCATATTTCACAGTGTTCCTCTTTAGACAGGCTTTGTTGTACTTTCAGTATGTCCAGATTTCTGTGATATACATATTTCTTGGCCATTAGCAATTATCACATGGTTGCCATTATATGATGTTTAGCAGGTCATATATTTATTTTTGACTGCATCCCTTGACTTGGTGCTGTTATAATTTTTGTACTAGATATATTGATTGTTGTAGAGAGGAGGGGGGTGGGGGGACAGGCAGGACATAGCCCTAAATGGGCACTGATGTTGTGGTAATATTTTAGATGTTTTTAATTTGTTTGTGCTTCTGCATTGGTGTGTATTAATAAAACATTAACCCTTTCACGACATGCGCCGTACTATTACTGCGCCTGCCGTGTCACCCCCTTTGATGTGGGCTCCGGCGGTGAGCCCACATCAAAGTCGCAACATGTCAGCTGTTTTGTACAACTGACGTGCGCGCAATAGCGGCGGGTGAAATAGCTATTCACCCGCCACTATTAACCTGTTTAATGCCACTGTCAAAAGCAGACAGCGGCATTTAACCGGGCGGCCGGAAATGATGTCATCGCCGACCCCGTCACATGATCGGGGGTCGGCGATGCATCAGGAAGGTAACCATAGAGGTCCTTGAGACCTCTATAGTTACTGATGCCAGCCTGCTGTGAGCGCCCCCCTGTGGTCGGCGCTCACAGAACACCTGCATTTCAGCTACATAGCAGCTGATGATCACTGCTATGTAGCAGAGCCGATCAGGCTATGCCAGCATGGAGGCTATTGAAACACGGCACAAGTAAAAAAAATGTTTTTAAAAATATGAAAAAAATATAAAAAATATAAAAGTTTAAATCACCCCCCTTTCGCCCCATCCTAAATAAAACAAATAATAAAAAAACCTACACGTATTTGGTATTGCCGCGTTCAGAATTGCCCGATCTGTCAATAAAAAAAAGCATTAACCTGATCGCTAAACAGCGTAGCGAGAAAAAAATCCGAAACGCCAGAATTATGTTTTTTTGGTCTCCATGACACTGCATTAAAATGCAATAACGGGCGATCAAAAGAACGTATCTGCACTGAAATGGTATCATTAAAAACGTCAGCTCGGCACGCAAAAAATAAGCCCTCACCCGACCCCAGATCACGAAAAATGGAGACGCTTCGGGTATCGGAAAATAGCACTTTTTTGTTTTTTTTTTAAGCAAAGTTTTTAATTTTTTTTCACCACTTGCATAAAAAGTAACCTAGACATGTTAGATGTCTATGAACTCGTAATGACCTAGAGAATCACAATGGCTGGCTAGTTTTAGCATTTAATGAACCTAGCAAAAAAGCCAAACAAAAAACAAGTGTGGGATTGCACTTTTACTTTTTTTGCAATTTCACCGCACTTGGAATTTTTTTCCCGTTTTCTAGTAAAAGACATGGTAAAACCAATGGTGCTATTCAAAAGTACAACTTGTCCCGCAAAAAATAAGCCCTCACATGACCATATTGACGGAAAAATAAAAAAGTTATGGCTCTGGGAAGGAGGGAAGTGAAAAATGAAAACGCAAAAATGAAAAAGGGCCGTGACTTGAAGGGGTTAATCTTTCTTGGTGTTCCTTGTTCTATGCTTGTTTCTTTTCTTTGTCTTATAGTGGTTGGACATGTGCCACAGGCAGAGCAGATATCAGGGCATTATTAACTTGCATGCGGATGACTGCGGATGGAGTGCGTCAAAACAACGGCATTACTGTCTATGGGAACGCAAGTATATGCAAGGATATGCGTTCACCTGCGTTCGATATGCATGCACACTTCATAATGAGAAGGTCCAGGAAATAATTTCAGCCACTCCCAAAACAAATGTGTATAGAAAGAGGGTGTGGGCACTACAAAGCCATTACTATATGGACTCTGGATGAGAGCACAAAACTGGTTATGTAACTATAGAACCTTTGAAAATGTCTCTCTCACTGCAGGTTGGACTTTGTACAAATTTTTGTGCCATTTTAGACTGGTTGACTCTGGTGCTGTGTTTCTCTCCTGGTGCAGCAGTTGTCTCCTGGTGCAACGATTCTCTCCTGGTGTAGCTGTTGTCTCCTGGTGCAGCGGTTCTTTTCTGCTGCTGCGGGTGTCTCCTGGTGCTGCTGGCTGTCCTGGTGAGGACAACACAGTCTATGTAAGTATAGATCATTACAAAATGTCTGTCTCTCACTGCTTCGGTAGTCTCCTGGTATAGTGGTTGTCTTCTGGTGCAACGGTTCTCTCCTGGTGTAGCGGTTGTCTGCTGGTGCTGCTGGCTGTCCTGGTGAGGAAAACACAGTCTATGTAAGTATAAAACATTAGAAAATGTCTGTCTCACTGCTTTTTCTGTTCTTTGTAGACGGGTTGACTCCAGGGTTGAGCGAAACGGGTCGTTCATTTTCAAAAGTCGCCGACTTTTGGCAAAGTCGGGTTTCATGAAACCCGATCCGACCCCTGTGCGGGGTCGGCCATGCGGTACGCGACTTTCGCGCCAAAGTCGCATTTCAATGACGCGAACAGCGCCATTTCTCAGCCAATGAAGGTGAACGCAGAGTGTGGGCAGCGTGATGACATAGGTCCTGGTCCCCACCATCTTAGAGAAGGGCATTGCAGTGATTGGCTTGCTGTCTGCGGCGTCACAGGGGCTATAAAGGGGCGTTCCCGCCGACCGCCATCTTACTGCTGCTGATCTGAGCTTAGGGAGAGGTTGCTGCCGCTTCGTCAGAAGCAGGGATAGCGTTAGGCAGGGTCCATTAACCACCAAACCGCTTGTGCTGTAGCGATTTCCACTGTCCAACACCACCTTCGGTGTGCAGGGACAGTGGAAGCTACATTTTTTTTTTTCTCAGCGCTGTAGCTCATTGGGCTGCCCTAGAAGGCTCCCTGATAGCTGCATTGCTGTGTGTACGCCGCTGTGCAAACCAACTGCTTTTTTCAAAGCACAAATCCTCTTGTTCCTTCCTTTCTCACAGCTATCTTTTTTGTTTGTCCACACTTTTTATTTAATTTGTGCATCAGTCCACTCCTTATTGCTGCCTGCCATACCTGGCTGAGATTACTGCAGGGAGATAGTAATTGTAGGACAGTCCCTGTTTTTATTTTTTTTTTTGTGGGAGATTAAGATTGGCATTTCTGCTAGAGTGCCATCCCTGTGTGTGCCATCTCTCACTCAGTGGGCCATAGAAAGCCTATTTATTTTTTTGCTTGATTTGGGTTCTAAAATCTACCTGAAAAAATCACTACATCAATCAGTGGGAGAAAAATATTGGCCTCTGGGCTTGTGTGCCACTCCTGACTCCTGTGTGTGCCATCTCTCACTCAGTGGGCCATAGAAAGCCTATTTATTTTTTTTATTTGGTTTCTAAATTCTCCCTGAAAAAATCATTTTATTTTATTTTGTTTCTAAAGTCTCCCTGAAAAAAAAAAACAGTGGGAGATTAATATTGCCCTTTCTGCTTGTGTGCCTGTCTTGACTCCTGGGTGTGCCATCTCTCTCTCTCTCTCAAATTGTGGGCCATAGAAAGCCTATTTATTTTTTTGCTTGATTTGGGTTCTAAATTCTACCTGAAAAAATCATTTTATTTTATTTTGTTTCTAAAGTCTCCCTGAAAAAAAAAAACAATCAGTGGGAGATTAATATTGACATTTGTGCTTGAGTGACAGTCCTGCGTGTGTGGCATCTCTGTGATTTGGTGCCACAGAAAACAGAGTGTGTAACATTGTGCCTGATTTTCCTTGCGGTCTCACCAACCTGTAAAGGGATATTGAAATCATACTGAAGTTATAGCTCACCGTGTAAGTTGTTTGACAGCAACAAATAAAGTTACTTTGGTTAAGTTTTTAAAACAATGAGGAAGTCTGGCCGTGGGCGTTCATTGTCAGCTGGTAATGATGGTAGAGGTAGTGGAGCATCAGGTGGTCGTGGGAAAAAAAATATTCCACCTAAGTCTGGAGCTGTGGAGCCAGGTTCGTCGTCTGGCTACACAAGGCCTCGAACGCTCTCTTTTCTGGGAGTAGGAAAACCGCTTTTAAAGCCGGAGCAGCAACAGCAAGTTTTGGCTTACCTTGCAGACTCAGCCTCTAGCTCTTTTGCCTCCTCTTCTGAAACTGGTAAATGTAAAAGCAGCGCGTCGCTTGTGGATGTTCACGGTCAGGGACAAGTCGCTTCCTTGTCCTCTTCAGCAAAAACAACAACAAGAGAGAAGGATGCAGCAGGCGACACAACGGGTTACTCCATGGAGCTCTTTACACATACCGTCCCTGGCTTAGAAAGTGAAACACTTAACAGGCCATGCCCATTACAAGTAGATTCTGACATGGAGTGCACTGATGCACAGCCACAGCCAGACTACTATGCTGGTCCTTTGACTCAGACCACAACATTGCCCTCTCAGGGTACTGATCCACAATCAGACCCTGATGAGACTATGTTGCCCCGTCACGAACGCTATACCACCGACCGACACGGTGACACAGACGAAGTTGCACACGAGCGAGAAGAGGAGGTAATAGATGACCCAGTAGTTGACCCCGATTGGCAGCCATTGGGGGAACAGGGTGCAGGCGGCAGTAGTTCAGAAGCGGAGGTGGAGGAGGGGCCACAGCAGGCATCAACATCGCAACAGGTTCCATCTGCCGGGCCCGTATCTGGCCCAAAACGCGTGTCAAAGCCAAAACCTGTTGGAGGACAGCGTGGCCATCCGGTTAAAGCTCAGTCTGCAATCCCTGAAAAGGGATCCGATGCTAGGAAGAGTGCAGTCTGGCATTTTTTTTAAACAACATCCAATTGATCAGCGCAAAGTGATCTGTCAAAAATGTTCAACTAGCTTAAGCAGAGGTCAGAATCTGAAAAGTCTCAATACAAGTTGCATGCATAGACATTTAACCACCATGCATTTGCAAGCCTGGACTAACTACCAAACGTCCCTTAAGGTTGTAGCACCCTCGGCCAATGAAGCTAGTCAGCAACGCAACATCCCTTCCGTCACTGTAAGGCCACCATTTTCCGCACCACCGGCAGTATCTGTGCAGGTTTCTTTGCCAGCCAAAAGCAGTCAGGGTCAGGGAATCACCAGTTTTGTAGGAGGAAATATTGCATCTAGGGCACCGGCGGAAACAATACCGTCTCCAACCGTCTCTCAGTCTACCATGTCCACCGGCACACCCGCTAGTTCCACGATCTCCAGCTCTCCAGTCCAGCTCACCCTACATGAGACTCTGGTTAGAAAAAGGAAGTACTTATCCTCGCATCCGCGTACACAGGGTTTTAACGCCCACATAGCTAGACTAATCTCGTTAGAGATGATGCCCTACCGGTTAGTTGAAAGCGAAGCTTTCAAAGCCCTGATGGAGAACGCTGAACCACGCTACGAGCTACCCAGTCGACACTTTTTTTCCAGAAAAGCCATCCCAGCCCTGCACCAGCATGTTAAACAGCGCATCGTCCATGCACTCAGGTAATCTGTGAGTACAAAGGTGCACCTGACTACAGATGCATGGACCAGTAGGCATGGCCAGGGACGTTATGTGTCCATCACGGCACACTGGGTGAATGTGGTGGATGCAGGGTCCACAGGGGACATCAATTTCGGGACAGTTGTGCCTAGCCCACGGTCTAGGAAACAGTTGGCTGTAGGCGTTCGCACCCCCTCCTCCTCGTCCTCCTGCAGAAGCGACAGCTCTTCCACAGACCGCAGTCGGCCAACCACTCCATCGGCAGCTGACACTGTTGCACACCAGTTGTCCCATTATGGGGCAGCTACTGGCAAGCGTCAGCAGGCTGTATTGGCTATGAAGTGTTTGGGCAACAACAGACACACCGCGGAAGTTCTGTCCGAGTTCTTGCAGCAAGAAACGCAGTCGTGGCTGGGCAGAGTAGATCTTGAGGCAGGCAAGGTAGTGAGTGATAACGGAAGGAATTTCATGGCTGCCATCTCCCTTTTCCAACTGAAACACATTCCTTGCCTGGCTCACACCTTAAACCTGGTGGTGCAGTGCTTCCTGAAAAGTTATCCGGGGTTATCCGGCCTGCTCCTCAAAGTGCGTGGACTTTGCTCACATATCCGACGTTCGCCTGTACACTCCAGCCGTATGCAGACCTATCAGTGGTCTTTGAACCTTCCCCAGCATCGCCTAATCATAGACGTTGCAACAAGGTGGAACTCAACACTGCACATGCTTCAGAGACTGTGCCAACAGAGGCGGGCTGTTATGTTTTTGTGGGAGGATACACATACACGGGCAGGCAGTAGGATGGCAGACATGGAGTTGTCAGGTATGCAGTGGTCGAAGATACAAGACATGTGTCAAGTCCTTCAGTGTTTTGAGGAATGCACACGGCTGGTTAGTGCAGACAACGCCATAATAAGCATGAGCATCCCCCTAATGTGTCTTCTGATGCAAAGTTTGACGCACATAAAGGATCAGGCGTCTGCACCAGAGGAAGAGGAAAGCCTTGATGACAGTCAGCCATTGTCTGGTCAGGGCAGTGTACAGGACGAGGTAGCGGGCGAAGAGGAGGTGGAGGACGAGGAGGATGATGGGGATGAGTATATTTTTAATGAGGAAGCTTTCCCGGGGGCACTGGAAATTGGTTGCGTGGCAAGGCCGGGTTCTGGTTTTTTGAGGGACACAAGTGACGTAGATTTGCCTGAAACTGCCCCTCAACCAATCACAACCGCAGATTTGACAACTGGAACTTTGGCCCACATGGCGGATTATGCCTTACGTATCCTCAAAAGGGACACACGCATTACTAAAATGATGAACGATGACGATTACTGGTTGGCCTGCCTCCTTGATCCACGCTATGAAGGCAAATTGCAAAACATGCCACATGAGAACTTGGAACTAATATTAGCAACCAAACAATCAACTCTTGTTGACCGTTTGCTTCAGGCATTCCCAGCACACAGCGCACGTGATCGTTCTCACACGAGCTCCAGGGGGCAGCAGACCAGGAGTGTTAGGGGTGCACACATCAGAAGTGGCGTTGGACAGAGGGGTTTTCTGACCAGGTTGTGGAGTGATTTTGCTATGACCGCAGACAGGACAGGTACTGCTGCATCAATTGAAAGTGACAGGAGACAACATTTGTCCAGTATGGTTACAAACTATTTTTCATCCCTTATCGATGTTCTCCCTCAACCGTCATTCCCATTTGATTACTGGGCATCAAAATTAGACACCTGGCCAGAATTGGCAGAATATGCATTGCAGGAGCTTGCTTGCCCGGCAGCTAGTGTCCTATCAGAAAGAGTATTCAGTGCTGCAGGTTCAATATTAACCGAAAAAAGGACTCGTCTGGCTACCCAAAATGTTGATGATCTAACATTCATTAAAATGAACCACAACTGGATTTTGAATTCTTTTGCCCCACCTTGTCCAGCCGACACCTAGCTTTCCTATGAAAAGCTCTTGCCTGTGGACTACTGTGAATTACTTTTCTAATGTCTAATTTGCTGCAGCTGATTGTCCAGCATATGACATGTTTACACCTCCCTAAATGGCCAAACTCCCCACACGGGGCCGTGGTATCGCGACTTGGCGCAAGCACCCGTGAGAGTGCTGTTTTTCTGAAGAGGTGGGTGTGCCCGCTTTTGGTCGACGGCACTGCCACTGGGTCCCTCATAGTACAATAAAGTGTCTCTGGCGGTGGTGGTGCGCACCCAACGTCAGACACACTGTTGTAACATGAGGGGCCCTGGGCCTGTACCGCCGGCCACAAGAGAGTTCACCCACCCCCAGGTCAAACATTGCTCTACCACTTCCACAGTTATCTCTCACACTTCCACCAATGTTTAGTCTATGCGCTGACATCCTTCCATTCCTGCCACTGACAATACCATTGTGTTGACATGTATGATGGTACTTAACATAGTCAGGGGCAGTGTCCTCTATTTACCACAGTAAATACTTTGTGCTAAATTAGTAGGTCTGAAACTACGCAGAGGATCCCACCCCTGTACATAATGATTGCACCCTTTAGTGTTTTCGTTTTGTTTTAATGCGAGACATTCACATTTATTTATTGTTTTGGACTACTAACTGGCAGACACTCATTACAATCGGCCTCCGCTGACCAGACCACTGCTGCCCGTCTACCCCTGTAACCAATTTTAAATTGCCTACAGCCAGCCCAATTTAATTATGTTAGGCCTTCGAAGCCTGTCTGCGGCCCGTTCTTTCAACTACTACTACTCTGACCTGTCTACTGCTGCCCGTGTACCCCTGGAACCAATTATAAAGTGCCTACAGCCTGTCCAATTTTATTATGTTAGGCCTTCGAAGCCTGTCTGCGGTCCCTCCTTCCACTAGGCCTCCACTGACCTGTGTACTGCTGCCCGTGTACCCCTGGAACCAATTTTAAATTGCCTACAGCCAGCCCAATTTATTATGTTAGGCCTTCGAAGCCTGTCTGCGGTCCCCACTTCCTCTAGGCCTCCACTGACCTGTCTACTGCTGCCCGTGTACCCCTGGAACCAATCATAAATTGCCTACAGCCAGCCCATTTTATTATGTTAGGCCTTCGAAGCCTGTCTGCGGTCCCTCCTTCCACTAGGCCTCCACTGACCAGACCACTGCTGCCCGTGTACCCCTGGAACCAATCATAAATTGCCTACAGCCAGCCCATTTTATAATGTTAGGCCTTCGAAGCCTGTCTGCGGTCCCTCCTTCCACTAGGCCTCCACTGACCAGACCACTGCTGCCCGTGTACCCCTGGAACCAATCATAAATTGCCTACAGCCAGCCCATTTTATTATGTTAGGCCTTCGAAGCCTGTCTGCGGCCCGTTCTTTCTACTACTACTACACTGACCAGTCTACTGCTGCCTGTGTACCCCTGGAACCTATATAAAAGTGCCTACAGCCCAATATTTTTTTATGTTAGGCCTTCGAAGCCTGTCTGCAGCCCGTTCTTTCTACTACTACTATACTGACCAGTCTACTGCTGCCCGTGTACCCCTGGAACCTATTTTTAATTGCATAGAGCATCCTTTTTTTAATAGTAGGCGTACAAAGTCTGTCTGCGGTCCACTATTGAAATTGTCCTCCACTGCCCAGAGCAATGCTGCCTGTGTACCCCTGTAACCTTTTTTAAGCTGCAGTGAGCCACATTTTTGGTTTAAGGCCTACTACCTGTGTCTGTCTGCGCCATTCAATTCAGCTGTGTTCCTTTGAAAAAAGCTGAGCGTCAATAGTCTTGTTTTCAGCCTTTAGGAATTTTAAAACTGCATTGGGGCTACAACTTTGGTAGGGCCTACTAACGGTGTCTGCCGCCACAAGGTGTGCCCCAGGTTTCGTCCACATTGCTTCGATCTTCCTACTCTCGTATAGTAGTTGGTGAAAACTACACTGCATAAGGCCTACAAATTGGGTATGGGGTGTAGAGACGGTGTGTTCAACTCCAAGGTGTTCCCCAGGTTTCCTCTCCATTGCTTCGATCTTCTGGCTCTCGTTTAGTAGTTGTTGGAAACTACACTGCATTAGGCCTACAAATTGGGTA
This sequence comes from Ranitomeya imitator, assembly GCF_032444005.1. Taxonomy (NCBI): domain Eukaryota; kingdom Metazoa; phylum Chordata; class Amphibia; order Anura; family Dendrobatidae; genus Ranitomeya; species Ranitomeya imitator. The sequence continues at coordinate 165,893,097 of NC_091284.1, forward strand.
TGGGGTGTAGAGAGATGGTGTGTTACACTCCAAGGTGTTCCCCAGGTTTCGTCCACATTGTTTCGGTCTTCCTACTCTCGTTTAGTAGTTGTAGAAAACAACACTGCATTAGGCCTACAAATTGGGTATGGGGTGTAGAGATGGTGTGTTCCACTCCAAGGTGTTCCCCAGGTTTCCTCGCCATTGCTTCAATCTTAATGCTCTCGTTTAGTAGTTGTTGGAAACTACACTGCGTTAGGCCTACAAATTGGGTATGGGGTGTAGAGAGATGGTGTGTTACACTCCAAGGTGTTCCCCAGGTTTTGTCCACATTGCTTCGGTCTTCCGACTCTCGTTTAGTAGTTTTCAACAACTACACTGCATTAGGCCTACAAATTGGGTATGGGGTGTAGAGACGGTGTGTTCCACTCCAAGGTGTTCCCCAGGTTTCCTCGCCATTGCTTCGATCTTAATGCTCTCGTTTAGTAGTTGTTGGAAACTACACTGCATTAGGCCTACAAATTGGGTATGGGGTGTAGAGACGGTGTGTTCCACTCCAAGGTGTTCCCCAGGTTTCCTCGCCATTGCTTCGATCTTAATGCTCTCGTTTAGTAGTTGTTGGAAACTACACTGCATTAGGCCTACAAATTGGGTATGGCGTGTAGAGACGGTGTGTTCCACTCCAAGGTGTTCCCCAGGTTTCCTCGCCATTGCTTCAATCTTAATGCTCTCGTTTAGTAGTTGTTGGAAACTACACTGCATTAGGCCTACAAATTGGGTATGGGGTGTAGAGACGGTGTGTTCCACTCCAAGGTGTTCCCCAGGTTTCCTCGCCATTGCTTCAATCTTAATGCTCTCGTTTAGTAGTTGTTGGAAACTACACTGCATTAGGCCTACACATTTGGTATGGGGTGTAGAGACGGTGTGTTCAACTCCAAGGTGTTCCCCAGGTTTCCTCTCCATTGCTTCAATCTTAATGCTCTCGTTTAGTAGTTGTTGGAAACTACACTGCATTAGGCCTACAAATTGGGTATGGGGTGTAGAGAGATGGTGTGTTACACTCCAAGGTGTTCCCCAGGTTTCCTCGCCATTGCTTCGATCTTAATGCTCTCGTTTAGTAGTTGTTGGAAACTACACTGCATTAAGCCTACAAATTGGGTATGGGGTGTAGAGACGGTGTGTTCCACTCCAAAGTGTTCCCCAGGTTTCCTCTCCATTGCTTCAATCTTAATGCTCTCGTTTAGTAGTTGTTGGAAACTACACTGCATTAGGCCTACAAATTGGGTATGGGGTGTAGAGAGATGGTGTGTTCCACTCCAAGGTGTTCCCCAGGTTTCCTCTCCATTGCTTCAATCTTAATGCTCTTGTTTAGTAGTTTTTGGAAACTACACTGCATTAGGCCTACAAATTGGGTATGGGGTGTAGAGAGATGGTGTGTTACACTCCAAGGTGTTCCCCAGGTTTCGTCCACATTGCTTCGATCTTAATGCTCTCGTTTAGTAGTTGTTGGAAACTACACTGCATTAGGCCTACAAATTGGGTATGGGGTGTAGAGACGGTGTGTTCCACTCCAAGGTGTTCCCCAGGTTTCCTCTCCATTGCTTCAATCTTAATGCTCTCGTTTAGTAGTTGTTGGAAACTGCACTCCATTAGGCCTACAAATTGGGTATGGGGTATAGAGACGGTGTCTTCCACTCCAATGTGTTCTCCAGATTGCCTTTCCTGAGCTTCTATCTTCAGGCTCTTGTTAAATAGTGGTTAAATGGAACAACTGCATTTGGCGTACTAGTTGGTTTGGGGCCTACTAACAGTGTCTGCCGCTCCTTGCTGTTCTCCACTGAACAAAGCTGTGCCGCCTGTTTACTACGGTTGCCAATTTTGAACTGCATTTCGACTACTTACTGATTTGGGCCTACTTTCTGTGTCAGCCTCTCATTCCAGTTGTCCTCCACTGCAATGCCCCCTGGTTAGTCCTGTGTTACCAGTTTTGAACTGCATTTAGCCAACTTTATTCTTTGGGCCTATATCTGTGTTTCCTCCTCATCCTGCCCATTGCCCAGCCAGTGATAGACGAGTCTGCTGGTACATTGACCCATAACGCAACATTCCCCGTGCACGCTACACAGCAAGATTGTGACCCTGCTGAAAGTCAGGTTCCTCTTCCCGCATACCATACCACCTTACACGGGGACAAAGAGGAAGGTGCAGATGAAAGTGCAGGTTCCTTCATCAGGTGGGGGGAAGAATACTAGTTGGCGACGTCACTGGCACAGGGCCTCTCATAGTACGCAAAAGTGTTGCTGCCGGTGCGAGGCGCCCCCGCCGTGCAAACACACCGCTGTACTTTGAGGGGCCCTGTGCCAGTGCCAATGCCAACGAGTGGGCCCCCCCTGCTTGCTCAGGATCACAGCACTTGCAAAGTTTAAATACTTACCTCTCCCTGCTCCACTGCCGTGACGTGTTCCAGATTTCCTGGGCCCACTAATTACTTGAACCAGCCCTACCCCCCACAACTTTAGCCAAATGACCCCCAATTTCAAATGCCTTCCAATTATTATAAGGTAAATTACGATTGACAAGCTTCTGTAACAAGATTGGATGTTTTTGCCATTAAAATGGGCAGTGTAGGTGTTTTCCTGGCCTCCACTCACTGCCGACTATGCATTGGGTTTCGTGTTTCGGGCGATACCCGACTTTTCGCGATAATCGGCCGATTCCACTCGACTCGACTTCTAAGATAGTCGGGTTTCGCGAAACACGGCTCGACTCTAAAAAGGTCAAGGTCGCTCAACCCTAGTTGACTCTGCTGGTGCTGCAGTTGTCTCCTGGTGCTGCGGTTGTCTCCTCGTGCTGCGGTTGTCTCCTGATGTCCTGGTGCTGAGGTTGTCTCCAGGTGCTGTGGTTGTCTCCTGGTGCTGCCATCTGTCCCTGGCCTGTGCTGACTGCTGTGCTGTTGGACTACTGCCTGTAATGTAAGTATTGGTGTCCATTTTTTGCCAACATATTGTTTGGCTCTTAGCAACTTTAATTTTTCTTCTCTGTTCTTTTCTCTAGTGTTTCACTTGACTGCTGCCCGCTATTACAAGATGTCCTCCACTGAAGCTTCCAAAGGCAGACATGACGCTGATTAGGTCTGATGTCGAGGAAAAGGTACTAGAAAATATTAGAAATATCGAACGCATGCGCATAAACAATACAAACGCAATGGTGGGAGAACCCAACGCGTATCGCGGTCTGGACACCGCTTCGTCAGGGGACGAAGACCCGATACGCGTTGGGTTCTCCCACCATTCGGTCCTGTTCCTCACACTGGCAGCCTGTGTTACCCTCCCTATTTTAGGTGACTATTGGGTTAACTTGTGTACACTGTTTGTGGAGCATTTCTGGCCATCTGTGTCAGTTTACATCTCCACACTGTGTATTGTGGCTGATGCCCCATTACATTTAGGATGGTATTCTTGCAGATGGAACTATTACTTATGCTCTAGCATCTTATTATGGGTCTTTGCCTTTGTCCTCTTTTCACACTGCATGTGTGATTTATATGGAATCCCACAGTGTACTGTACTTATAATAGTATCTATACGCAGCGCTATATGTGCTATCTGTGTCATTTATATTGTATGCATCATGAACAGGGCCTATGGGGGAGTTTTCTCTCATGATGGTTTTAATTGCTTTTAACATGTTGTTACCAATAAAGTTGTTCCTTTTTTCATACTATTGATTGGTCGTGTGCAGTTCATATAGTGGCTTCTTTTCCTTGTTGCTCTGCGCATCCAGATGATACGCTGCGCACATATATGCAAATGTGAACTTACCCTTACAATGGGTACAGAAAGTATTCAGTCCCCTTTAAATTTTTCACTCTTTTTTTTGCATTGCAGCCATTTGGTAAATTTTTTTCTCATCAATGTACACTCTGCACCCTATTATTACTAAAAAATCAGAAATGTAGTAATTTTTGCAAATGTATTAAAAAAGAAAAACTGAAATATCACATGGTCATAAGTATTCAGACCCTTTGCTCAATATTGAGAAGAAGCACCCTTTTGAACTAGTACAGCCATCAGTCTTCTTGGGAATGATGCAACAACATTGTCTTGTTGGAAGGTAAACCTTCGGCCAAGTCTGAGGTCCAGAGCACTCTGGAAGAGGTTTTCATCCAGGATATCTCTGTACTTTGCCCTGATTTTTGCTACACATACTACTTAGAATTATTACCAAAAAGGTCTATCTTCATTTCATAAGACCACAGAATCTTATTTCTCATAGTCTAGGAATCCTTAATGTGGTTTTTCAGCCAACTTTATGCAGGCTTTCATATGTCTTGCACTGAGGAGAGGCTTCCGTCGGGCCACTCTGCCATAAAGGCCCAACTGGTGGAGGGCTGCAGTGATCGTTGACTTTGTGGAACTTTCTCCCATCTCCCTACTGCATCTCTGGAGCTCAGCCACAGTGATCATGAGGTTCTTCTTTACCTCTGTCACCAAGGCTTTTCTCCCACAATTGCTCAGTTTGTCTGGACGGCAAGGTCTGTCTGGTGGTCCCAAACGTCTTCCATTTAAGGATTAAGGAGGTCACTGTGCTCTTAGGAACCTTGAGTACTGAGTACTGCAGAAGTTCTTTTGTAACCTTGGCCAGATCTGTGCCTTGCCACAATTCTGTCTCTGAGCTCCTTGGCCAGTTCCTTTGCCCTCATGATTCTCATTTGGTCTGACATGCACTGTGAGCTGTGATGTCTTATATAGACAGGTATGCGCCTTTCCAAATCAAGTCCTATCAGTTTAATTAAACACAGCTGGCCTCCAATGACGGAGGAGAATCATCTCAAGGAGGATCACAAGGAAATGGACAGCATGTGAGTGTCTGAGCAAAGAGTCTGAATACTTATGACTGTGATATTTCAGTTTTTCTTTTTTATTAAATTTGCAAAAATGTCTACATTTCAGTTGTTTTCAGTCAAGATGGGGTGCAGAGTGAAAAATTTAAAGGGATCTGAATACTTTCTGTACCCACTGTACCTGTATATACTGCCTGGTGAGGAGGGGGCCTGGTTCGGCGCCCCCCTTCTCACCGTGCCCCAGTGGAAGGATTCGGCCTTTCACTCACTGGCTGAACATGGGTCCTCAGAAGCACATTCAGTTGAAATCTATTACCATGCAGGACTCGCAATCAGAGACAGGCAGCTGACGTTGATGTGCATGTCACAGGCGTATGACATCATTGTCGTGCACCAGCGTGTCCACGCCTCAAATGGTTGTTGAAGAGGATGCCGCTGGACTGTGGACGGTAAGGAGAAGCTTTTTTTATACTGAAATCCGCAATATGGGGAGACATATGGATATATGGGGATCAGGATTAGAGAACATATATGGAAGCAGGATGAAGATTTATGGGGCCAGGATGAGAGGGCACACATGGTGGGGCAGGATGGAGACCTATAAGGGCAAGATGGAGACATATGGGGTACAGGATAGAGACATAATGGGGGCCGGAATGGAGACATATGGGGCCAGTACGGGAGGACATATGGGGGCATGATGGAGACATACAGTCCTGCTCATCGATATTGGCACCCCTTAATTTTTGCACACCTTTTGGCATTGATGACAGCCTCCAAACGATTCTTGTAGCCATCTAAAAGCTTCTTGCACTTCTCAGCCGGTATATTCTCCCACTCTTTCTTTGCAGCTTGTTCAAGATCTTAAATGTTTGCAGAGTTTGTTTTCCGAATGGCATATTTCAGGTAGCCCAACAAATTTTCAATGGAATTAAGGTCAGGAATCATTGCTTAATATTTTAAAATAGTCAATTTTCTCATTTTGTACCATTCCTGTGTACTTTTGGGTCATTGTCTTGCTGGAGGACCCATGATCTTCGACTCAAATCAAGTTTTTTTAGAATGGGTAGGACATTTCACTCTAAAATCTCTTGATAATTCTCTGATTTCATAATTCCTGTGATACAGTCAAGGCTTCCAGTACCAGACGCATCATAGCAAACCCACAGCATTATGGATCCTACACCATGCTTAACTGTTGGTATGGTATTCTTTTCCTTATAAGCTTCATTGTGCCGTCCTTAAACAAACTGTTGCTTTGCATTTCTAAAAAAGCTCTATTTTTGTTTCATCTGTCCACAGAAAATTTTCCCTGAAGGATTGTGGTTTGTCAAGGTACTGTTTGGCAATGATCAGTCATTCATTTTTATGTTTTTTCTTCAGCAATGGTTTCTTCCTTGGCCTTTGCCAATAAAGCTCTGCTTGGTTTATTGTGAGGTGTATGGTAGTTGTTGAAACCATGACCACAGACTGTTCCAGGTTGGCCTTCAGGTGTTTGGAAGTTTGATGTGATGCTTTTTACACCAGTTTCACCAACCTTCAAAAACATCTCTTGTCAATGTTTCTCTTTCCCCCATGTCCAAGGAGTTTTTTGATGGTTCCAAGCTTGGCAAACTTCTTCATAAAGTTGTGCACTGTTGAAACTGGGATACCAAGGTCTTTGGAGATGAATTTATACCCTTTGGAGTCCTTGTGTTTGCTAATAATAGAAGTTCTAATGTTGTCATACAAATTCTTTGACTTCACCACTGTGACAAAGTAAGAGGGCCTACTATGTGGCTTTTTAAAAAGCTGAAGTCATCATTCACTGTATAATTCATGGTACATTGGCACAGACATTACTCACAGGTTATTCTCATTTGTGATTTATCACAAGTGAGTCAAAATGTGTTTTGATATTAATTTCATGCACATGGTGCCAATACCAGTGTCACAGGTAGCTTTAGGTTTTTCTAATTTTCCCTCCCATTGTTTTTTGTTTTAAATGTTCATCTTTTCACCCCTTGTATACATGCATAAAGTGGTAGTAAAACAACATTTTAGATGTTAAAAATGTAATTATTTTTTCCTCACCACCAAATTGTATAAAATGCAGTGAAACATGTGTAGCTAATCTGCTTACTTCACTTCTAGATGAATTTATTGAAGGGGTACAGTATTTAAAATTGTGATTACTTATGGTTCTGCTGTTTTGGAACTTCAGGGGCTCTGCTAATGTGACATGTGAAATTATTCCAGCAAAATCTGCACTTCAGTATGGCACTCCTTTATTTTTTAAAATGGGACTCTTGTGGTTTCAGCTTTTTTTGCACCTTAAGGGCTCATAAAGTAAAACATGAAGTCTGCTATTTTTTGGCCAAATGTTCAGTCCATATGTCAAATGGAATCCAGTTGTATGTGCAGTTTCAGACCACACTTGGGTGTCAAGGAAGTAAGGAGAATTTTCACAACAGATTAAGGGGTCAATTTTCCCCTGCTGTACTTGTGAAAATGCAAAATTTGACGCTAAACAAAAATGTTCATGAAAAAATCTTGTCATTTTTCATTTTCAAAGCCCAATAATATAAAATTCTGTGATGTTTCTGAGAGGTTACAACACTGACTACACTGGTAGATAAATTAATTGAAGTATATACACTGCATGCAGAATTATTAGGCAAGTTGTATTTTAGAGGATTATTTTTATTATTGATCAACAACTATGTTCTCAATCAACCCAAAAGACTCGTAAATATCAAAGCTTAATATTTTTAGATTTGGCTATCTTAGGAGGATATCTGTTTGTGCAGGTAACTATTACTGTGCAGAATTATTAGGCAACTTAATAAAAACCAAATATATCACCATCTCACTTGTTTATTTTCACCAGGTAAACCTATATAACTACATGAATAAAGAAAACGGCAGCACTCACCAATCTTCTATGCAGGTTCTTTTATTGTGACAATATCTTCACGGCACGGGGTGTATTTACAAGGAGGTGTGAGAGCTAAATGACGGCCGTTTCGCGCCTGCCCGGCGCTTCAACAGGTTCCGTTGAAGCGCCGGGCAGGCGCGAAACGGCCGTCATTTAGCTCGCACACCTCCTTGTAAATACACCCCTGTGCCGTGAAGATATTGTCACAATAAAGGAACCTGCATAGAAGATTGGTGAGTGCTGCCGTTTTCTTTGTTCATATATCAACGATAGCTATCTCTCTGGCTGAAGCACCCGAGATCTGCAGGCCAGCTGCTGTTAATTGGCCTGAACCGTTCACAGTCAGTTGCATCGGCGGTGCGGTCAGCTGTTTTGTTTTTTGGTAAACCTATATAACTGCACAAAATTTATAAATAAAAATTTTTAACATGCAAAAACAAAACCCCAAAAAATTTGTGGCCAATATAGCCACCTTTCTTTATGATGACACTCACCTGCCTTCCATCCATAGATTCTGTCAGTTGCTTGATCTGTTTACCATCAACATTTCCGAGAGGTGGACTGTTTTCCCTCCCTGTAGACCTCACATTTTATGAGGGACCACAGGTTCTCAGATCAGGTGAACAAGGGGGCCATGTCATTATTTTTTTTTCTTTGAGACTTTTACTGGCCAGTCATGCTGTGGAGTAGTTGGAGGCATCTGATGGAGCATTGTCCTGCATGAAAATCATGTTTTTATTGAACGATACCGACTTCTTCCTGTACCACTGCTTGAAGAAGTTGTCTTCCAGAAACTGGCAGTAGGTCTGGGATTTGAGCATCACTCCATCCTCAACCCGAAAAGGTCCCACAAGTTCATCTTTGATGATACCAGCCCATACCAGTACCCCATCTCCACCTTGCTGGCCTCTGAGTCGGAGTGGAGCTCTCTGCCCTTTACTGATCCAGCCTCTGGCCCATCCATCTTGCCCATCAAGAGTCACTCTCATTTCATCAGTCCATAAAACCTTTGAAAAGTCAGTCTTAAGATATTTCTTGGCCCAGTCTTGACATTTTGTCTTATGTTTCTCGTTCAAAGGTGGTCGTTTTTCAGCCTTCCTTACCTTGGCCATGTCTCTGAGTATCGCACACCTTGTGCTTTTTGTTACTCAAGTAACGTTGCAGCTCTGAAATATGGCACAACTGGTGGCAAATGGCATCTTGGCAGCTTCACGCTTGATTTTCCTCAATTCATGGGCAGTTATTTTGCGCCTTTTTTGCACAATACATTTCTTGAGACCCTATTGGCTATTTGACATGAAATGCTTGATTGTTTGGTGATCACGCTTCAAAAGTTTGGCACTTTCAAGACTGCTGCTTCCCTCTGCAAGACATCTCACAATTTTGGACTTTTCAGAGCCTGTCAAATCTCTCTTCTGACCCAGTTTGCCAAAGGACAGGAAGTTGCCTAAAAATTAAGCACACCTTATATAGGATTTTGATGTCATTAGATAACACCCCTCCTCATTACAGAGAAGCACATCACCTGATTTACTTAATTTGTAGTTGGCTGTCTAGCCTGAACAGCTTGCAGTAGGACAACATGTATAAAAAGTATCATGTGATCCAAAAAACAACTTGCCTAATAATTCTGCACGCAGTGTACAGATGCGTCTCACAAAATTAGAATATCATCAAAAAGTTAATTTATTTCAGTTCTTTAATACAAAAAGTGAAACTCATATATTAGATAGAGTCTTTACAAACAGAGTGATCTATTTCAAATGTTTATATCTGTTAATGTTGATGATTATGGCTTACAGCCAATGAAAGCCCAAAAGTCATTATCTCAGTAGGTTAGAATAATTAACAAAAAAGACCTGCAAAGGATCCTGTGCATTTAAAAAGGTCCCTTAGTCTGTTTCAGTAGGCTCCACAATCATGGGAAAGACTGCTGACTTGACAGGTGTCCAGAAGGCAGTCATTGGCACATTCCACAAGGAGGGCAAGCCACAAAAGGTCATTGCTAAAGAAGCTGACAGTTCACAGAGTGCTGTATCCAAGCATATTAATGAAAAGTTGAATGGAACGAAAAAGTGTGGTAGAAAAAGGTGCACGAGCAAACAGGATTACTGCAGCCTTGAAAGGATTGTTAAGAAAAGGCCATTTAAATATTTTGAAGAGATTCACAAGGAGTGGACTACAGCTGGAGTCATTGCTTCAAGAGCCATCACACACAGACGTATTCAGGACATGGGTTAATTGATTACTATAAATGGCTAATCATTACTACAGTTAGGGCCAGAAATATTTGGACAGTGACACAAGTTTTGTTATTTTAGCTGTTTACAAAAACATGTTCAGAAATACAATTATATATATAATATGGGCTGAAAGTGCACACTCCCAGCTGCAATATGATAGTTTCCACATCCAAATCAGAGAAAGGGTTTAGGAATCATAGCTCTGTAATGCATAGCGTCCTCTTTTTCAAGGGGCCAAAAGTAATTGGACAATGGACTCTAAGGGCTGCAATTAACTCTGAAGGCGTCTCCCTCGTTAACCTGTAATCAATGAAGTAGTTAAAAGGTCAGGGGTGGATTCCAGGTGTGTGGTTTTGCATTTGGAAGCTGTTGCTGTGAGCAGACAACATGCGGTCAAAGGAACTCTCAATTGAGGTGAAGCAGAACATCCTGAGGCTGAAAAAAAAGAAAAAATCCATCAGAGAGATAGCAGACATGCTTGGAGTAGCAAAATCAACAGTTGGGTACATTCTGAGAAAAAAGGAATTGACTGGTGAGCTTGGGAACTCAAAAAGGCCTGGGCGTCCACGGATGACAACAGTGGTGGATGATCGCCGCATACTTAATTTGGTGAAGAAGAACCCGTTCACAACATCAACTGAAGTCCAGAACACTCTCAGTGAAGTAGGTGTATCTGTCTCTAAGTCAACAGTAAAGAGAAGACTCCATGACAGTAAATACAAAGGGTTCACATCTAGATGCAAACCATTCATCAATACCAAAAATAGACAGGCCAGAGTTAAATTTGCAGAAAAACACCTCAAGAAGCCAGCTCAGTTCTGGAAAAGTATTCTATGGACAGATGAGACAAAGATCAACCTGTACCAGAATGATGGGAAGAAAAAAGTTTGGAGAAGAAAGGGAACGGCACATGATCCAAGGCACACCACGTCCTCTGTAAAACATGGTGGAGGCAACGTGATGGCATGGGCATGCATGGCTTTCAATGGCACTGGGTCACTTGTGTTTATTGATGACATAAGAGCAGACAAGAGTAGCCGGATGAATTCTGAAGTGTACCGGGATATACTTTCAGCCCAGATTCAGCCAAATGCTGCAAAGTTGATTGGACGGCGCTTCATAGTACAGATGGACAATGACCCCAAGCATACAGCCAAAGCTACCCAGGAGTTCATGAGTGCCAAAAAGTGGCACATTCTGCAATGGCCAAGTCAATCTCCAGATCTAAACCCAATTGAGCAAGCATTTCACTTGCTCAAATCCAGACTTAAGACGGAAAGACCCACAAACAAGCAAGACCTGAAGGCTGCGGCTGTAAAGGCCTGCCAAAGCATTAAGAAGGAGGAAACCCAGCGTTTGGTGATGTCCATGGGTTCCAGACTTAAGGCAGTGATTGCCTCCAAAGGATTTGCAACAAAATATTGAAAATAAAAATATTTTGTTTGGGTTATGTTTTTGTCCAATTACTTTTGACCTCCTAAAATGTGGAGTGTTTGTAAAGAAATGTGTACAATTCCTACATTTTCTATCAGATATTTTTGTTCAACCCTTCAAATTAAACGTTACAATCTGCACTTGAATTCTGTTGTAGAGGTTTCATTTCAAATCCAATGTGGTGGCATGCAGAGCCCAACTCGCGAAAATTGTGTCACTGTCCAAATATTTCTGGCCCTAACTGTATAACTGGTCAGTATGGTGGTTTTACCAAGCTGGGGTCAAGGGTTCAAATCCCACCAAGAACAATATCTGCAAGAAGTTTGTATCTCCCCATGTTTGCATGGATTTCCTCTGGTTTTTTCATACACTCCAAAGTCATAATGATAAGGAATTTAGATTGCGATCCCCAATGTGGGCTGTGCTGTGCAATATGATAGTATTATGTATGTAAAATAAATAAATGAAAGTTGACATATCTTTCTTTGTTTTGTTTCTTTCTTTTTTTCTGTTCATTATTTATTATGTAAACATACTGTTTTGATATTTTCCTGGACATCGTTTCTAATCATGTGATTCTATGGCAGAATTTTAGAGAGTGATGACATATAGGAATCTCAGTAACTGTAGAGCCAAGTTTTGCATGCAAGAAATCACACAACTATACTGAATTGGGCACCAAGAATCTTTTTCCTAAGCAAACACAGATGTAGAGTCAGATGATGTAGTGCAAAGAATATTATTGTATGGCAGGCATATCCACTTGGGAGCTGTGAACTTCATAAACAACTTCACAATCAAGCTCTAAATTTATGTGTTCAATTTCCATCCAGAGACTTCAATACATCTCAGATAGAAAGCCGTAAGAAAAATATTTGTTGGCTACTAGAATCTAATTGGCCTTGTGATGTCAACATCTTTAATGGAACTCTTACCAATTTTTCTTCATTTTCCAAGACTTGTGTGTGTCTTACTTGTATTGAGCTTGAAGAACTAACTAAACAAAATGGAAATTCAGAGATGAGCTAATCTTGAAAATGTTTATATTCTCATATATGTGAATTCCTTATTAAAGGTAGATTTCCTTCTACAAGCACTTTTTGTTCTAAATGACAACATGTATCTACTTTATAAAATGGAATAGAAGTAAAAATAAAGATGCCTATAGTAGCCAAGCAGAATGTTAATTTAACTTTGTAAGGAATGGGAGAGATGAGTAGCTGTGAAAAAAAACATTATTTGCTATATTCTGTCCGGAGATCTTTATTCTCTATGTGTCTATCTTTACTAACCCAGTGGTAATGATGTGAGTTGCAGACTTTGAAGTTTTTCCTATCATGTCATATTGGCTAACATGAGATATGGACCTGAGAGTAACCACCAGTTGGCAGCTGGACACATCTTTGACAACAGGAGAACACAACTATAGTTTTGTCATACAGAATCGGAAATCAAAACCAGTAGAGAAGAACTATGGACCCCATTTCATCAAGACTGGCATTTTGCACTCCACTCTTAACGAACGGGTCCACTGTAGTAAGATGTACCTAATTCATTAAGAGGCACACACCACTTAAAGAGAACCCGTCAGCTGATACATGGCAGGCAGCATGTAGCAGGCACTGGCTGTATGATTTCAGCCATGTATGTTTGACTCTGAAATGTTGCAGCATTTCAGAGAAAAACGTAATTTAAAAGCTGGCGGAGAACCAAGTGACTAATCAAAAAGATGATTTTCTGGCAGCTTCTCCCTTCCCATTGTCGCTGACTAACAGGTCTCTCCCTATACATGCAAACAGGAAGAGATGTATCATTTAAGGGCAGCATGTGTATATTATTTGGATGGCTATATAGGGACCATTATACTGTTTGGAGGGCTTTATGGGGACTATGATACTGTTTGGATGGATAGTGGGGACCATTATACAGTGTGGAGTCTTTTGTGGGGTTCATCATATTGTGTTGAGGTCATCACATTATGTGGAGGGCTGGGTTTAGGTTACAGTTGGGGCATAATACTGTGTTGGGATCACCATACTTTGCTGAGTTTGTACAGCAGAGATATCATACTATGCATGTGGAGGGTAGTGTGTAGGAATTCACTGTGTAAGCATCATGCTGCGTTTGTACAGCACTTCTGTTGGCATCATACTCTATGGAGACAATGAAAAGGGAATCTAGGACTTCAATAGGAGGAACATTACTCTGTAAGGGCTGCAAGGCTATGATATATGCTCTTCTGTGCTCCATATATTTTTTTCTTTTTTGTCTAAGGGGTAGATTAGAAGTTTTGCTAGGGGGCCTCACAATTTCTATGTATGCCCCTGGTTGAAATGTAGGTGTTAGCGAATAAACAGAAGGAAATGGCAATAGCCAGGAACATAGCTAGGCTGCACACAGGCAGTCAAATATGAATTTAGTAGGCTGGAGACAGGTGCCGCATAATTGAACTTGCTGTGTTTGATGGTCCCATGATAGAAGTCGCCAAGGAAAATAATGGAGCATAGCACAAAAATAGTTGATAAATACAAACTGGAAGATAAGTGTATGGTCCCAAACCTAAGTTGAGATAAGCATAATATTTGCTAAAGGTGCCTTCAGAACAAAATTTATTTCAGTAACATAAACATTTCTCAGCAATGGACTCACAACATTGTTCCTGCTGTTAGGCCATGAGAAAATGGTGGAAGCTGGATTGCAGAGTTATGACAAATAGCTTTGTTTTGCACAATTCTGGTGCCTTGCCTGGCTCTTCCCACTTGCCCTGTGGCGGTGGCAAGTGGGGTTCATATGTGTAGGGTTGCTGTAACCTTTGCATTGTCCAGTGACATCAGGCCAACGGCTTAGTAATGGAAATGCATCTATAAGACACCTATTCATTACTATTCCTATAGTTATATTGTAAATAAACAAACAGCTGGAATAAAGTCTTTTTAAATAAAAAAACAACATATTTCAACTTTTTTATTTAAAGATAACAAACACAGCTGTACTCACCTAACGCCCATTCCACTGAAACCATTATCTCCTATAAAAAAACAAAAAAATATCATATCCCTCAACTGTCATTCATTCTGTTTCACGCCTTAATCTATATCTGGAATAAACCATTTTCAACCTGGACAGTGCCAAGATGCGACTGTCCAGGCTGAGAACCACTGAGGAATGAGATGTTGCGAGCACAGCCTCAGTGACTAGAGGACGTCATAAAGGTCACTGAGGCTGCAATCCCAGATGGGCCCCTGAACAGCTGTGACCTCACTGAGATCACTGCTAGCACAGTGAGGAAAAGTCTCACGGTGCAGCGCTCTGACCAGTGATATTAATCTCACTGTCAATCAGAGCCGCCGGTGTTTCTCACAATGTCATGCAGATGACGGCGTGAGAAATACCCAGTGTTCAGGGTGCCGAACCCGAACAGTAAAATAGACTTCCTGTTGAAGTCCTTTATTGGGGTCCGTGCATGTACAGTAGGTGTTCGGTACAGACCGCAACCTTAACTTTTAAGGTTCGGATATCTCTACTCAGCAGTGGTTTTTTGGCTTGGAACTCTGCAGGCCATTTTTGTGCAGTCTCTTTCTTATGATGGAGTCATGAACACTGATCTGAACTAAGGCAAGTGAGACCTATTCTTGGGGTGATTATGGTTGGCATTATTGTTAGCAAGCCACTCCTGGAAAGGTTCATCACTGTTCCATATTTTTGGCATTTGTGGATAATGGCTCTCACTGTGGTTTGCTGAAGACCCAAAGCTTTAGAAATGGCTTTATAACCTTTTCCAAACTGATAGATATCAATTACTTTGTTTCTCATTTGTTCCAGAATTTCTTTGGATTGCAGCATGATGTCTAGCTTTTGAAGAAATGTTGGTCTACTTCACTTTGTCAGGCAATCACTAATTAAGTGATTTCTTGATTGAGAACAGGCGTTGCAGAAATGAGGGCGTGGCTAGGGAATTTGAACTCAGCTTCTCAAAGATGTGATAAACCATAGTTAATTTATGCTTTGGGGGGGCAATTACTTTTTTACACAGGGCCCTGTGGGTTTGGATTTCTTTTTCCTTTAATAATAAAGACCTTCATTTATAAACTGCATTTTGTATTTCTTGCGTTATCTTTATCTAATAGCACAGCACCTGCTGAAGTGCAGACAACACTGTTACGGCTGCGCCCGTAAATGCAGCCGAGCCGATGCCCCCATGTTGCCAAACCATGACGACGTGGGCGAGCGTCCCAAATGGGGACGCGATGTTGACCCACTGGACCATATAGAGTAACCTGGACCTACCCAGACTAGGGAAGGGCAGCGAGCAGGGTCTGTGGCAGCTGAGCATGTGAACAAGATGGCAAAATGCAGAACTAGATTACACCTCTTCTAGATTACACACAACTTCAGGTATGAAGAAACAAAGTTTACTTAAATGAAAACACAGTACATAACAAAAAATAATGATGTCAAGATTTCGATTCCACACATCAGAGTAGGGTACACGCCTCAGGATAACAGACGAAGGCAGGAGGACATCACGGGTTGATGAAGTCCAGGGTTATCTGGCACGGGCATGTAGGATGGCCTCTTTCTCAGGCCTCAGGTGCAGCACAGGCTCAGCAAAAGAACATCAGACACCGACCTCGGACGGACTTCTGATGATGGCAAGGGTCATCACGGGTTGATGCAGTCCAGGGTCATCTGGCACGGGCTTACTAGGACGGCCTCTCTCTCAGGCCTCTGGTGCAGCACAGGCTCAGCAGGAGAACATCAGACACCGACCTTGGGCAGACGTCAGACGATGGCAGGGGTCATCACGGGTTGATGCAGTCCAGGGTCAACTGGCATCAGTCACAGGAAGGACATCAGGAATACCGGATAGATATCTGGGACACTGGTGAGGCAGCCCAGGTCATTGGCCAAGATGGCACAGGATCAGGTAGCGGTGGTCATCATTTTCCTAGCTACAGCCGTCAGGCTCCGGGCATTGGACCTAGGAAGGTGCTCAAGTGTGATGGTGCAAGCACCGCCGGACTGGACCTGGGCCAGACAGGGTTAGCACCGCATAACAGGCTGAGCACAGCATAGTAAGGGCTCAGCATAAACACCAGACTCCATCTTTAAAAGATGTGCGCAGGAAGTTCAGTCACTGGGTACAGGGTGTCAGACACAAAAGGACTTCAGGAACATAACAGAGGACACAATTCAGACAGGGTCAGGTACTGGATATGCAGCCTCCAGGATAGGCGGGTCTGGGTACTCTGTCCCCAGATTAGGCAGAAAAACAAAACACAAACAGATATGGATATGCAGCCTCCAGGATAGGCAGATCTGGGTACTCTGCCCCAGAACAGGCGGAAGACAGGTATCAGCTCTCCCAGAACATACTTCAGACAGAATGGGAGCTGGATACCTAACTCACAAGGCAAGACACAGAAACACAATGCAATGCTCTGGCAATGCCCAAGAGGAAAGAGGGAGTTTATATAGGAGCTGCCCCTCAGCAATAGGCTGAGGAAGCAACACAGGTGCACACTCAAACCCTATTAAAAGCAGGGTAGGTGTGGCCACACACACCCTAAGCACAAACAGAAACCATTACAGCACAGGAACTGTGGCTTAGGGCACCTGGCAGTGACTGCTAGCCTGAACACACGTGGAAAGTCGTGCACCAGCTGCAGAGGACCTTGCAAGCCATGGATAGCTTCCACAGTGGCAGCCAGGGACCACACATGTGGGTGGTCACGCAGCAGAGCAAAGACATCACAGCACATGTACTGCTATGCAGCAGCACAGGGAACAGAGCAGCATCCATACAGGTAACAGACTACAGTATCCCTGCAAGTTAGGGGAAGAAGAGCAAGGGTTAAAGCAGAGACATGCAAAAGTAACACTGAAGAAACAAGGTATAAACCCAGCGGTGTTACAAACAGAAAACGGCCGTCATCCCATGAAGTGTCCCACCATTGTCTCACTGCAACTGTGTATAACTTTCTATGTTTTACTTGGAGGTGAGTGCCATATTTTCTCTCTTTCTGAAAAATTGTTTAAAACTTGCACATGAACTCCTTTTGTTGACTGGTGTCTTCATGCAGGCTGATGAGGTCAATTGCAGTGGCAAGAAACAGGGGATCTGATGCTGACAGATTCACTTTAACAGCACGGTGGCTCAGTGCAGCCTTGCAGCACTGGAAACCTGGGATCAAATACAACCAAGAACAACATCTGTAAGGAGTTTGTATGTTCTCCCCGTGTTTGTGTGGGTTTCCTCCGGCTACTCAAGTTCCCTCCCACATTCCAAAGACATACTGATAGGGAATTTAGATTGTGAGCCCCATCAGGGACAATGATGATAATTTGTGCAAACTGTAAAGCACCGCGGAATATGTTAGCGCTATATAAAAATAAAAATTATTAACAGCAAACAAAATATACCTAAGGGATGTCTTTACAGTTACATATGCTTGTGAATGACAATTAGGCATCAATGGGCGGGGAATGCAGTTATCTCAAATTTTCTGTCTATCACCCTCCACTGTACTGCTGCTTGACTTATTCGATTTTTATTCACTAACCAGTTAGTAAACATTTCATGGAAAACTATGAATTATTGTAGAAGAGCTGTAATGTGCTGAGGGCTGTTCAACATTTTGTTTTTCTTAGTGAAAAAAATGTTTATGGCATTGGGAATAATAATCTTGTAGTTTATTACTCATCAAAATAATCTCTTTCATTTAAAAATTCCACATTGAAATGTGTAGACAAAAAGGGTGTGTTGCTTTCGAAGCCATTTCCTCTTGGGTGGATATGTTTAAGCTTCTTGAGCCAGGAATCCAATCCAAGTATGCAATGGATCATTAAATGGGTTGTCCACTTTTCAAAAGTATACTTAATTGTGTTATTGAGGCAATTCCATATAACCAATGTCCCTATTTCACATCTCTGTGCATGTACATTTATTCAATCTGGAAATTTCGTGGTTAATATCCGCACTGCTGTAATGATGGATGTCCAAATGTATTGAAGATAAAAATGATAGTTTATTCTTTCTCAACGCGTTTTGAAGTCACTAGGACTTCTTCCTCAGGAATGCTTTTTTTTCTTTTTCACCCCCCTTAGCGCCGCCAAGCGTTGATTGGTGACGCAGTTCATCGATCAACACTCGTGCTCACTTTTCTTTTTCACAGCACCGGACGCACACCCAGCATCCGCGTCTAACCCGTGCCTTCCGTTACTTTTTTTTCCACACCCTCGCTCGCACAACTGGCAGCCGCATCTAACCCGTGCCCTCCGCTTCCTTTTTTTCCTCATCCCCGTGTGCACACCCAGCAGCCGCCGAACTTTGATAAGTGACGCTGTTCAATTATCAGAGCTCTCGTGCCTGCCATTTTTCTTTTTTTGTCACATCCCCTGCTCACACACCCAGCAGCTGCCAAACTTTAATAAGTGATGCGGTTCACTTATCAGAGCTATCGTGCCTGCTGTTTTCCATTTTTTTACACATCCCCGTGCGCACACCCAGCAGCTACTGAACTTTGATAAGTGACGCGGTTCACTTATCAGAGCTAGGGCCTGCTGTTTTAGACTTACTTTCACAGGCATTTTTTCTCCCTATTTGCTTTTTTCTTTCAGCTTTTTCTTTTTCAGACAAGTTTGCACCAATCACTATCCCCTACATACACACATACAGTTATACAGTTATACAGTCATGGCCAAAAGTATTGACACCCCTGCAATTCTGTCAGATAATACTCATTTTCTTCCTGAAAATGATTGCAAACACAAATTATTTGGTATTATTATCTTCATTTAATTTGTCTTTAATGAAAAAAAACACAAAAAGAATTGTCCTAAAGCCAAATTGGATATAATTCCACACCAAACATAAAAAAGGGGGTGGACAAAACTATTGGCACTGTTCAAAAAATCATGTGATGCTTCTCTAATTTGTGTAATTAACAGCACCTGTAACTTACCTGTGGCACCTAACAGGTGTTGGCAATAACTAAATCACACTTGCAGCCAGTTGACATGGATTAAAGTTGACTCAACCTATGTCCTGTGTCCTTGTGTGTACTACATTGAGCATGGAGAAAAGAAAGAAGACCAAAGAACTGTCTGGGGACTTGAGAAACCAAATTGTGAGGAAGCATGAGCAATCTCAAGGCTACAAGTCCATCTCCAAAGACCTGAATGTTCCTGTGTCTACCGTGAGCAGTGTAACAAAAAGTTTAAAGCCCATGGCACTGTGTCTAACCTCCCTAAATGTGGACGGAAAAGAAAAATTGACAAGAGATTTCAACGCAAGATTGTGCGGATATTGGATAAAGAACCTCGACTAACATCCAAACAAGTTCAAGCTGCCCTGCAGTGTCAACCCGTATTAACCGTCGGCGTCTGAATGAAAAGGGACTGTATGGTAGGAGACCCAGGAAGATCCCACTTCTTACCCCGAGACATAAAAAAGCCAGGCTGGAGTTTGCAAAACTTACCTGAAAAAGCCTAAAATGTTTTGGAAGAATGTTCTCTGGTCAGATGAGACAAAAGTAGAGCTTTTTGGTCAAACGCATCAACATAGAGTTTACAGGAGAAAAAAAGAGGCATTCAAAGAAAAGAACACGGTCCCTACAGTCAAACATGGCGTAGGTTCCCTAATGTTTTGGGGTTGCTTTGCTGCCTCTGGCACTTGACTGCTTGACCGTGTGCATGGCATTATGAAGTCTGAAGACTACCAAAAAATTTTGCAGCATAATGTAGGGCCCAGTGTGAGAAAGCTGGGTCTCTCTCAGAGGTCATGGGTCTTCCATGCAGCACTTGGAGGTTCAAAGGGCTTAACACACATCTAGAAAAGTTCCTCTTAGGGGGTCTAGTTTCCAAAATGGGGTCACTTGTGGGGGTTTCCACTGTTTAGGCACATCAGGGGCTCGCCAAACGCGACATGGCGTCCGATCTCAATTCCAGCCAATTTTAGCTTGAAAATGGCCCAAAAAGTGGCCCCCCCCACATATGGGGTATGAGCATACCCAGGACAAATTCGACAACTGTTGATGTCCATTTTATCCTTTTACCCTTGGGAAAATAAAAAAATTGTTACTGAAAAATCATTTTTGTGACTAAAAAGTAAAATATTCATTTTTTCCTTCCATCGTTCCTTCTGCTCCTGTGAAACACCTGAAGGGTTAATAAACTTCTTGAATGTGGTTTTGAGTACTTTGAGAGGTGCAGTTTTCAGAATGGTGTCAGTTTTGGGTATTTTCTGCCATATAGACCCCTCAAAGTGACTTCAAATGTGAGGTGGTCCCCCCCAAAAATGGTTTTGTAAATTATACAGTTATATGAAAAAGTTTGGGTACCCCTATTAATCTTAAGCTTAATGTTTTATAAAAATTGTTTTTTTTGCAACAGCAATTTCAGTTTCATATATCTAATAACTGTTGGACACAGTAATGTTTTTGCCTTGAAATGAGGTTTATTGTACTAACAGAAAATGTGCAATCTGCATTCAAACAAATATTCCTCTTACCCAGGTAGAGAGATGGAAAAAGTTGGGCGACACCCCCCAAGAAAACAATCTCATAATCACCAAAATCCATTGAAGCGCTCCGGAGTTATAACCCCAAAAGTTACAGTTGTCAGAATTGGCTCGGTCATTAACGTGCAAACCACCCTTGGGGTAAAGGGGTTAATCTGCTGCTGGAAGTCTGTATAACAAATTTAGTTAATTACTGTTGAAACATATTTTGTGAAGGAGTGCACTCTAAGTGCTCAACAATAAGAAAGTGCATTGCGTATACATTGAGTTTACACTGTGATATATACAGTGTATATATATATATACAGTTATATGAAAAAGTTTGGGCACCCCTATTAATCTTAAGCTTAATGTTTTATAAAAATAGATTTTTTTGCAACAGCTATTTCAGCAGATTAACCCCTTTACCCCAAGGGTGGTTTGCACGTTATTGACCGAGCCAATTCTGACAACTGTCCCTTTTGTGGTTATAACTCCGGAGCGCTTCAACGGATCTTGGCGATTATGAGATTGTTTTCTTGTGACATACTGTACTTCATGTTAGTGGTAAAATTTCCTCGATAAAACTTGCGTTTATTTGCGTAAAAAATGGAAATTTCGCAATTTTCAAATTTTTAATTTTTATTCTGTCAAATCAGAGAGTTATGTGACACAAAAAAGTTAATTTTGGAAACAAATTTTTTTTTGCTAGGAAGTTACAGTTATTTGAAAATGTTTGGGCGCCCCTATTAATCTTAAGCTTAATGTTTTATAAAAATTATGTTTTTTGCAACAGCTATTTCAGTTTCATATATCTAATACCTGTTGGAACAGTAATGTTTCTGCCTTGAAATGAGGTTTATTGTACTAACAGAAAATGTGCAATCTGCATTCAAACAAAATTTGACAGGTGCATAAGTATGGGCACCCTTATAATTTTCTTGTTTTAAATACTCCTATCTACTTTTTACTGACTTACTAAAGCACTTTTTTTGATTTTCTAACCTCATTGAGCTGTGAACTTCATAGCCATGTGTATGCAATCATGAGAAAAGCTACTTAAAGTGGCCACTTGCAAGTTGTTCTACTGTTTGAATCTCCTCTGAAGAGTGGCATAATGGGCTCCTCAAAAAAAACTGTCTAATGATCTGAAAACAAAGATTATTCAACATAGTTGTTCAGGGGAAGGATACAAAAAGCTGTCTCAGAGATTTAACCTGTCAATTTCCACTGTGAGGAACATAGTAAGGAAATGGAAGAACACAGGTACAGTTCTTGGTAAGGCCAGAAGTGGCAGGCCAAGAAAAACATCAGAAAGGCAGAGAAGAAGAATGGTGAGATCAGTCAAGGACAATCCTCAGACCTCCTCCATAGAGCTGCAGCATCAACTTGCTGTCACTGTACATCGGTCAACTATACCACGCACTTTGCACAAGGAGAAGCTGTATGAAAGAAGCCATTTCTGCAAGCATGCCACAAACAGAGTCGGCTGAGGTATGCAAAAGCACATTTGGAGAAGCCAATTTCTTTTTGGAAGAAGGTCCTGTGGACTGATGAAACCAAGATTGAGTTGTTTGGTCATACAAAAAGGCGTTATGCATGATGGCCAAAAACACAGCATTCCAAGAAAAACACTTGCTACCCACAGTAAAATTTGGTGGAGGTTCCATCATGCTTAGGGGCTGTGTGGCCAATGTCCGCAACGGGAATCTTGTTAAAGTTGAGGGACGCATGGATTCTTCTCAATATCAGCAGATTCTTGACAATAATGTTCATGAATCAGTGACAAAGTTGAAGTTACGCAGGGGATGGATCTTTCATCAAGACAATGATCCAAAACACCACTCCAAATCTACTCAAGCATTCATGCAGAGGAACAATTACACTGTTCTGGAATGGCCATTCCTGTCCCCAGACCTGAATATCATTGAACATCTGTGGGATCATTTGAAGAGGGTTGTCCATGCTCGGCAACCATCAAACTTAACTGAACTGGAATTGTTTTGTAAAGAGGAATGGTTAAAAATACCTTCATCCAGGATCCAGGAACTCATTAAAAGCTACAGGAAGCGACTAGAGGCTGTTATTTTTCAAAAGGAGTATCTACTAAATATTAATGTCACTTTTCTGGTGGGGTGCCCATACTTATGCACCTGTCAAATTTTGATTGAATGCAGACTGCACATTTTCTGTTAGTACAATAAACCTCATTTCAAGGCAGAAACCTTACTGTGTCCAACAGTTATTAGATATATGAAACTAAAATAGCTGTTGCAAAAAAAAGAATTTTAATAAAACATTAAGCTTAAGATTAATAGTGGTGCCCAAACTTTTTCATATAACTGTATATATATATATATATATATATATATATATATATATATATACAACAAAATTGGAACAGCACAATGTCTCACCGGTGGGTGCCTGGCCTCCTGGGTCAAGTGGTCCACTCTATCCCAAATTGTATACAAAAAGGCAAAAGAAGGCAGCACTCCAATAGTATCCAAAGTGAAAAAAAGTGAGTTTTATTCAGCCCACATCTTTATGCAGCGACGTTTCGGCTCACACTGAGCCTTTCTCAAGCCTTGAGAAAGGCTCAGTGTGAGCCGAAACGTCGCTGCATAAAGATGTGGGCTGAATAAACCTCACTTTTTTTCCACTTTGGATGCTATTGGAGTGCTGCCTTCTTTTGCCTTTTTGTATATATATATATATATATATATATATCTATATATACTAGATGGTGGCCCGATTCTAACGCATCGGGTATTCTAGAATATGCATGTCCCCGTAGTATATGGACAATGAGGATTCCAGAATTCGCGGCAGACTGTGCCCGTCGCTGATTGGTCGAGGCAACCTTTATGACATCATCGTCGCCATGGCAACCATTATGACATCTACGTCGATACTGTGCCCGTCGCTGATTGGTCGAGGCCGCTAGGCCTCGACCAATCAGAGACGCGGAATTGTGGCCCGATTCTAACGCATCGGGTATTCTAGAATATGCATGGACAATGATGATTCCAGAATTCGCGGCAGACTGTGCCCGTCGCTGATTGGTCGAGGCAACCTTTATGACATCATCGTCGCCATGGCAACCATTATGACATCTACGTCGATACTGTGCCCATCGCTGATTGGTCGAGGCGAATTCGCGGCAGACTGTGCCCGTCGCTGATTGGTCGAGGCAACCTTTATGACATCATCGTCGCCATGCTGTGCCCGTCGCTGATTGGTCGAGGCGAATTCGCGGCAGACTGTGCCCGTCGCTGATTGGTCGAGGCAACCTTTATGACATCATCGTCGCCATGCTGTGCCCGTCGCTGATTGGTCGAGGCCTGGCGGCCTCGACCAATCAGAGACGCGGGATTTCCAGGACAGACAGACAGACAGAAAATCCATTAGACAGTTATATATATAGATATATATATATATAATGGGAAAAAGCAGGTACCTGTGATTTATTGTAAATTAGGCGGGTGTAAGATTGTATTCCTGAGAGGACCACGTGTCACAGGCACAGTATAACCCCGTGTAGGCCCGTTACAGATAAGGGAGGGAGTGGTATAGTCTTGGGGTAGTCTGATTTCTGTGTGAGAAGCTGGCACATGGGGTCACTCAGGCTGCATAACTTGTATTGTGTGAGTTATGGCTGTTGTGGCCCATATTGTGTCGGGAGAGAAAATTGTGTAATTCTTTGCTGTAGAAATAAAGAAAATGTTAGTTTACCTTCAAATTGAGTTCATTCATAGCAGCGCAGTATTCCCATCTCAAGCAACGACCGACATACCTGTCGTTACAATAGTATCAATATAGACTCTGCTATTCTCACTGCCTGACCCAATACCTGCCACGATTGGGGAGCCCCTGAGCGGGTCTATACCCTTGTGTATCTTAGGCAATGAATAAAATAAGGAGACTGTTGGACAGATGGAAAATAGATAGGCATGCTCAATATTTGATATGATCAATTTGGCTTTAGCTTCATCAAGGATAGTTTTTAGTGCATCAAAATACTTATTTGTTGTGTCAGATCCAATGATCTCACACGTATCTTTATCTGATGGTTTAATAATCAGATTTTTTTTCTCTAATCCGTCCAGAGCCTGTTGCTCTATTTCAGATAGATTTAATCCCTGTAGTGGAATATCAAATTATTTTTTAGATCACTTTCCACTAGTTAAACAAAAATGTCTGTGCTCATTAAATTTGAGGGAGCATTCTTTTGCTTTTGACCCTTAGGTTTGTGAATGGTCCCACACCTTTATCGCTCTCATTTTCTTGTAGCAAATCCATTAGATTCCAATGTCCTTCCATCTCATCATTAGTGATACATTGTTTCTCACATTCTTTCTTGTTATAATGTTGGAAGAATTTCCTCCCTTTTAATTTACACCCAAATAAGTTTAGATGTTACACCCAATAAAAGCAATTGTATGATGAGTCGGAGCAAAATTGAGACCCTTATAAAGAATTGCATATTCAGCCCCACTTAGTGTCTTTGGGGAGAGATTAATAATCTGCTCTCTGTTTATTGGTGTCTTTTTCTCAGATTAATTTGTGTCTCTTGCTCTAAAAAAGAAGTGGAGGAAGGTGATGGATGACCCAAGGGTGAGATACATTGAGGAGACCCTGAGATGTTTGCACCACGGGTGGATCTGTGATTGGAATAATTTCTTATTTACCGCCATGTTTGTCTAGGTGTCCTCCTCCTACCTCTATATCTCCCTCTGTTAATCAAATCCTGTTTCTCAGTATCAGAGGTATCTACCTCTGAGGAGGATGGACATATGGGTTTCGTGCTACAATAATGATGATAACCCTAATTGTCTCTGAATTCACCCAAGTCTCGTAGAAACTGAGAGTGGTTTCTCAAACGAGGTCTGTACAAGATTTTCATAGCCAACACAATCTGGATCACCTTTTTGTTTAAGAGTCTTAACTATCAGAACATTGAGTTGTTTAGATGATTCCTCAAATAGTTTATTTTCCTCTTCAAGAAGTATTTTCATAAACCTAATTGATGATTTTATAGACTTTTTTTGGCCACAGTTCTAATACACGTGTGTTGGATATTCATGGAGAGGGATGGATATTTATTCTAAGCCCTTTAGGAACTATTCTATTCTTGGTATACAGTAGTTTCACAATGTCTTTATTTCCCACCACAATTTTACATTCTCTTTGTAACAATCATCGACCTCTTTAAACAGATTTTTCAGAGATAGGGAAAGGTAATCTGTGGGTAATTCGCCTAGTTTTTGTTTGCTGGGAAAATCTTTTACAGACCTCAAAATATTAATCATTTCTCAAAGAAAGAAAGCACTTCCAGTTTCTATGATAGATAAAATACCGACACTTCATATCTATCTGGGTGAGTTGCATATTTATTGTATACTCTGGTTATTAATGGAGCATTATTTAATGCACAATGAATTCACATTGTTGGTGTGCATAATTTTGGTAATGGATCGCTGTCTGAAGGTGTGATCACCTGTCGCATAATTGCTGTTCCCAAAATAAGTTAGTAACATAGTAACATAGTAACATAGTTAGTAAGGCCGAAAAAAGACATTTGTCCATCCAGTTCAGCCTATATTCCATCATAATAAATACCCAGATCTACGTCCTTCTACAGAACCTAATAATTGTATGATACAATATTGTTCTGCTCCAGGAAGACATCCAGGCCTCTCTTGAACCCCTCGACTGAGTTCGCCATCACCACCTCCTCAGGCAAGCAATTCCAGATTCTCACTGCCCTAACAGTAAAGAATCCTCTTCTATGTTGGTGGAAAAACCTTCTCTCCTCCAGACGCAAAGAATGCCCCCTTGTGCCCGTCACCTTCCTTGGTATAAACAGATCCTCAGCGAGATATTTGTATTGTCCCCTTATATACTTATACATGGTTATTAGATCGCCCCTCAGTCGTCTTTTTTCTAGACTAAATAATCCTAATTTTGCTAATCTATCTGGGTATTGTAGTTCTCCCATCCCTTTTATTAATTTTGTTGCCCTCCTTTGTACTCTCTCTAGTTCCATTATATGCTTCCTGAGCACCGGTGCCCAAAACTGGACACAGTACTCCATGTGCGGTCTAACTAGGGATTTGTACAGAGGCAGTATAATGCTCTCATCATGTGTATCCAGACCTCTTTTAATGCACCCCATGATCCTGTTTGCCTTGGCAGCTGCTGCCTGGCACTGGCTGCTCCAGGTAAGTTTATCATTAACTAGGATCCCCAAGTCCTTCTCCCTGTCAGATTTACCCAGTGGTTTCCCGTTCAGTGTGTAATGGTGATATTGATTCCCTCTTCCCATGTGTATAACATTACATTTATCATTGTTAAACCTCATCTGCCACCTTTCAGCCCAAGTTTCCAACTTATCCAGATCCATCTGTAGCAGAATACTATCTTCTCTTGTATTAACTGCTTTACATAGTTTTGTATCATCTGCAAATATCGATATTTTACTGTGTAAACCTTTTACCAGATCATTAATGAATATGTTGAAGAGAACAGGTCCCAATACTGACCCCTGCGGTACCCCACTGGTCACAGCGACCCAGTTAGAGACTATACCATTTATAACCACCCTCTGCTTTCTATCACTAAGCCAGTTACTAACCCATTTACACACATGTTCCCCCAGACCAAGCATTCTCATTTTGTGTACCAACCTCTTGTGCGGCACGGTATCAAACGCTTTGGAAAAATCGAGATATACCACGTCCAATGACTCACCGTGGTCCAGCCTATAGCTTACCTCTTCATAAAAACTGATTAGATTGGTTTGACAGGAGCGATTTCTCATAAACCCATGCTGATATGGAGTTAAACAGTTATTCTCATTGAGATAATCCAGAATAACATCCCTCAGAAACCCTTCAAATATTTTACCAACAATAGAGGTTAGACTTACTGGCCTATAATTTCCAGGTTCACTTTTAGAGCCCTTTTTGAATATTGGCACCACATTTGCTATGCGCCAGTCCTGCGGAACAGACCCTGTCGCTATAGAGTCACTAAAAATAAGAAATAATGGTTTATCTATTACATTACTTAGTTCTCTTAGTACTCGTGGGTGTATGCCATCCGGACCCGGAGATTTATCTATTTTAATCTTATTTAGCCGGTTTCGCACCTCTTCTTGGGTTAGATTGGTGACCCTTAATATAGGGTTTTCATTGTTTCTTGGGATTTCACCTAGCATTTCATTTTCCACCGTGAATACCGTGGAGAAGAAGGTGTTTAATATGTTAGCTTTTTCCTCGTCATCTACAACCATTCTTTCCTCACTATTTTTTAAGGGGCCTACATTTTCAGTTTTTATTCTTTTACTATTGATATAGTTGAAGAACAGTTTGGGATTAGTTTTACTCTCCTTAGCAATGTGCTTCTCTGTTTCCTTTTTGGCAGCTTTAATTAGTTTTTTAGATAAAGTATTTTTCTCCTTATAGTTTTTTAGAGCTTCAATGGTGCCATCCTGCTTTAGTAGTGCAAATGCTTTCTTTTTACTGTTAAAAGTTGTCTTCTTTTTGCCATTATTATTATTGGTATTTATATGGTTTATAATATTGCGCTGTCATTGTTTATAGCTACAAGGAATTTTATGAAATTACCCAGGACAAGCCAGATTGTTGACATATGTTCCTATATATTAGAGGACAGGGAGCAATAGGGTCTGCCAGGGAAATCTGCCGAAGAGCAGGGCCGCCAATTGTCGCATTACACATAGGGTGTAAAACTCAGTTGTTAGGCAGATACAGCTGATAGGGATGCCTAGGGATTGCTGAGGCAGGTATATGTTTTGTTTATGGCTGTCCTTTGTCGTATACGTTTAACATTATCTAATAAACATTATAGGTTTTAATAAGGTTTTTTCTTTGATGCTACAATATTTACATGTTACTAAATTCAAAAACCAAGTTCCCAATTGCCGTAAAAATGCAAAAAAGAACTAAATACACAATGCGCTATAATCATCAATATGGTAAAGTTTATTAATAATTAATATAATAAAAGATACAATAAATAATTAACCAGAAAAAACCTCCTATGTTATGGAACGGATTATACACTTGACATCAACACTGCAACACCTGCAAGGTAATGGACTAACTCCCAAGACAACAGACCTGTCTATTAAATAATTATATTGCACCTAGCCGGGCGGTATTACCATCCATGTAACAGCTTTCCGAATGCCAGGTGACAGAAGTACTAAGGCTTCCTTAAACTATCACTACCATAAGGCATATATATAGTTAAATACTTTGCCACCTTCAAAGAGTATTTATAAATGTTACAGGTCAAAAGAGCAGGCCATACATAGCTAAACTTACATGGTGTGAGATGTCCGTGCCACCATTCCTTTACCCCGACGCGCGTTTTGTAACACTTCCTCAGGGGGCGTGTTGGAGTAGAGGGACACCGGACATATTTACCTCACCCTCTCCAATCAAAAGGCTGACCCCCGATGCTTGCATACTGTGTAGTCAAAGGAACCAAGTGAGCGCTGAAGTTGTCTGCCGCGCACCGGAAGTGACCTCACCATCCCCGGACTGTGGACCGCAAGCACCTAGGCGCTCGTCTGAGCTAGGATGCAAGAAAGTATTGGAATAATCATACTAATGAAGAATACAGCATTGGAAGATCTTAAATTGTTCATTTTACCAAGTCACTATGATGTTTTTTAGTAAAATTAAAAAAAAAATTTCTTGTGGGTAAAATTATGAATTAACATTGATTTGTAGTACACTTTTTTAGTGTCTTATGACACTTTATGTTCACTTAGTTTATGTCATTATATACATAAACTATCACTATTGATTATTTTGAATTGGAATAAGGTGTTGTAAATTTGTGTTTATTAATGAATACTGTGTTGCACTATCAAGTTTTATTTATGGAAATTATGGAAATTGTTTATTCACTAGTATATATGAATCATATTGGTAGGGGTTGTTTCTGTATTTTAATTCTGTGTCTTCTCTGCTTATTAATTATTTATTTATATGGGCTATTAATGCAATAAGTAAGCATTGCACTTTAGAAATCATGGCCGTTACTATAGTCTGTTTGGTCTTGGAAAGCGCGCTGCTGATTGCCGTGTCTGCGCACAGACCTCTCCAATCTCCGGCGTTCTCGACTTAGCTGGCACGCATAGCGCTCATTATTGAGCGCCTAGGTGCTTGCAGTCCACAGTCCGAGGATGGTGAGGTCACTTCTGGTGCGCGGCAGACAACTTCAGCGCTCACTTGGTTCCTTTGACTACACAGTACGCAAGCATCGGGGGTCAGCCTTTTGATTGGAGAGGGTCAGGTATAAATGTCCGGCGTCCCTCTACCCCAACACGCCCCCTGAGGAAGTGTTACGAAACGCACGTCGGGGTAAAGGAGCGGTGGCACGGACATCTCACACCATGTAAGTTTAGCTATGTATGGCCTGGTCTTTTGACCTGTAACATTTATAAATACTCTTTGAAGGTGGCGAAGTATTTAACTATATATATGCTTTATGGTAGTGATAGTTTAAGGAAGCCTTAGTACTTCTGTCACCTGGCATTCGGAAAGCTGTTACATGGATGGTAATACCGCCCAGCTAGGTGCAATATAATTATTTAATAGACAGGTCTGTTGTCTTGGGAGTTAGTCCATTACCTTGCAGGTGTTGCAGTGTTGATGTCAAGTGTATAATCCGTTCCATAACATAGGAGGTTTTTTCTGGTTAATTATTTATTGTATATTTTATTATATTAATTATTAATAAACCATATTGATGATTATAGCGCATTGTGTATTTAGTTCTTTTTTGCGTTTTTACGGCAATTGGGAACTTGTTTTTTGGATTTAGTATTATAAATATGACACAATGGTACTTTTTGGACCTTAATTGGTTGATTTAATATTTACATGTTGTTGGGAAAAACAATACACTGAATGATTACACACAGTGAGCTGCACTTTAGTGGGTTCAGCTATTCCACTTGAGGTATATAAACGTGAACCTACAGGAACTATAAAATGTTATGGCCCCGACTCCCAATTGTAAGATTTGAGGGAACAAAAAAGATATTTAGCTGTGTTCCTCTACTCTCTGCCAAATAGTATGCAATGCATACTAATGAGAAAATCTCCAGTTGCAAGGAAATTAACACACAGTCTTCAGCATTAGTGATTTTTTAATCAAGGGCAAAAAGATTTATCATGAGTTAAAGAGGAGGAATGCTGTCCAGGAATGAAGCTGTGTTGATGCTTATACCTAAGGGCTATAGAAGGCAGCATCATCTTGAACACATAGACCTTACATCCAGGATGTATTACTCGGAGAGATATACAGTACTCAAATCTGTTACTAGCAGGAATCCTAAAGAATACAGATTGTAACTGAAAATTAATTCAACATTTTTAACTCAAGGTGACTTTTGAAATATGTAAAAGTCATATTGTCTTGTGGCAAAATCATTTGTAGCCACAAAAGATAAATTAATTTCAATTAGTCTCAAGTGCTGTGTTTACCATAAGAAAAATTGAATTCTGATAAAAATTTGAAATACTGTCTTAAAAGTAAATGGAACAAGACAGGTTTGACTGGGATCTATTATAAAATATAGTTAGAATTGTTAAAAACTGCATTAGAAATTAAATCTACAATGCCACTGTAAACAGAACCTTAGCTAATGATGACTTTGCATATCATCCTCTATGTTTATAAAGGTATTTTCAAGCTTTTAATTGCTTTAATTAGTTAAGCAGCATAAAAATAAGCAAGTTTGCAATTGATTTGCATTTTCTATCTGCTTTCATTCTCCTGCAAAAACAGCTTTTACCTTTTATAGTATATATATTGTTTTCATTGAGCTTGGCAACGAAAGCCTGGCTGTAAGTGCACAGTAGTTACATTCCAGGAAAGGGGTTAACTCTTGACATCCCAGTCGTTACTCTCCAGCCCTTTGATTTCTATACAGTAGTTAGCTGCTCATCCCCCCTCATCTTCTAAAGAAATACAGCTTATAAATCATCAGCCAGAACTTGCAGAGCATGTCTCCTAATCTTTGCTCTCGGCTCTCTCTGTCTAGAACTGTGTTTTTGTTCAAATTCTCTGTTATCTTTATGTGTAAATATAGTAATAAGTAATAACTGTGCACAAGCCAAGATAAACCACCAAGGGCTGAATGTGGAGAGCTCGCCCTGCTTGAAACCAAGAAGCAAGGATACTGCATAGCTCTGAGATGGTCAAGAGACAACTTAAGAATAACCCTTTAATGGTAAAAAATAAGGTTTGTTTTTTTTCTTTGTTGTTGCTTGTTTTGATGTTAGCCATCACAAGCTTAGAATAAATGAGCTGTTACAAAAATGTGTGTCTATTTAATATGTTTGCTACACATTTTTAAACATGCAAAATAGAATAGTAAATAAAATAGATTCATGATGTTGTGTTTTTACACTTATTGAAATATAAAATTTAATAATAAAAACATTAAGTAGATTGCAATTTTTAAATTTATCTTTCATTTCTCCTTGTGGAGAGTGACATGTTAAGCATGTCGAGGTGAGGAGACTGAAAGCCGCACGGCTCCTCTGGGAAATATGCAAATTGTCTCTTCAGAGAGGAAGAGGACTAGAACTGTAGTGCCACCTATTGGAAGCAGCTATCCTAACAGTCAAAGTCGACCCTTCAACGAGCCTTGTCACATGACTTAGGACAAAAATCAAACCAGAATCTCAATTTGTAGACACTGTGTTTCGCGGTACTGACCCTCGACAGTGCAAAGTGGAGATCTGGTTTGGCTGATTGAGAGGCTGATTGAGATTGAGAGACACTGACAAGGGGCAGTACCCTGAAACTGAAAAGACAATTTGCATATTTCCCAGAGGAGCATTGCGGCTTTAAGTCTCCTCACATCGACATGCTTAACATGTCACTCTCCGCAAGGAGAAACAATACTTCTTGGATCCCGGTCAGATGCCTCTCAATCAGCCAAACCAGATCTCCACTTGGCACTCACGAGAGGCAGTAACCCGAAACACAGTGTCTGCAAATTGAGATTCTGGTTTGGTTTTTATCCTAAGTCATGTGACAAGGCTCGTTAAGGGGTCGACAATGACTGTTAGAATAGCTACTTCCACTAGGTGGCACTATAGTTCTAGTTCTCTTCCTCTCTGAAGAGAGAATGTCACGGCGCCGCCTGCCGCTCTCTCTTCATGCCGACATACTTACCCATCCCGGCGCGCTCCAGTGGTGTGTGCGCGCCTTCCGGTCTCTTCTCCTGACTCGCCGCCACTCCCTGGCTCTCATCGGGTGTGCGCCTCTCACTGCGCACGTGCACTTCCTCTCTCTGGTCTGCAGATGCTCTGTTCCTCCACTCTATGATTCTGGAGGATCTTGGCCCGGAAGTTCTGCAGCACTCGGTCTATTTAAGGTATCACATGTGACGTGCCATGGAATAAATGGCGCTATAACAATAAATAATAATAATAATAACTCCTTCCTCTGCTCCATGCCTGATTTTCATTTGTCCTTATTTGAACCTGGTCCCTCTGTACCTTGCTCTATCCTGTGCGTCCACCATACCTTGCTCTTTCCTGTGCGGCCACCATACCTTGCTCTGTCCTGTGCGTCCGCCATACATTGCTCTGTCCTGTGCGTCCGCCATACCTTACTCTGTCCTGTGCATCTGCCATACCTTGCTCAGTCCTGTGCGTCCGTCATACACTCCTTGTCCTGTGTTTCCGCCATAACCTGCCTGTCCTGTGTTTCTGCCATATCTAGTCTGTCCTGGGCATGCGCCATATCCTGGCTATTCTTAGTCTCAGTCATTGCCAGTCTGTCCTGTGTTTCCGTTATAGTCAGTTCTGCATCTTTTCCGCTCTTACTTCCTGTCCCCGGGTATCAGCTTCTGCGACAATAGTCTCCCTCAGGCCTGCCCCTAACACTCCCTGAATTGGGGGTGGTCCACCAGGCCAGCTCACCCTTGAGAGGTTCGTTGTCGTGGTTCTGCGGGTTCAGTTTAGGAGTTCCAAAAGAACTGACAGAGAATTTACCTTTGTCATTCTTTTGAATTCTCAGGAGTCATGTAAACCAAACATTTTCCTGACTATTCCCTATAAAACTCACCTAAATGCCAAAGGATTTTTTTGCTTATGAAATGTGTTGATTTGACTAATTCTACCTTTTTTACACTCCAATCATTCTAAATAGATTGGTAAAAGTAGTCAGAAAAAGAAATAAAAGAGGTGCTAAGTGGGTGTCAGTTTCTTGCTAGCTAGCACCAGATGTACATGTTGTCAGAGCAACTAAAAAATACCACTGTTAAATTCTTTTTCTGCTTTGAAGATTACATTTTCAAGCTAAAAATTTCCATTATTTAACTGCTGTTTACACATATTATTGTCTAAACTAATGCAAAATCAGAGTTCCTTTCTCTGATAATATAGCGGTCTGTGCAAAATCACAGAGGCATGTTTGATAATGATCCGAGTGTTGGATCAAATTCAACAATGAAAGTCTTTGAGTACATGAAAATATTGGATAGCACATGGATGCCATTTGTGAGCTGTCTGTTTTTGACAGATTGACAGATAGGAGGAGGTGGAGAAAATATCTTTTTTCACTAACTATGGGAGGGGGGAGTTTGGAGCTTGACACACTGAAAACATATATCAAAAGCCTTTGCAAATGAATGTAGCTGTTGAGTGCCATACCTGCTGGTGATTTCAGCCAAAGTGAAGAAAAGGAAGGAGTGTTTCCTTTTCTTGTTTTTTTTGTTTACTCATCAATGAAAGAACTGGTGGAACTCTGACTAAATTCTGATAACACTCTGATGAAAATCATTGATAAAATTTGGTCTGTTTTTATCATTTGTGAAAAAAAACTGATGTGTGAACGAAACCTAAGAGAAACTTTGAGAGGTCTGTGTAACAGAAATTGTCCAAAAGTGACAGTATTCTAAAGACAGCACCCCTCAACGTGCTCAAAACAACATTGAAGAAATGTATTAAACCTTCAGGTGCTTCAAAGGAATTGAAGCAATCTAGAAGATTTTTTCACAAAAATTTTACTTTAGATCCATATTTTTTTATTTTCACAAGGGTAACAGGAGAAAATGGACCTCAAAAATTGATATGCTATTTTTCTCCTCAGCATGATGATTACCGCATATGTGGGGAAAACTACTGTTTGGGTGCATGAGAGGGTTCAAAAGGGAAGAAGCACCATTTGACTTCTTGAATGCAAAATGGGCTGGAATCGAGTCTGGATGTAATGTCGCGTTTGGATAGCCCCTGATGTGCCTAAACAGTGTGAACTGCACACAAGTGACCTCATTTAGAAAACTGGACCCCTCAAGGAACTTATCTAGATGTGTGGTGAGCACCTTAGACCTCAAGGTTCTTCACAGAAATGTATAAGGTTAAGCCGTGAAAATTTTAAAAAAAATCATATTTTTTCCTCAAAAATGTTCTTTTAGCCCCAATTTTTATATTTTCACAAAGGTAAGAGGAAAAAATGGACACCAAAATGTGTTTTGGAATTTCTACTGAGTATGCTAATGCACCACATGTAGGGGATAACTACTGTTTGGGCACACAGTAGGGCTCAGAAGGGAACGAGCACCGTTTGACTTTTCTAATGCAAAATTATCTGGAAACGAGAGCAGACACCATGTAATGTGTCGAGAGCCCCTGATTTGCCATAACAGTAGAAACCCACTAAAAGTGACCACATTTTGGAAACTAGACGCTTCAAGGAACTTATATAGATGTGTGGTGAGCACCTTGAACCCATAGGTGCTTCACAGAAATTTATAACGTTGAGCCGTGATAATAAAAAAGATGACTTTTTTTGCCACAAAAATGTTCTTTTAACCCTAATTTTTTTTTACTTTCTTAAGGGTAATGAGAAGAAATGGACACAAAAATTATTGTAAAATTTCTCCTTAGTACGCAGATACCCAATATGTTGGGAAAAACTACTGTTTTGGTGCTAGGCAGGGTTCGGAAAGGAAGAAGTGACTTTTTGGAATGCATACATTGATGGAATGGTCTGCAGGACTCATGTCGCAATTGGAGAGCCCCTGATGTGCCTAAACAGTAGAAACCTCCCACAAGTGATCCTATATTGGAACTGATTTAGTGTTTCTTGGTATGTGTAGAGTGCATCAGGTTGGCTTATGTGGGTAGGGTAGAGTGCACCTGGTTGGCATATGTGAGTAGTTTAGAGTGTATGAGGTTACAAAACATGAGTGTTATAGCGTACATCAAGTTGGCATATGTGAGTAGTGTAGAATGCATAAGGTTGGCATACGTTAGTTGTGTAAAGTGTATCAGATTGGCATACATCAGCCCTGTAGAGTGCATGAGGTTGACATACGTGAGTTGTGTAGTGTGTATCAGTTTGGCATACGTGAGTTGTATAGTGTTCTTCAGTTGACATATGTGAGTAGTGTTTAGAGTGTATGAGGTTACAAAACATGAGTGTTATAGCGTACATCAAGTTGGCATATGTGAGTAGTGTAGAGTGCATAAGGTTGGCATACGTTAGTTGTGTAAAGTGTATCAGATTGGCATACATCAGCCCTGTAGAGTGCATGAGGTTTACATACGTGAGTTGTGTCGTGTACAGCAGGTTGGTGTATGTGAATTATGTAGTGTGCATCTGGATGGCATATTTGAGTTGTGCAAGTCAGAAATTCATTTAGTAGTCCATGGATGTGTGGTACCATGTTAGGTGTCAAGTTCCCGCCTCTGCACAGGGGGAATCTCAAACCATCTCTGCTGCAGTCTCCCATTCTGCTCCAGCCGCAGTGGAGTCTGCTCAGTGGAGACGTCGGTCCCAGCGTCTTGCTCAGTCTCACTCTGTGCATAGGGTTACTGCTGCTTTACCTGCTTCTGCCATTAAAGCCAGTGCTGGGCAGCGGTGAGCAGACACTTTTGGGACTAAGTCCTGCTTTTTCCCTTCTGAGCATGCCCAGGGTGAGATCTCCCATTGGAGATCGAGGGTCACATGCTCAGATGCTGCAGCAGTTCTCATTGGTCCTCTAGGAAGGTCCTGGAGGTGCTAAACTTCTGTGGCAGCTTCCTATTGGTCCTTTGTTGGAAGGTCCTATACATGCTGCAGCTATATAAGCTTCGCATGACCGCACGGTCATGCACTAGTGTACAATTGTAATCATGTGTGTGTTGATGAGTGCAAGTCGTTCCTTAAAAAACCCATCCCTTGTGTATGACTGTTCGCGTAAGGTGTATGGCTGCAATCTAGCACCCGGCTGAACTCACAGCATTAACACACGAAACAGCGCCTACTGCTGTGACCGCCAGTACGGTGCCACGCGCCATTAGAGCGCTTTTTTAACCCAAGTCAGGGTGGTTAGTGGCGTCCGCCAGTACGGCACAGTTCGCACTCTCGTGCTAATTAATTATTAGTTTTGTTACGTGTGGTACTGCGGCCCTGTGTCGCAACAGGGTTCACTTCCTTCACACAGGGTGAAGTTAACCCGTGTGTGTATTCACATTGTACTGCCATATAGTCCGTCATTACTTGGCAGCAGGTTCCATCTCTGCACGGTGGACCCCAGGCTGCGAACGCACCTTATTCTATCTTATTATTTGGTGCGTTCCGCTAGCCCTAACATACCATTAGTAGCATACTTTTATACATATGAAGGTTTATTGGGGCAGGTGTTGCAATGATAAGTGGTGTCCTTGCATTTCCCCCTTCTGTAGTACACTTGGCACCTCTTTTGCCAACTGTACAATGTGCATGGCCAGCTTGTTATACCACACCTTGGCTTTTCTCATGGCACTGTATGGCTGAAGGACTTGATCAGAGAGATCAACTCCCTCCATGTTTTTGTTGCACCTTAGGACATAGTCTGATTTAGTGACCTGTGTAGAGGTACCTCGTACAGTGGTGAGGGTGCTGCCATCACTCTGTATGGTGGTCAAGAAAAAGGCAGCCCTCTTGTCCTTGTATTTGACCACAAGCATGTTCTCACTACATTGAGCAGCTGCCCAATTAGGATCTTAGGGAGGCCTTTGATTTTTGTCTTACTGGGGAGGTATTGCTGGAATTGGAGCCTCCCCTATAAATGTATTAGGGACTCATCCACGCAGAAGTCTATTTAAGTGTACACCTCAGAAAACTTGTTGCTGAAGTGATCAATGACTGGCCAAACTTTGAAAAGTCGTTCAAAGCCGGGCTCATCTCGGGTTGGGCACCATGCATTATCATTGAAATGCAAAAATTTGTGAATTGCCTCAAATCGTTTACAGGTCATAACCATGTGGCACAGTGGAGTGTTGTATAAAACAACACTTGATAGTTCTAGGATGCACACATGGATGTGATTCCTTTTATGTTTTGCTATCTGACATTAAACCTAACTAAATTCAGTAAAAAATACTGTAGAAGACACAAATTACTATGGTATTTTTTTTACTGTCCCTAATCTAGTCCTATTAACTAATCTAAACTTTTTATTATTTTTTTCTCACCAAAAAAACAACAACCGGAGGCCGATCAGTGATGGGCATCAGTGATCAGACCTCGATGGCTGTAGGACGCATGAATGTGATTCTTTTTTTACCTTTTGCTATCTGATACTAAGCCTAAAGGCCCCTTCACATTTAGCGACGCTGCAGCGATACCGACAACGATCCGAATCGCTGCAGCGTCGCTGTTTGGTCGCTGGAGAGCTGTCACACAGACCGCTCTCCAGCGACCAACGATGCCGGTAACCAGGGTAAACATCGGGTAACTAAGCGCAGGGCCGCGCTTAGTAACCCGATGTTTACCCTGGTTACCATGCTAAAAGTAAAAAAAAACAAACACTAGATACTTACCTACAGCCGTCTGTCCTCCAGCGCTGCGCTCTGCTTCTCTGCTCTCCTCCTGTACTGTCTGGGAGCCGGAAAGCAGAGCGGTGACGTCACCGCTCTGCTTTCCGGCTCACAGCCAGTACAGGAGGAGTGCAGAGCGCAGCGCTGGAGGACAGACAGCGGTAGGTAAGTATCTAGTGTTTTTTTTTTTTTACTTTTAGCATGGTAACCAGGGTAAACATCGGGTTACTAAGCGCGGCCCTGCGCTTAGTTACCCGATGTTTACCCTGGTTACCAGTGAAGACATCGCTGGATCGGTGTCACACACGCCGATCCAGCGATGTCTCCAGGGAGTCCAGCGACGAAATAAAGTTCTGGACTTTATTCAGCGACCAACGATCTCCCAGCAGGGGCCTGATCGTTGGTCGCTGTCACACAGAACGATTTCATTAACGATATCGTTGCTACGTCACAAATAGCAACGATATCGTTAACAATATCGTTATGTGTGAAGGTACCTTTACTAAATTCAGTAAAGAATACTGTAATACACATAGATTACTACAGTATATGTTTACTGTCCCTAATCTAGTCATATCAACTAATCTAAAATTATTTTTTTGCTTCTTTTTTCTGCTTTTCTTTCTGACACTATCTCTGACTAAATTCAGTAAACAATACTATAGTAGATGGTGATTACTGTGGTATAGTTTTACTGACCCTAATCTAGTCCTATCGACTAATGTAAAATATTTTTTTTTAATTCATTTTAAACACAAAAAAAAAAAAAACAACCAGTGATTTGTGTCATCGATCAGCGCTTGATGGCTGTAGGACACACACATGGATATGGTGCAAAAAGGGGATAAACAATAGACAGGAGAAAAAAAGTCCTAGCCAAAAAGCGAGCACTGGTGCCAATCAGTGATCAGCAGCTCGTCAGCTGCAGAACACATGTACGGAGGTGGTGCAGGGAGAGGTGGTGCAGAGAGGAGGTGCCAATCAGTGATTTGTGTCACTGATCAGTGCCCAGCAGCTGCAGGGCACACACGGAGATGGTGCAAAATAGGGGGAAATAGAGAGGGGTAAAAAAAAGTCCTGGAAAACAGCACTGATCAGTGGCTGCAGGATGCACCAACAAAAACAAATGGCAAAAGTCAAGCGATCAAGTACTGATCAGTGCTCGGCAACAGCAGGGGGTGTAGAAAGGGTTAGGGAGAGGGTAAAAGGAGGAAAAAGGAGAAAATGGGTGGAGAGGAGGGTGAGGGCGATTGGGGTGGATTAGGAAAAAGCTACGGATCAGGAACGTCTTCTTTCTTACAGGAGCAATAGCAGCACCAGAAATATTGATGGCACAGGCAAAATTTGTCTGCAGCACCATAAGTCTCAGCAGATCTGAAGCAGAACAGCTCAGAACACATCTCAAAGCTGGAGTAAGGAAATCTAGAGCAATCGCTTAAAATTCAGACCACATCCCTGCACCCTGATTGATAGGAGGGGCGTCATTATTCAATTGCACCAATCAGTGCTGGGGCTAGTGATTCTGGTGTTACCTAGTATCAGCCTATGATCGATGCTGTTACAGCACCGATTGTAAGCTGGACATCAGTGTTTCAAGCAATTTCTTTGCCTGAAATACTGAAATTGCTGTGATTTGCTGTACAGAATTGAACAAAACCCAAAGGTATAAACAGAGATATAAATTGGTGTGCATGCAGCATGTAAGCGCACGTTCACACTAGTCACTAAGCAGAAAAAAACAAAGACAGAAATATAATGATTAAATACCCTGCAGTAAATAAATGAATAGTATGGCACATGAGAATAATATACGGTACTTACTTAACATGTTTTTTGATTAAAAAAAATGCGAAAGCCATCCTGACTTGTCAAGGCTACCATAATTGGGACAGTCCAACTCTAATATTTAAAATATTACCATTTGTCAAGTGACATGCATGTACAGTATATTAGGGCTTAGAGAGACTTAGCCCAACTAGTGGACACACAGCCAAGGGAGACCACATCAATAATGCCCAGATCAAAAGAAAGGCAGTCCACACCTTTATATGCACCTGATGCAAACAGACAGAAAAAAACCAAATATATGAACTGGGATATAAATGGGTGTGCATGAAGCCTGTAAGCGCACATTCACATTAGCCACTAAACAGAAAAAAACAAAGACAGAAACATAATGATTAAATACCCTACAGTAAATAAATAAATAGCATAGTACATAAAAATAATATATGGTACTTAGATAACATATTTTTTAATTAAAAAAATGCAAAAGCCATTCCGACTAGTCAGGGCGACCACAATTGGGACAGTCCTAACTCTAATATTAAAAACCTTACCATTTGTCAAGTGACATGCAAGTAGATAAGGGATGAGACGGACTGAGCCCAACTAGTGGAAACACAGCCAAGGGATACCACATCAATAATTCCCAGATCAAAAGAAAAGCAGGCCACACCTTTATATGCACATGATGCAAACAGACAGAAAAATTTAGCACCCAATCACAGCTATCGTAGTTGGAGGGGATGGGGGTATCACCACCTGTGACAACGATGCCTGGGTCGAAGGTCGTGAAGGGGTTAAAGATTATTGGATATGCAGGTTGAGCTCAAAAGGGTTTTTAGACCAAGTTCATGATGATATGTATTAACGGAAAGGTGCGGGCCAGTTTACCAGTGGTTAGATCACAATTTCTAAGTGTTGTCTGTAGCATTTCGCCTACTACGTGTCTTGGGATACACTCATATGGCACGGGATTCAAGCACTCAGGCACGGTTTCCTCATATAGATCAGTCTCTTAGGTTTATTAACCATCATAAACCACATAATGTAAAGTTAATTTCAATACATCCACGAACATGTCATGACCCCCAGTCTATTCATGTAGCAGATAAACTTCTCTATATTACAATCCCCTTGTCCAGGGTTACCTTCCAGGAGCTCCTGCTCCACAAGCTGACTCCTCATCAGTTCCAGGTCCTCAACAGGACGGCGTCTTTCTCAGCGTAGTGCCATCCCAGACTCTATACACACACACATGTGGCCTGTATGGGTGCTATTCAGGGCGCTCGTTCAACACCCAGGCCACCAGGTCCAAAGCCCCACCACGTGCTATTCAGGGAGATGGCACTCCCAACACATAGGCTTTTCCAGGACCTACAGCACAGACCATTCAGGTCCAAACACTCTCAACCATGTGACCCACACGCTGGTCACATTACATACTTGTAACCACTCCCATAGGAGGGAGTTGTGTGTGTGGCTAGTTTGACCCGCCCATCTCTCATAACTAGCCTTGTCAGTCTCCCTTGTTAAGCAACACAATTTACTTGTAGGACTACAGGTCCCAGAACATCCTTACTTCAGGCTGACAGTGCAGAGTGTCTTCCTCTGCGACACACATACAGGTCATTCACAATAATGCCAGATTTTGTCTTATCACCACAGTTATGCCTGTGACTGCCATGCATTCCAATGGCCTCAATACGTTCCCATGTATATTCTGGGAAGACCATACAGCGCCCCCCACCTGTAACAGGGGTCACTGCACCACATGACTTATATCTATGAAATGTGACTGTAGGTTTGCAGAAGAATAAATATTGGTTAATTCTAAAAACATACATAAAATCAGTAATGTTATGTGCTTTGATTTTTACAAACAATCAGATCCTGTGCTCATTCTGATAATGCTGTAAGTGCCAGGTGATTCGGAGCACTTTTCTGCAACTTCCATTCAGTAGAGATGAAGAAAGGAGGAAAAATCTTCTAGACTCTAATACAGTTCCACAGATGTAGTCTGCAATGAGCACTGTACATATTAGGAGATAGGAGTGAAGGGAAATAGAGTATGTTATGTGGTCAGTGGCTCAGTGGTTAGCACTGTTCCTTTGCAGCACTGGGTTCCTGAGTTCCAATTTCACCAATGACAACATTTGTATGTGCTCCCCATATTTGC
Organism: Ranitomeya imitator; assembly: GCF_032444005.1. NCBI lineage: Eukaryota > Metazoa > Chordata > Amphibia > Anura > Dendrobatidae > Ranitomeya > Ranitomeya imitator. The sequence goes on from NC_091284.1 coordinate 165,935,822, forward strand.
GTGGGCTTCCACAGGTTTCTCCAGATTCCTTCATTCAAAAATATGCTGATATGGAATTTAGATTGTGAGCTCCATTGGGGACAGTGATAATGATGGCTGTAAAGTGCTATAGAATTAATGGTGCTACATAAGTAATTAAAATAAATAAATGATAATCATGCTAGATACTGCTGAGGAAGATGGGTGATAGGTGGCAAGTAGTTACTGCCCAGCTATTATGCTGTACGTGATGAAGCTTGCAGACAAAACATAATTCTTTACTTTGGGCAATAAACGAACATTTCCCACCCTTGGCTTTAACTACCTCTCCAGTAGATCTTACCTGACCAGTTGCCAACTATCTTGACTCCTTCCAATAGGAATTATCGTGCATTCGGGCAAAAATACACATTTTCCTTTTTTTAAAACACCTTTCTTTGCTATTAATATGCTTTTAAAGGATGTTAACAAGTCCTACAGGTTTCAGTAACAAGTTTATGGTTTAATATTGCACGTAGTAGTTTCAACTGGACTTGTGCTGTGGAAACCTTTGACCAGAGTATGCACAGAACCTTACTGATTCGGAGTCATTAGGTAGAGCAGGAGGTCCCACTGTGGATCTCAAGCATGCGGGTTGTGGTAAGCAGAATACGCTTTCTCTTCTAAAGGGCTTTCATAACTCTTATGTGAGTTATTCAATGCACCACCAAACGTGTGTTCATTCTTCAGTCCAAGTCTGTACTATCAAATCCCATATTTATCACATTGTGGCATTCGAAGGTAATCTAATACCAAACATGGTGTGTCTATGATTTTTTTCTCTTTTAGTAATGCAACGTTTATTTTAAGCAAAACCATTTAACCCCTTAGCGACCGCCGATATGCCTTTTAACGGCGGCCGCTAAGGGTACTTAAACCACAGCGCCGTTAATTAACGGCGCTGTGGAAAAAGTAAATAGCGCCCCCCAGAGTCGGATTTTCTCCGGGGTCTCGGCTGTCGGGGGTAGCCGAGACCCCAGAGAACATGATTCGGGGTTTTTTTAACCCACCCCGCATTTGCGATCGCCGGTAATTAACCGTTTACCGGCGATCGCAAAAAAAAACAAAAACGCGATCTCTTTTTAATTACTCTGTCCTCCGATGTGATCGCACATCGGAGGACAGAGAAAAGGGGTCCCAGGTAGCCCCCCAATACTTACCTATCTCCCCCGATGCTCCTCGTGGCTCCCGGTGGGCGCCGCCATCTTCAAAATGGCGGGCGCAGTGCGCCCGCCGGCCGGCCCCGCGAGTATCTTTGGGGTCTCGAGACCCCAAAAAGCATGATCGGGGTCGGTTTTACCGACCCCTGTTTTGCGATCGCCGGTAATTAACTGTTTACCGGTGACCGCAAAAAAAAAAAAGTCAAAGTGTAATTCTCTGTCGTCTGATGTGATCGCACATCAGAGGACAGAGAAATAAGGGGATTCGGGGACCCTGCCATACTCACCTGTGTCCCTGGGTCCTCCTGCTGCTCCTCCTGGCCGCCGGCAAAGGAAAATGTCTCCATCTGCCGGCCGGCAGGAGAAGAGCAGTTGGGGCTAAAATTAGGGTTAGGGGTAGGGTTAGGGGTAGGGTTAGGGGTAGGGGTAGGGTTAGGGTTAGGGGTAGGGTCAGGGGTAGGGGTAGGGGTAGGGTTAGGGGTAGGGTTAGGGCTAGGGGTAGGGTTAGGGCTAGGGTTAGGGTTAGGGCTAGGGTTAGGGTTAGGGCTAGGGTTAGGGTTAGGGCTAGGGTTAGGGGTAGGGTTAGGGCTAGGATTAGGGTTAGGGCTAAATTTAGGGTTAGGGTTGGGGCTAAATTTAGGGTTAGGGTTGGGGCTAAATTTAGAGTTAGGGTTGGGGCTAAATTTAGGGTTAGGCTTCTTTCACACTTACGTCGGTACGGGGCCGTCGCAATGCATCGGCCCGACATACCGACACACGTTGTGAAAATTGTGCAAAACGTGGGCAGCGGATGTAGTTTTTCAACGCATCCGCTGCCCAATCTATGTCCTGGGGAGGAGGGGGCGGAGTTACGGCCACGCATGCGCGGTCAGAAATGGCGGATGCGACGTACAAAAAAACATTACATTGAACGTTTTTTTGTGCTGACGGTCCGCCAAAACACTGATCCAGTGCACGACAGACGCGACGTGTGGCCATCCGTCACGATCCGTCGGCAATACAAGTCTATGGGCAAAAAACGCATCCTGCGGGCACATTTGCAGGATCCGTTTCTTGTCCAAAACGACGGATTGCGACGGATGCCAAACAACGCAAGCGTGAAAGTAGCCTTAGGGCTAGGGTTAGGGTTGGGGCTAAAGTTAGGGCTAGGGTTGGGGCTAAAGTTAGGGTTAGAGTTTGGATTAGGGTTAGGGTTTGGATTAGGGTTGGTATTAGGGTTAGGGTTGGCATTAGGGTTACGCTTGGGATTAGGGTTAGGTTTGGGATTAGGGTTAAGGTTAGGGTTGTGATTAGGGGTGTATTGGGATTAGGGTTAGGTTTGAGGTTAGGGTTGAGATTAGGATTAGGGGTGTGTTGGATTTAGGGCTTTGATTAGGGTTGTGGTTAGGGTTGACTTTACGGTTGTTTTGGGGTAAGGGTTGTGATTATGGTTAGGGTTAGTGATTAGGATTATGGATCAGGTTGATATTAGGGTTAGGGGTGTGTTGGGGTTAGGGTTGGAGCTAGAATTGGGGGGTTTCCACTGTTTAGGTACATCAGGGGGTCTCCAAACACGACAGCCAATTTTGCGCTCAAAAAGACAAATGGGGCTCTCTCCCTTCTGAGCTCTGCCGTGCGCCCAAACAGTGGGTTACCCCCACATATGGGGCATCAGCATACTCGGGATAAATTGGACAACAACTTCTGGGGTCCAATTTCTCTTGTTACCCTTGTGAAAATAAAAACTTGGGGGCTACAAAATCCTTTTTGTGGAAAAATATATATATGTTTTTTATGACTCTGCATTATAAACTTCTGTGAAGCACTTGGGCATTCAAAGTTCTCATCACACATCTATATAAGTTCCTTGGGGGGTCTAGTTTCCAAAACGGGGTCACTTGTGGGGGTTACTACTGTTTAGGTACATCAGGGGCTCTGCAAACGCAACATAACGCCCACAGACCATTCTATCTAAGTCTGCATTCCAAAACGGCGCTCCTTCCCTTCCGAGCTCTGCCGTGCACCCAAACAGTGGTTTACCCCCACATATGGGGCATCAGCATACTCAGGATAAATTGGACAACAACGTTAGTGGTCCAATTTCTCCTGTTACCCTTGTGAAAATGAAAACTTGGGGGCTACAATATCTTTTTTGTGAAAAAAAAAATATTTTTTATTTTCACGACTCTGCATTCTAAACTTCTGTGAAGCACTTGGGCATTCAAAGTTCTCACCACACATCTAGATAAGTTCCTTGGGGGGTCTAGTTTCCAAAATGGGGTCACTTGTGGGGGGTTACTACAGTTTAGGTACATCAGGGGCTCTGCAATCGCAACATAATGCCCACAGACCATTCTATCAAAGTCTGCATTCCAAAAAGGCGCTCCTTCCCTTCCGAGCTCTGCCGTGCACCCAAACAGTGGTTTACCGCCACATATGGCGCATCAGCGTACTCGGGATAAATTGGACAACAACTATTGCAGTCCAATTTCTCCTGTTACCCTTGTGAAAATAAAAACTTGGGGGCTAAAAATCTTTTTTGTGGGAAAAAAATATTTTTTATTTTCACGACTCTGCATTATAAACTTCTGTGAAGCACTTTGGCATTCAAAGTTCTCACCACACATCTAGATAAGTTCCATGGGGGGTCTAGTTTCCAAAATGTGGTCACTTGTGGGGGATTTCTACTGTTTAGGCACATCAGGGGCTCTCCAAACGCAATATGGCGCCCAATCTCAATTCCAGCCAATTCTACATTGAAAAAGTAAAACGGCACTCTTTCTCTTCCAAGCTCTGCGGTGCGCCCTAACAGTGGTTTACCCCCACATATTGGGTATCAGCGTACTCAGGAGAAATTGCACAACAACTTTTGTGGTCTAATTTCTCCTGTTACCCTTGTGAAAATAAAAATTTGTGGGCAAAAACATTTTTGTAGAAAAAAATGCGATTTTTTTTTTCACGGCTCTACATTATAAACTTCTGTGAAGCACATGGGGGTTCAAAGTGCTCACCACACATCTAGATAAGTTCCTTAAGGGGTCTAGTTTCCAAAATGGGGTCACTTGTGGGGGGTTTCTACTGTTTAGGCACATCAGGTGCTCTCCAAACGCGACATGGCGTCCAATCTCAATTCCAGCCAATTCTGCATTGAAAAAGTAAAACGGCGCTCCTTCACTTCCAAGCTCTGCCATGCGCCCAAACAGTGGTTTACCCTCACATATGGGGTATCGTCGTATTCAGGAGAAATCGCACAACAACTTTTGTGGTCTAATTTCTCCTGTTACCCTTGTGAAAATAAGAATTAGTGGGCGAAAAGATTATTTTTGTGTAAACAAAAGCGATTTTTTTATTTTCACGGCTCTACTTTATAAACTTCTGTGAAGCACTTGGGGGTTCAAAGTGCTCACCACACATCTAGATAAGTTCCTTAAGGGGTCTAGTTTCCAAAATGGTGTCACTTGTGGGGAGTTTCCACTGTTTAGGCACATCAAGGGCTCCCTAAACGTGACATGGCGTCCGATCTCAATTCCAGCCAATTCTGCATTGAAAAAGTCAAACGGCGCTCCTTCACTTCTAAGTTCTGCGGTGCGCCCAAAAAGTGGTTTACCCCCACATATGGGGTATTGGCGTATTCAGCAGAAATTGCATAACAACATTTATGGTTACATTTCTGTTTTTACATTTGTGAAAATAAAAAAAATGGTTCTGAATTAAGATGTTTGCAAAAAAAAGTTAAATGTTCATTTTTTCCTTCCACATTGTTTCAGTTCCTGTGAAGCACGCAAAGGGTTAATAAACTTCTTGAATGTGGTTTTGAGAACCTTGAGGGGTGTAGTTTTTAGAATGGTGTCACACTTCATTATTTTCTATCATATAGACCCCTCAAAATGTCTTCAAATGTGATGTGGTCCCTAAAAAAAAAATGTTGTTGTAAAAATGAGAAAATGCTGGTCAACTTTTAACCCTTATAACTCCCTAACAAAAAAAAATTTTGTTTCCAAAATTGTGCTGATGTAAACTAGACATGTGGGAAATGTTATTTATTAACTATTTTTCATGACATATCTCTCTGATTTAAGGGCATAAAAATACAAATTTTGAAAATTGCAAAATTTTAAAAATTTTCGCCATATTTCCGTTTTTTTCATAAATAATCGCAAGTAATATCGAAGAAATGTTACCACTAACATGAAGTACAATATGTCACGAAAAAACAATCTCAGAATCAGCGGGATCCGTTGAAGCGTTCCAGAGTTATAACCTCATAAAGTGACAGTGGTCAGAATTGCAAAAATTGGCTCTGTCATTAAAGGGAACTTGTCACCCCGTTTTTTCAGATTGAGCTATAAATACTGTTAAATAGGGCCTGCGCTGTGCGTTACTATAGTCTATGTAGTGTACCCTGATTCCCCATGTATGCTGAGAAATACATTACCAAAGTCGCCGTTTTCGCCTGTCAATCAGGCTGATCAGGTTGGGTGGGCGTGTTCACAGCGCTCTTTTCTTCCCCAGCTTTCCGTTGGTGGCTTAGTGGTGTGCGCATGTCCAATTTCCGAATTCCCTGCGCCCACGTGAAGACACAGCGCGCGATCTGCGCTGTCATCCCTTTCATCGGTGGGGGCGGCCATCTTCCTGGGGCCGCGCGTGCACAGATGGAGTGCTCTGCTGCACGGGGCTTCAGGAAAATGGCCACGGGATGCCGCGCGTGTGCAGAAGAGATCGCGGCGGCCATTTTCCCAAAGCTGGGGAAGAAGAGAGCGCTGTGAACACGCCCACCCGATCTGACCAGCCTGATTGACAGGCGAAAACGGCGACTTTGGTAATGTATTTCTCAGCATACATGGGGAATCAGGGTACACTACATACACTATAGTAACACACAGCTCAATCTGAAAAAACGGGGTGACAGGTTCCCTTTAAGTACCAAATTGGCTCTGTCACTAAGGGGTTAATAATGGATCCATTTATAGCTCTTAGGTAGAACAATGTCTACTCATACATGGCTGAAATGTATTACCTTATACCTATTGGAAAAATTCACACTTCATTTTGAACAAACAGACTTTTGATTCATGGAGTAAAGAATTGATTAAAATTACATTAGAAACATATTCCAGACTCTCAGCATTAATAATGCCAAGAAAGATTCAAGTTACAAATTGCCAAATGTATGACTCAGTAAAACTGTAAAACTGTAAAATATCTTGACTGGTCTCTGCCCAAATGTGCTGTTTCCTGTTAGGAATTATGTAATGCTTGGAGAATGATATGTATTCCCAGAGTTGTACCGCAGCAACCTTAGGATAAACCAGCAGCCAATTTAACTAAATAGATTTTGGTTTTAGTGTAAACTTTTTGTTACATAGTAGTGCTTTGTGCCAGTTTTATAGTTCAGTGGGTTGCAACAGAGGAAAAACGTAACTGCTATGAGTTTGATTTGTGGTTTTGTGGTGTGAATAATGGATCCTACCTCATTCCTTTTTTATCAAGTTAAAATAAACCATATGCATTGATTAAAAGAATAAAAAATGTAGACATGCAGATATTGAGATCATGAAACAAATATAGATAAGTGTATATAACCTCATAACAACGTAGAAGGAAAAACTATACTTATAATTCTAAGAAAAATGCTTAAAGAGGTATCACCATGGGCATTTTTTATTAAGGACTAAATGGGCATTTTTTATTAAGGACTAAGTTTTTATGGTCTTTCCCAAAAGGTCATGGCTTTTGGGATTCTCTGGGATCCGTAGCCTGGTTGGCAAAATTATTTGTGAGTTATGTCACCATTGGTTTAACCTTTGCAGTAGGTAAAAAGCTCATCTCTTTGGAGGTGTATAGTGGATTTAACTAAATAAATAAAAATAAAACTGCCTTCTTATTGAGAACACTTGGAATAAAATAAGGCCACTTTTGATTGGTGGCAGGTACTCTTTAAAGAGTTGGACCAAGCTAAAAGATTATCCCATATCCGTGAAATATGGAATAACTAATTAATAACTGGGAGTCCAATTTAATGGAGTTGAGTTTGAGCATGTGCACCTTCATTTATTCACTCTCCACTGGACTACCGGAGGTAAGCAAGTAATCTACTCAGCTATTTTTGGCAGTCCCATAGAGAATGAATAGAGTGGCAGTGTGTATGCTTGACCTCTGCTCCATTCACACATGACTCTTCAGAACCCTGTTCTGCAGTCAAATGATTAATACGTTATTCTATACGTAATCAACAGGTGATAACTTATTAGCTTGGTATAAATCTAGTGATGAGCGAGGGTACTCATTGCTCGAGTTTTCCCCAGCACGCTTGGGTGATCTCCGAGTATTTATATAACTGCTCGGAGATTTAGTTTTCATCACTGCAGCTGAATGATTCACAGCTACTAGCTTGCTTGAATACATGTTGGGATTCTCTAGGAAACAGGCAATCCCCACATGTACTCAGCCTGGCTAGTAGCTGTAAATCATTCAGCTGCTGTGATGAAAACTCAATCTCCGAACACTAACAAATACTCGGAGATCACCCGAGCGTGCTGGGGAAAACCCGAGCAATGAGTACACTCGCTCATCACCATATAAATCCTTTAATTTTCATGCACCAATCACTGAAAACCTATAAAGGACTTAAATCCTATAACAAAATAATCAAATCAAATGATAAACTAGTATAATTATTCGTTAGTGGTTACAGTGGATATGAAAAGTCTGCAACTCCTGTTAAAATGCCAGGTTTTGTCATATAAAAAAAATCATTCCAAGAAGAACCGTCTTAAAACTTTTTCCACCTTTAATATCACCAGTAATCTGGTTAAGTACATTGAAAAACAGACTGAAATCATTTTGAGGAGGAAGATAAAAATAAGAAAACTGAAATAATGTGCTTGCATAAGTGTGAACACCATTTTACAATTTGGGATGTGGTTATGTTCAAAGTTATTTAATCACATTTAAGCTCAGGAGGATGGCATACAAGAATACCAGCGATAACAAATGCAAGCACTACTCTCTCTCACCTGTAAATTATAAGCTCTTATGGTCAGCGGGGTCCTTTCTTTCTCCCTTAGAAATTGTAAGATCTCATGGTCAGTGAGGTTTTCTCTGTCTCCTCTCCCCATATGTATTTTAAGACAAAACAAATTTCCAAAGCATATAATATACTGTGGACCACTGTAAAGAAAGCCATCAAGCCGTGACTTAAATTTGGCTGTGATGATTCTTAGAAATTGACGTGCTTCAAAAATTTATGAAAAGACAAGTAGAAAATTGGGGCATCATGGTGACTGAGTGGTTAGGAGTGTAGCCTTGCAGCTATGAGGTCTTTCGTTCATATTCCACCATGAACATCATGTGCAAGAAGTTTGTATGTTCTCCCTTTTATGAAAGGGAGATTGGGGTCGGATGAGGTCAGACTCTCTGAAGTCTCACCATTTTGATAGCCATGTGAGTCTTTCTACTTCGAAAATAGGAGATACCACTGTGTAGAGAAAGACTTGGAGTGTGCAGCACAGAAATGTAGGATAGTTACTTTCTATTATCTTACCATACAAATGATGTACAGATGTAGTCTTTCTTAAAATAGCAAAAATATAACAATGCGAAATATTCTGATGCAAAAAAGATTTTATCTTCCTCTGGCCTTTCGTTTTGCTGATTTGGAGGCATGTTTAGGGTCTTTGTCATGCTGAAGGGTGAAATTTATCTTTATCTTCAGTTTTTAAGCAGAGGCCTGAAAATTGTATTACAAAATTAACTCATTTGGAACTGTGTATTATTTCATCAATATTGACTAAAGCCCTAGTTCCAGCTACTGAAAAATAGCCCCAAAGCATGCTTCCTTCACCATGCTTTACTGTGGGTATGGTGGAGTATTATGAGCAATAGGAGGAGGTTAGAAATTGCAACAACAAAGATTAATTCTGTCACAGCCTTCTCCTTAATGTGTTGTGGCTGTCTGGGTACATGTAGTTAGAGATGTAAATCAATCCTTTACCAGCAACTATGGGGCTCATATATCATGATGACTGGCACAGTGCATGTTCATGCTCAGCCAGGCTTAATAGGGTATGGTTATAACAGGTACCAACTTTTTTAAAAGGCGTACGTCACTTGAATAAACTAGATCTCCTTCTCAGTGGAGTGCGCCCTTTTTATTGCGTAATTCAGGGGAGCATGTAAGCAAATTGGTGCACAAGAGCGACATTCAGGATATATGAAAAAACATATTTGGATTGGGCTCATTGTGTATATGAGATATGGTGCGATTGTATCATCAATAAATTCTTAAGGAACTTGATATAATTAGATGACCTGCTAGGTCATGCAATCAAACACACATTAAGAGAACGAGTTTGATCATTATATATGAGAGGACATGGACGGTGCAGAGGGAACACATGTGGGCCTTTATGTGTCCCCCTGCCCGTAATGCAAAATGGATTACAAAGAAAATAAAAATAAAAATGAAAATAAAAAAGGGATACAACATTGTGATACAGTAATATGCTGATGTGTAAAAAAGAGTAGATGTAAAATAAAAAAAAAAAATAAAAAAATGATTAAAACTTAAGCATATTGGTGGTAGGATAGGGAATGTGGTATTAAGTGCAAATATCTGTATAAAAAGTATAAAGAGCATAAGTGCATCAAAGACACTATAAGTCAAATGCCAAAGAAAATGAATGTGTCTGAAAATGTGTGAGTGCATACAGTAAGGCACAGCAAGACCTAACATGTGCATGGTGAGTACAAAACGGCATGGTATAAGTGTGAATATTAGAAATGGGTGAACATCTTATATGAGCATGCTCCGGTCTTATGCGAGTATCTTGGATGTGCTATTATATTATGTTCGAGGGATTGTCTGCTTGTTAAGGAATCCCTGCATGTGTTTCATCTGGTTTAACAATAGCAAATCATGCAGCCACAGGGACACATAATATACAAGCACACCCAAGATACTTGAATAACACCCAAGCATGCTCGGGCAAGAAGTTATCGGTGCAGGTTAGCCCATCACCAGTGAACATGCATATGTAATATGCTAATATCATAACACCATAGGGAAAAGAGTGCAAAGTGCATTGTGGATAAGCAAAAAAGAAGAATTATATCTTTTAATGGTAGTAGGTGTATTGAACAGATGATTACAAGATCATGAGCAAAAAATCATGACGGTACATCATGTGAATGAAGATACTAAGGTGCAATAATTAAGGAAAATATAATTTTTATATGCATTACCATGACAGGTTTTTCATTTCTCCAGTGGAAAGCCTCTCATTGGATAAGTAACCCATGAAAAAATTGTTATGCATATAGAAATATGACAGTAGCTACAGAAACATAGGCAAAGTGCTCCAGCATCATCCTGCATTGATGAAAATGTTCTAAAAGAGCAGTGTACAATGTAGAACAAACATGAATATGATCACAGAATTTCTTATTACAAGCAAGGATAATTAAGGTGCTGGTCCATATCAGACGAAAACTCTTGGTTCATACAAAGTCAAAGTTCAGTTTCTGCCTTAAATAAGGGATTGAGATCATTGCTCCCCCAAAAAGGTTGCAAAATTTAAATTCAGAGGAGGATAATAAAAACATTATTCCACACTAGACAAGGTCTTTGAATTATTCTAAATCCACAAATAGGTTACTATTCAATGAAGATGGTTATTTCCCAGAATAATGAGAGACCCAAGGAAGTTGAAAAAGATATGTCTTTTATAGATGATCCAGTCCGTGTATAAATGCATAAGAAAAATCTGAAAAGCCATATGCATGGCACAGGACCACTACCAATATTGTATTCAGTCTGGGAAGAGTAAATGTCTTGCTTGGTAAATGTGTGGCCATATCCTGAGCCTTGAAGTATATTAAAAGCTGATCAATGTGAATATTTTTCTGCCCAATGATGACAGAAGTATTCTAGGAAAGATACCTTTATTGGCTAACCAGAAAATATGTTTGCAAGGTTTCAGAGCACAGTGGCAAACATATTATTTTCTATTTAGCCAATAAAGGTATCACTCCTAGAATACTTCTGACATCATTGGGCAGAAAAATATTGACATCGATTTTTCTGGCTAACATGGTACCACAATACAATTTGTTATTGTACATCATTAAAAGCTGATAAAATTTGAAATGTAATAGCCACCTCTTCTGTGATCACAGGAAGGGAGTGTAGCTCATGATTTCATTGAGACCTTAAAAACGTACCATATCGAGCCTTCGTATCCACTTTGCTTCCAGTTGTGATAAACTTTTTTTCAAATTGCCACCGCGGCGGTATGCCAAGACCCAATCTATTCCAAAGACATGTAGATGTTTAGGATCACAGTCACGCATGGTCTTAAAGTGCCTCGGAATGGGTTTCAGGAATCACAGGTCGATAATTTTTTGGGAATTAAGAATATCAAGAACATATTCCCTGATCCGTATATGTAATTTTCTGGAGGTTAAGTTCACATAGATGAGATTACACGGACTGGTTGCATAATAAACAACTCCCTCCATGTTGCAAGTAATGTACTGGGTGATATTGAACTGTTTCACCCATTGCTTGAATGGAACATAAAGTCTCTCCTCATGTTTGGACATGCCAACCATGTTCCACAGGGAAAAAAAAACATCTAGGCCCCTATGGAGACAAAAACATTGTAGAGTGTTGTCCCTGTTTAATTACTTCTAACCAAGTTGTCTATTACTGTAGGTTCTTAGCTCTCCTGTAGGTAGTTGGGCGTTGATCAACGGTGTGTTGTTTAAGCACTGAATCACCTGTCAATAAGAGCTAGAATTTCTAAAGGTATGTATAAGTATTTGGTAGGCATGCAGAAACCACAAAAGAAAAATTAATAAAAAAGGACTCAATAAAAGCTGTAAAAATCTTTTCTTCAATAAGTTTCTCCTAATGGAGGCTGCAGATAAATTTCATTCTATGTTTGTGTACAGGTAGGTAATTAACAAACTGTGTTGATAACAGAGCTTGAACTGCTATGAAGAAATATTACAAAATTAACCTCCAAATAATTTTTCACTTTTTTAGGCTAACAAAAGCACTCCAAGAAATAATGGTAAACCAGGTCAACCCACATTCTAAATATTGATGATTTATGGGTCAAACAACTGTAACATGGCTTTTGCAAGATAGAAACAAAATGAAAGAAATTACAAAACTGCCACAACTGCAATAGTAACATTTTTTGTAATCTCTTTAGCTTTATTGATGGGAGTATCGATTTGCAGGACTCTAGTTTATCTGTCAGGTCCGCTGGACAAGATGCCTTAAAATCTCCGCTTTTCTTTTTGATTAGTTGTGGGGGCCTGACATCATCATTTCAATGCAACTTCATGCCAGACCCGCTAATGAAAAGAAGAGCTGGGAAAGCCAGGTGGTAATTAGATTTGCAGGACTCCTGTTCAGTGGTCGCAGATACTTACCTGGAGTCCTGCAAATCGATTCTTGTAAATTGCTCTTACACATGTTGAACATCAACAGCACATGGATGGCACAGATTCCATCCATGTGCTCTATATTTTTTTCACAAACCTATTGACTTGTATTGGTCCCTGTGCTGTTGTTAGAAAATGAACATGTAAAAACCAAACTGGGCTGCCGCGCTAATAGCAAGTGACAACGAACAACTCACAATGTTACTGTTTCCCTGCAGTCACTGAAACCCTCACATGTCCGTGAATGGCACTTACTTTGTGTGTGCCCAAGAATGTGATCTCCAGTGGTTCCAGGAATGCAGTCCTTTATAATAGTTCTGAAGTTGGGGAGCATCCTCCCGTTCTGAGAAAATGTCTCCTGTGCCCACATCTGTATGCTATGGCGCGGGCACAGGAGATATTTTCTGAGAACGGGAGGATGCTCCCCAACCTCAGAACTATTCTAAAGCCCAGGTTGTTTTTTACGTGTTTTTAGTTACTCGGACAAGCACACTCTATCTGCCAAGGTGCCAGCGCCTATAAGTACTTATTCAACTAGGATAGCACTAGTGTGGTTTTATTTATAGAAAACAGACATGGCTCTGTGTGTTTTTTACAGACACACGTTATCATGCATCTGGATTCTACCCCTTGATCCTGTGTTCTGTGGTCCACAGATGCATCTTTTCTTTAGGTCTTTTAGTTCTATTATCTTTGTTTCTGTCAGATTTGGGTAATAGGTGTTTTTCATTTACTCTGTTTGTCTGCACTTTCACCCTTCAGGTGCAGCTTTATACACATTCCCCTACTGGTGTTTTCTGCTGGCGATAGTCTTTGTTGGATTCTTTCACGTTGCTGAAGTTTATGTTGAGCTGCCATCAATTGGGAGTGCCATTGTGTTAATTTAGGGTAAACAACCTCTGCAGTCAGGCAGGGACAGACCAGGGTCAGAGGGGTTTTTTCCTAGTCTGAACAGGGATCTGTCAGGTTCAGGTATTTGTTCCCCTGGTTTGCATGCTACCCATGTTCATGTGCTTTAGCAATCATAACATTATTACCAGCCCATTCTTTTTAATTTGTGCCAAGAAGTCACTCCCTGACCCCACAATTGTGGTCTTTGTCTTTGGAAGTGACAGACATCAAGCAGCAACAACAGCTTGCATCTTCCACAGCTAAACAGGTGCTACTCCACCCTAATCAATCATTTGAGCCTAAGGTAAATTTACAAGTACAATTTACAATTTACGTTGTTTCGACGGGGACCGAAGTATGTTTTCCATCTTTCTTACTTCATGCAAATTGTATTTTCATCTATATCCTACTTCATCTGGAGGAGAGAGTCAACACATGGGTAGTGTTTGTCATTGCTTCATGGAGATGCACAGGCTTGGTCATTTTCTTTGTTTGACGATTCTCCAGTGTTTTTCTCTGTTGACTCTCTGGGGCTCATTTACGATGACCCCTGATAAAGTTGCAGTTGCTGAATCAGTGATCCACAAGTTAGTTCAGGGAAATAGTAAAGTGGAAAGTTTTTGCTCCCAGTTCAGACACTGGGCAGTGGGGAACTCCTAGAATGACCCAGCTCTGCGCAGTCAATTCTGCCAGGCTCTCGCTAATAAGTTATGTGATATGATGGGTTTTTAGTCCTACGAAGTTGTCTCTGGATGAGGCCATGTCTTTGAGGGTGCATCTGGACCGACATCTTAGGGATAAGGACATATAAGAGGCTGTGATTTCTTCCTCTCATCCTACAGAGAGAATTGAACCCATGCAAATTGGGCCCTGCATAGAGTCCAAGGAAGGAGTCGTATATAAAGCATCTGCTTATTTCTGTTTATACTGCAGTCGATCAAGTCATGTAATGACTCAGTGTTTCAAGCACAACAATGAATTTATTAAAGGTAAAGAGGGAATAAAAAATCATTAAGAAGTAAGGACACTGATCCTCACAGTTTCTCATTAAGTGGAAGGGTTTTGGTCCGGATTATAACTATTGAGTGGATGCTAAAGACCTACATCATGATCGCCTAGTGGGGGAGCTCTATCTGTGGAGTTAGCATTTGGGCATCTCGATAGGTCCAGTGGCTCCTTGTAGATGGGGGGTGTATTGTCATGCAGCTGGATTGAAACCCTTGATCCTGTGTTCTGTGGTTGGCGTCTCTATTCACAAGTAATGCAGTTTCACAAATTTAAGAATTAGCAATTCGAGTGCTATCTTTCAAAGTAATCAGTGATGAAATGATAGGATATTGATAATACCTTTCTTGCAATTTCTTTTAAATTTTGTCTTTAGTCCAGCTCTGAATGGAGACAACTTTAAAATTCTTTGTTGAAAACACAAATGATTTTGTAAAAAATAGGCATAGAGCCAAACTAAACATGTCTAGCTGTTTTAAGCACCTCTCACTTATTGAAATATCATTTCTTTGACATTACTGTAGATTGATTTTCTTAACACAATATTTTTCCAATATCTTGTCCAAAAAAATGTTGGACTCAACAGTTTTCCAGATTGAATCTCCCGTGTGAGTTTATTTTCTCAGTATGTCTAGTAGGAAAAAAATAAGGATTCTTTATCTTACAAAGATGTAAAATATTAGCTGAGAATCTGAAAGAAAGTAACAAAATTAACCCCTTTCTGCCATTAGACGTACTATTCCGTCCATGTGGGGTGGGCTTTACTTCCCACGGACGGAATAGTACGTCATAGGCGATCGGCCGCGCTCACGGGGGGAGCGCCGCCGATCGCGGCCGGGTGTCAGCTGCTTATCGCAGCTGACATCCGGCACTATGTGCCAGGAGCGGTCACTGACCGCCCCCGGCACATTAACCCCCGGCACACCGCGATCAAACATGATCGCGATGTGCCGGCGGTGCAGGGAAGCATTGCGCAGGGAGGGGGCTCCCTGCGGGCTTCCCTGAGACCCCTGCAGCAACGCGATGTGATCGCGTTGCTCCGGGGGTCTCCTACCTCCCTCCCTGCAGAAAGTTCCAGATCCAAGATGGCCGCGGATCCGGGTCCTGCAGGGAGGGAGGTGGCTTACCAAGTGCCTGCTCAGAGCAGGCACTTGGTAATGCTGCAGCGCTGCATGTCAGATCAGTGATCTGTCAGAGTGCTGTGCACACTGTCAGATCACTGATCTGTGAAGTCCCCCCCTGGGACAAAGTAAAAAAGTTAAAAACATTTTTTACAAGTGTGTAAAAAAAAAAAAAAAAAAAATCCTAAATAATGAAAAAAATATATATATATTATTCCCATAAATACATTTCTTTATCTAAATAAAAAAACAAACAATAAAAGCACACATATTTAGTATTGCCACGTCCGTAACAACCCGACCTATAAAACTGTCCAACTAGTTAACCCCTTCAGTAAACACCGTAAGAAAAAAAAAAAAAACGAGACAAAAAACGACGCTTTATTATCATACCGCCGAACAAAAAGTGGAATAACACGCGATTAAAAAGACAGATATAAATAACCATGGTACCGCTGAAAGCGTCATCTTGTCCCGCAAAAAATGAGCCGCCATACAGCAACATCAGCAAAAAAATAAAAAAGTTATAGTCCTCAGAATAAAGCGATGCAAAAATAATTATTTTTTCTATAAAATAGTTTTTATCGTATAAAAGCGCCAAAACATTAAAAAAATGACATAAATGAGGTGTCGCTGTAATCGTACTGACCCGAAGAATAAAACTGCTTTATCAATTTTACCAAACGCGGAACGGTATAAACGCCTCCCCCAAAAGAAATTCATGAATATCTGGTTTTTGGTAATTCTGCCTCACAAAAATCGGAATAAAAAGCGATCAAAAAATGTCACATGCCCGAAAATGTTACCAATAAAAATGACAACTCGTCCCGCAAAAAACAAGACCTCACATGATTCTGTGGACCAAAATATGGAAAAATTATAGCTCTCAAAATGTGGTAATGCAAAAAATATTTTTTGCAATAAAAAGTGTCTTTCAGTGTGTGACGGCTGCCAATCATAAAAATCCGCTAAAAAACCCGCTATAAAAGTAAATCAAACCCCCCTTCATCACCCCCTTAGTTAGGGAAAAATAAAAAAAAATTAAAAAAATGTATTTATTTCCATTTTCCCATTAGGGTTAGGGCTAGGGTTAGGGCTAGGGTTAGGGTTAGTGTTAGGGCTAGAGTTAGGGTTAGGGCTAGGGTTAGGGCTAGGGTTAGGGCTAGGGTTAGGGCTAGGGCTAGGGTTAGGGTTAGGGCTAGGGTTAGGGCTAGGGTTAGGGCTAGGGTTAGGGCTAGGGTTAAGGCTAGGGTTAGGGCTAGGGTTAAGGCTACAGTTAGGGTTAAGTTAGGGCTGGGGCTAAAGTTAGGGTTAGGGTTTGGATTACATTTGCGGTTGGGAATAGGGTTGGGATTAGGGTTAGGGGTGTGTCTGGGTTAGAGGTGTGGTTAGGGTTACCGTTGGAATTAGGGTTAGGGGTGTGTTTGGATTAGGGTTTCAGTTATAATTTGGGGGTTTCCACTGTTTAGACACATCAGGGGCTCTCCAAACGCGACATGGCGTCCGATCTCAATTCCAGCCAATTCTGCGTTGAAAAAGTAAAACAGTGCTCCTTCCCTTCCGAGCTCTCCCGTGTGTCCAAACAGGAGTTTACCCCAACATATAGGGTATCAGCGTACTCAGGACAAATTGGACAACAACTTTTGGGGTCCAATTTCTCCTGTTACCCTCGACAAAATACAAAACTGGGGGGCTAAAAAATAATTTTGGGGGGAATTTTTTTTTTTTTCACGGCTCTGCGTTAGAAACTGCAGTGAAACACTTGGGGGCTCAAAGTTCTCACAACACATCTAGATAAGTTCCTTGGGGGGTCTAGTTTCCAATATGGGGTCACTTGTGGGGGGTTTCTACTGTTTAGGTACATTAGGGGCTCTGCAAACGCAATGTGACGCCTGCAGACCATTCCATCTAAGTCTGTATTCCAAATGGCGCTCCTTCCCTTCCGAGCCCTCCCATGCGCCCAAACGGTGGTTCCCCCCCACATATGGGGTATCAGCGCAGTCAGGACAAATTGCACAACAACTTTTGTGGTCCAATTTCTCCTGTTACCCTTGGGAAAATACAAAACTGGGGACTAAAAAATAATTTTTGTGGAAAAAAATTTTTGCTTTATTTTTACGGCTCTGCATTATAAACTTCTGTGAAGCTCTTGGTGGGTCAAAGTGCTCACCACACATCTAGATAAGTTCCTTAGGGGGTCTACTTTCCAAAATGGTGTCACTTGTGGGGGGTTTCAATGTTTAGGCACATCAGTGGCTCTCCAAACGCAACATGGCGTCTCATCTCAATTCCTGTGAATTTTGCATTGAAAAGTCAAACGGCGCTCCTTCCCTTCCGAGCTCTCCCATGCGCCCAAACAGTGGTTTAACCCCACATATGGGGTATCAGCGTATTCAGGACAAATTGTACAACAACTTTTTGGTTCCAATTTCTTCTCTTACCATGGGAAAATAAAAAATTGGGGGCGAAAAGATAATTTTTGTGAAAAAAAAATGATTTTTTTATTTTTACGGTTCTGCATTATAAACTTCTGTGAAGCACTTGGTGGGTCAAAGTGCTCACCACACCTCTAGATAAGTTCCTTAGGGGGTCTACTTTCCAAAATGGTGTCACTTGTGGGGGCTTTCAATGTTTAGGCACATCAGTGGCTCTTCAAACGCAACATGGCGTCCCATCTCAATTCCTGTCAATTTTGCATTGAAAGGTCAAACGGCGCTCCTTCCCTTCTGAGCTCTCCCATGCGCCCAAACAGTGGTTTACCCCCACATATGGGGTATCAGCGTACTCAGGACAAATTGTGCAACAACTTTTTGGTTCCAATTTCTTCTCTTACCATTGGGAAAATAAAAAATTGGGGGCGAAAAGATAATTTTTGTGAAAAAAATGATTTTTTATTTTTACGGTTCTGCATTATAAACTTCTGTGAAGCACTTGGTGGGTCAAAGTGCTCACCACACCTCTAGATAAGTTCCTTAGGGGGTCTACTTTCCAAAATGGTGTCACTTGTGGGGGGTTTCAATGTTTAGGCACATCAGGGGCTCTCCAAACGCAACATGGTGTCCCATCTCAATTCTAGTCAATTTTGCATTAAAAAGTCAAATGGCGCTCCTTCGCTTCCAAGATCTGTCATGCGCCCAAACAGTGGTTTACCTCCACTTATGGGGTATTGGCGTACTCAGGACAAATTGTACAACAAGGTTTGTGGTCCATTTTCTCCTGTAACCCTTGGTAAAATAAAACAAATTGGAGCTGAAGTAAATGTTTTGTGAAAAAAAGTTAAATGTTAATTTTTATTTAAACATTCCAAAAATTCCTGTGAAATACCTGAAGGGTTAATAAACTTCCTGAATGTGGTTTTGAGAACCTTGAGGGGTGCAGTTTTTAGAATGGTGTCACATTTGGGTATTTTCTATCATATAGACCCCTCAAAATGACTTCAAATGAGATGTGGTCCCTAAAATAAAATGGTGTTGTAAAAATGAGAAATTGCTGGTCAACTTTTAACCCTTATAACTCCCTAACAAAAAAAAGTTTTGGTTCCAAAATTGTGCTGATGTAAAGTAGACATGTGGGAAATGTTACTTATTAAGTATTTTGTGTGACATATCTCTGTGATTTAATTGCATAAAAATTCAAAGTTGGAAAATTGTGAAATTTTCAAAATTTTTGCCATATTTCCGTTTTTTTCACAAATAAACGCAGGTAATATCAAAGAAATTTTACCACTATCATGAAGTACAATATGTTATGAGAAAACAATGTCAGAATCATCAGGATCCGTTGAAGCGTTCCAGAGTTATAACCTCATAAAGGGACAGTGGTCATAATTTTAAAAATTGGCCCGGTCCATAACATGCAAACCACCCTTGGGGGTAAAGGGGTTAAAGGGGTTGTCTCGGACTTTTATATTGATGGCCTATCCTCAGGATAGGTCATCAATATCTGATTGGTGGGGTTGCAAAACCCGCCACCCCACTGGTAAGCTATTCCTTGTGTTAGCAGCCACCTAATGTGCTCAAATGCAGATCGATATTGCACAGCTCTGTCAATTTTATATTAAAATAAAAAAGGGGAGAAGCAGCGCTGCTTATGGTCAGAACGCAATTCATAAAGTGCATATGCACAAATTAATTTCTAACTGCATTTCAAAATGAGACATTTAGCAAACAATTGATCAATTCTTTGGGTTATGCATGCAATTCTTTCTGTGTTCACTGTGATTGATCAAGGCTGCTGTACACACATACAGCAGCCCTGCCCTGCCCTAGGCTCTGTTTGATTGTGCACCTGTGTCTGGGCCTGTCTCACCCTTCATCTGTGGTGCTGGTTAGGCAGTGTGGTGGTTGGACCTGAAATGTCTATGTCCAGACCTGGTTAACCTTTATCTGCGCTTGCCCTTTCTGGCGCCATGGGAGTAATTCAGAAACGCTTCAGGTACAATTTGCATTTAATGTGGTCTCGCTTTTAATACATTTAGGAGGTTGTAATGGCACAGCGAATATAAAAGACGTAGAGTAGGACTGCCCCCTTATGAGAATGCCTTGGCATGGCGGGGTGGCTCAAAGAATTGATCAATTGTTTGCTAAATGTCTCATTTTGAAAAACCGTTAGAAATCAATATGTGCATGTGCACTTTATGTATTGCATTCTGACCATAAGCAGGGCTGGCTTCTCCCCTTTTTTATTCAATTTTATATTAGCCGCAGCTGAATACTAAACATCCGCTCCTATTAAATTCGAAAAAAGGTGAATTTGCAGTGCCAGGCAATGGCCATTATACTGTTGTAAACTGATCACATCCTGCAGTCACTGACACAGGAAACGGCTGATCAATGGTTCCAGCGGATGTCGCACCTTCACCCATCAGATATTTATGATCTGTCCTAAAGATAGATCATGAATCTAAAAGTCTCAGAGAACCCTTTATGGTAATTTGTTATTTTTATATAAGAGTATTCTCATGTTGGGTTTTACTATGACTTGGTTACAATGAGTGACCACATAACATATTGTGCAAACTGAAAGATAGTGTACAATATTGCTAGAACTATATTTAAAGATCATGTTTGTTAAGGACTGGCGGAACGCACCAAGTATAAGATGATATGAAACTAGGTGCGTTCGCAGTCCAAGGTAGTAGTAACCCTATGCAAAAGAAAAGGCAGTAGTAACCCTATGCACAGAATCAGCCTCAGCGAGACGCTGGGAGCGACGTCTTTGCTGAGCAGACCCCACTGCGGCCGATGCAGAATGGGAGACCGCAGCAGACACGGATCGAGATTCCCCCTGTGCAGCAGAGGAAACTCGACTCCTAACATTACCCCCCCCTCCTAGGGCCCCCCCTCCTTGAGCCTCACTACGCTCAATAGCTGCAATAAGCAGCGGAGCCCGAATAAACCAGATAAAACTTCTTGCCACGTACCACCTTGCACCCCACAATAGCATTCACCTCAAACTCATCCGTGGATGAACCCGATGTCCCAGCAGATGACTCAGAAAACCGGGACAAATGAACGGGCTTTAAGAGGGAAGCGTGAAAAGTATCGGTGATACCAAGGCGTGGAGGAATAGCCAAACGGTAGACCACAGGGTTGACCTGTTCCAGAACCTTAAACGGGCCAATGTAGCGAGGAGCAAACTTAGTGGACTCAACTCGCAGCCTGATGTTACGGGCGGAGAGCCACACTAAGTCGCCAGGAGCAAAGACCGGAGCGGGTTGCCGGTGTGTATCAGCCGAAACCCTCATTCTCTCCTTGGAGGCCCGGATGGCATCCTGTGTGCGGTCGCAGATGTCAAGTGCCTCCACCGCCCAGTCTGCCACCCTAGAATCGGTGGATGACACGGGCATGGGCACAGGGACACGCGGATGCTGGCCGTAATTAAGGAGAAAAGGAGTCTGACCAGTGGAATCGGCTACGGCGTTGTTCAAGGCAAATTCCGCCCAAGGTAGCAAAGATGCCCAGTCATCCTGCCTAGCAGAGATGAAATGTCGCAAATATGTCACCAGAGTCTGGTTGGTTCTCTCCACCAACCCATTCGTCTCGGGATGGTATGCAGAGGAGAGGTTCAACTCTATGCTGAGTAAACGGCAGAGCTCTCTCCAAAACCGAGACGCGAACTGGGGACCCCGATCGCTGACTATCTTATCAGGCATACCATGCAATCGGAAAACGTGCTTAATGAACAACACCGCCAAGGCCCGTGCTGAGGGTAACTGAGGAAGCGGCACCAAATGCACCATCTTAGAGAAATGGTCAGTGACAACCCAAATAATGGAGCAGCCACGTGACTTGGGTAGGCCCACCACAAAGTCCATCCCGACCATCTCCCAGGGCCTGTCTGCCACCGGTAGAGGGTAAAGCAACCCAGCAGGCCATTGCCGAGGAGACCGATTCTGGGCGCAAGAAACGCACGCCTGAATATAGTCCCTGACATCTCGGGCCATATGCGGCCACCAGTATGTTCTCGCCAAAAGCTCAGATGTCCTCTTGGTCCCAAAATGCCCACCCACTCTGGAGGAGTGAGCCCAAGAGAGAACCTCCAGTCGCAAGTTAGCTGGCACGAAAGTCTTGCCCGGGGGCACAGACTCTAGCAAAACCGGAGCTACAGTTCTCAGGCTCTCAGAAGGGACAATAAGCCGAGGCTCCTCCTCCTCCTCCTCAGATGACACTACGGAGCGGGAGAGAGCGTCGGCACGAACGTTCTTCTCCCCGGAGAGAAAATGAAGAGTAAAATGGAACCGGGAGAAGAACAGGGACCATCTAGCCTGGCGAGAATTCAGCCACTGGGCCGTTTGTAGATATACCAAGTTCTTGTGGTCAGTGAAGACTTGGAAGGGAAAGCAAGCTCCCTCCAAGAGATGTCTCCACTCTGAAAAAGCCAACTTCATGGCTAGCAACTCCCTGTCCCCGATGGAATAATTCCTCTCCGCTGGTGTGAAGGTCTTGGAGAAGAAGAAGCAAGGATGCTTCCGACCTTGAGCATCCTTTTGGAAAAGGACTGCTCCAGCACCAACGGATGAGGCATCCACCTCCAAGATAAATGGTTTATCAACATCGGGGCGATGTAGGATGGGAGCGCTAGCGAAGTGTGACTTGATAGAGAGAAAGGCTTTGGAGACCTCCTCTGACCACAACTTGGGATTTGCTCCCTTCTTGGTGAGGGCAACCAAGGGAGCTAGCAAAGTTGAGAAGTGTGGAATGAACTGGCGATAGTAATTAATGAACCCCATAAAGCGCTGCACCGCTTTAAGAGAATGGGGTTCCTGCCAGTCCATTACAGCCTGTAGCTTGGCAGGATCCATAGCCAAACCCTGGGCAGAGATGATATAACCAAGGAATGGCAAGGACTCCTGCTCAAACACACACTTCTCCAACTTGGCGTAGAGGGAGTTTGCCCGTAAGAGGTCGAAGATTTTGCGAACATCTCTCCGATGGGAGTCAATATCTGGAGAGAAGATGAGAATATCATCCAGATAGACTACGACCGAGGTGGTGAGCATATCTCGGAAGATGTCGTTCACAAAGTCTTGGAAAATGGCTGGGGCATTAGAGAGCCCGAAGGGCATCACCAGATATTCATAGTGCCCATTCCTGGTGTTAAAAGCCGTCTTCCATTCATCCCCCTCACGGATGCGAATCAGGTTGTAAGCACCCCGCAGATCTAACTTTGTAAATACCGTCGCTCCCCGTAGCCTATCAAACAGCTCAGATATCAGGGGTAATGGGAACTTGTTCTTAACAGTGATGGCGTTAAGACCCCTGTAGTCTATGCATGGACGTAAGTCTCCAGTCTTCTTCTGTACGATGAAGAACCCAGCCCCTGCTGGTGACACTGACTTCCTAATGAATCCTCTTGCCAGATTCTCTTGGATATACTGAGACATTGCCTCCGTCTCCGGGAGAGATAACGGATAGACTCAACCCTGGGGAGGCTCAGCACCAGGCAAGAGGTCAATAGGACAGTCATAGGGGCGGTGAGGCGGAAGGGTCTCCGCAGCTCTTTTGGAGAACACGTCTGCATAGGGCCAATAGTGCTTGGGGAGAGAGGAAAGATCTGTGGGTACCTGTGTAGTAGCAACCTGAACGCACTCCCTCTGACATCTACCCTCGCAGGATTTACTCCATCCCAAAATTCTCCCAGAGGACCACTCAATATGAGGAGAATGGTAGCGAAGCCATGGTATCCCCAACAGGACCTCATCAATTCCCTCAGGAATGACTAATAGGGAGATTATCTCCTGATGTGATGGAGACACAGAAAGCGTGAAAGGAATGGTTTGGTGGGTAATCTGTGAGGGTAGTGTTGACCCATTTACCCCTCGAACGGTTACTGGCTTGGCGAGCATCACCAAGGGTATTGCGTGACGCTGGGCAAAAGCGGAAGACATAAAGTTACCCTCTGCCCCCGAATCCACGCATAGCTCGACCATAAGAGTGGATGGGCCTATGGTAATTGTCCCCTTGAAGGACAACTTTGAGGCAAACGTTGCCGTGTCTAGTGTACCTCCTCCAACTGCCACTAGACGCTGACGTCTCCCCGACCGCTGAGGACCCTTGGAGGCAAGATGTCCTGACTGCTGGCAAACATGACGGACCTTATGTGCACAGGCGGACTGAGATTTGGATCCTGCTCGTGTCACCTCTAAGGCCTCATGTGATTTGGATGCCTGGATTGGAGATTCCAAAGGTTTGGCGAAGGTGGGAGCCAGCCGAAACCTCTGCCTACACTGGGCTCGCTCTAACCTCCGCTCGTTAAAACGGAGGTCAATACGAGTAGAGACAGTTATTAATTCCTCCAGTGTGGCAGGAATCTCCCTAGTGGCCAGAGCGTCCTTAACGTGATCAGCCAGGCCCCTCCAAAATATGGGGATAAGGGCCTTATCCGACCACTCCAGCTCGGAAGCTAAAGTACGGAAGCGGACGGAAAAATGGCTGACCAAGGACTCACCCTGAGTTAAAGCCAGTAGTTGGAGTGCTGTGTCATGGGTGACTTGAGGTCCTAAAAAGACCTTTTTCAGAGTGCTCAGGAACAACGGAGCACTCTGCACCACATGATGACCACGCTCCCACAGCGGCGTAGCCCACTCCAACGCCCTGTCCGACAAGAGAGAGACAATAAATCCCACCTTAGCCCGCTCTGTAGGAAAACGTGCAGCCAGGAGCTCGAGATGGATAGAGCACTGACTCATGAATCCCCTACAAGCTTTGTAATCTCCAGAAAATTTTTCTGGCAACGGGAGGCGGGATAATGTCGGAACTGGGGTGGCAGTGGACAAGGTTGCTGCAGCCACGCTAGCAGCCTGTACAGCAACTGTGGTAACATCCACAGCTGAGGTTGAGCTCTCGAGAGCCGTCAACCTACCCTCTAGCTGCTGGATATACCGCAAAGATTGTCCGCCATTTACTAGCCAGACCTTGGCGCTAGTATTATGTTAAGGACTGGCGGAACGCACCAAGTATAAGATGATATGAAACTAGGTGTGTTCGCAGTCCGAGGTCCACCGTGCAGGTAAAAACCCTGCTGCTAGTAAAGACGGACTATATGGTGGTACTATAAGAATACACACATGGGATAAACTTCACCCTGTGTGAAGGAAGCGACCCTGTTGAGTCACAGGACCGCGGTACCGCACATAGAGCGCAAGCAAGAAGTCTCTAATCTCAAACCGGAGACTGAGGATTTGAGTTCAGAAGACCTCATGCGCTCGACACCGCAACTGGGGTGTCAGAGAAAGATAAATAATAATATATAAAGGCAAGAGTGCGTGCGGTGCCGCACTGACGGACGCCACTAACCACCCAGGCTTGGGTCAGGTAAGCACACGGCGCCGTACAGGCAGTCACAGCAACTAGACGCTGTTATGTGTGTAACGTGCTGTTGGATAAGTCGGGCGCTAGATAGCAAACATACACCTTCCGCGAACAGTCATCCAATAGGGAGGGTTATTTAAAGAGCGACTTTCACTCACAACACACACACATGTTATCAAGACAATACTAGCGCATGGCCTTGCGGTCATGCGCAGTTTATATAGCTGCAGCACAGGAAGCTGCTACCGAAGTTTTGCCCTTTCAGGACCTTCTTGGAGGACCAATGGAATGCGCTGCAGTACCTGAGCATGTGACCCTCGACCTCCAACGGGAGACCTTGCTCTGGGCATGCTCAGTGTGTGCAAATAAGGACTTAGTCCCAGAGAAGCCTGCTCGCCGCAGATCAGTGCAGGGTACCATAGGAAAGCCAGAAAAGGCAGTAGTAACCCTATGCACAGAATCAGCCTCAGCGAGACGCTGGGAGCGACGTCTTTGCTGAGCAAACCCCACTGCGGCCGATGCAGAATGGGAGACCGCAGCAGACACGGATCGAGATTCCCCCTGTGCAGCAGAGGAAACTCGACTCCTAACAATGTTGCCCTATATACTTTAAGTACTTACACACTTATAGGAGTAACTAGATGGTGGCCTGATTCTAATGCATCGGGTATTCTAGAATATGCATGTCCACGAAGTATATTGCACAGCCCACGTAGTATATTGCCCAGTCACATAGTATATTGCCCAGCCATGTAGTATATTGCCCAGTCACGCAGTATATTGCCCAGTCACGTAGTTTATTGCCCAGCCACGTAGTATATTGCCCAGCAACATGGTATATTGCCTAGCCATGTAGTATATTGCCCAGCCACGTAGTACATTGCCCAGCCATGCAGTATATTGCCCAACCACATAGTATATTGCCCAACCATGTAGTATATTGCGTAGTATACTGCCCAGTCGCATAGTATATTTCCCAACCACTTAGTATATTGCCCAGCCACGTAGTATATTGCCCAGCCACATAGTATATTGCCCAGCCACATAGTATATTGCCCAGCCACATAGTATATTGGCCAGTCACGTAGTATATTGGCCAGTCACGAGGTATATTGGCCAGTCACGTAGTATGCACCAAATCCCTGTTAAAAAAAGAATTAAAATAAAAAATAGTTACATACTCACCTTCCGGAGCCCCTGGATCAAAGCGGCCGGTTACCGATGCTCCTCGCGCGCTCCGGTCTGAAGAGTGCATTGCGGTCTCACGAGATGATGATGTAGCGGTCTCGCGAGACCGCACGTCATCATCTCGCGAGACCGCAATGCATGGAGCGGTCACCAGGGCGTAGTGATGAGCATCGGTAACCGGCCACTTCGATCCGGGGGCTCCGGAAGGTGAGTATGTAACTATTTTTTATTATTTTTAACATTAGATCTTTTTACTATTCATGCTGCATAGGCAGCATGAATAGTAAAAAGCTGGTCACACAGGGTTAATAGCAGCGTTAACCGAGTGCGTTACACCGCAGTCAACGCTGCCATTAACCCTGTGTGAGCGCTGACTGGAGGGGAGTACGGAATGGGCACTGACTGCGGGGAGGAAGGAGCGGCCATTTTTCCGCTGGACTGTGGCCGTTGCTGATTGGTCACGGCAGCCATGACAGGCAGCTGGCGAGACCAATCAGCGACTTGGATTCCATGACAGACAGAGGCTGCGACCAATGAATATCCGTGACAGACAGACAGATAGACAGAAGTGACCCTTAGACAATTATATAGTAGATTGGGTTAATGCTTCTGATGTTTAAGAATCCTGTGCATCTTCAGGGAGGTGCAGCATAAGATTCTAGTTTGTACATATCTTTTACCAGTTATCATCTCAACCCCATAGTGATCAATTTCATACATTACTCAGCTGTCTTGTCTTCAGAGCTGGGCTCTGCTTCCTTTCCCTGTGGCTTTCATCCTTTGCTGTGCTCCATGCTGGGTCTTACATGTGACTATAATCCTCAGTGACATCATTTTCCAAGGTCTATTAACCCCTTTACGACCTATGATGTACTGTATATATTCATCATAAGTCATGTCCTTGCACTTCATGCAGGCTCCTGCGCTGAGCACGCATGTTTTCCAGCACACAGCTGATCTGATCAGCTGACATTCCCCCCTACAGCTGCGGGTGGAATTGTGATCCACTCGCAGCTGTTAGCATGTCAATCTCCCACAGCGGCATCTAACATGGATTCGCCAGAAGCTCGTCACAAACACCGCGTAAAAATTGGAAGACACGTGCATGGTCCATGTGCCGTGGAATTTTTTTTCTCGCCCCATTGTACCTGATGGCTGCCCAAACATTCAGTTTGACAAATCAGTTGATACCTTATGTACATCTGAAATAGATTACACTATACTACATACTATTGTCAACTGTTTATTTAATAAATAAGTTGAATAATAGAGGATCAAGCAATAAACCTTGGGGTTCACTTTTAAGCAGAGACCATTTTGAGTAGCAGTCTTTCACAATAGCTGTCTGTGATCTTTGAATCAGTTCTTGCTTCAAATACAAACCTTACTTTCTAAGCCTATAGACCTTAATTTACCCATAAGGAATATGTGTAGGAGTAAGTCAAATTCCTTTGCAAGGTCCATAGCACTTTATCCACAGCTACCTCTCTGTCCAAGTTTCTACTCACCTCTTCATAATAACTAATCAGGTTCCTTTGACAACTTCTGTCAACATTCACATGAAGGAGTCAAGATCAGTCATATTTCTTTGCCATTTCAAGATGTCATGGTAAATGTATCACACTCATAACAAAACATTCTCCACCATAAGTATTGATCCTATAAGGAAAATACTCTTCTTCCACATTCCTAGGAAAAGATTAGTGTATGAGCCCATACAAGACTTTTCATCACAGTTCCCTCGAGATGTAGAAAGTAGTGTTGAGCATTCCGATACCGCAAGTATCGGGTATCGGCCGATACTTGCGGTATCGGAATTCCGATACCGAGATCCGATACTTTTGTGGTATCGGGTATCGGTATCGGATACATAGAGATGTGTAAAATAAAGAATTAAAATAAAAAATATTGATATATTTACCTCTCCGGCGGCCCCTGGACTCAGCGCGGGTAACCGGCAGGCTTCGTTGTTCAAAATCAGCGCTTTTAGGACCTCAGAATCACGTCCCGGCTTCTGATTGGTCGCGGGCCGCCCATGTGACCGCCACGCGACCAATCACAAGCCGCTACATCTTTGAAAGTCATTAACGCGCTCATTTTTAAAAATGAGCGCGTTAATAGCTTGCGGTGACGTCGCGGCTTGTGATTGGTCGCGGCCACGCGACCAATCACAAGCCGCTACGTCTTTGAAAGTCATTACCGCGCTCATTTTTAAAAAATGAGCGCGTTAAGGACCTGCGAATGACGTCACGGCTTGTGATTGGTCGCGTGGCGGTCACATGGGCGGCCCGCGACCAATCAGAAGCCGGGATGTGATTCTCAGGTCCTAAAAGCGCTGATTTTGAACAAAGAAGCCTGCCGGTTACCCGCGCTGAGTTCAGGGGCCGCCGGAGAGGTAAATATATCAATATTTTTTATTTTAATTCTTTATTTTACACATCCCTATGGATCCCAGGGCCTGAAGGAGAGTTTCCTCTCCTTCAGACCCTGGGAACCATGAGAATACCTTCCGATACTTGATGTCCCATTGACTTGTATTGGTATCGGATATCGGTATCGGCGATATCCGATATTTTTCGGGTATCGGCCGATACTATCCGATACCGATACTTTCAAGTATCGGACGGTATCGCTCAACACTAGTAGAAAGTGATTCTCCATACTCCAAAAATTGGATAATGAATTTTTCAAAACGAGGCCCTCTATATTTTTCATAGCACATATGATGGAAGTATTTCAAACAACAGATGCAAATATTAGTCCACAAACCTCCAAATTAATTACACATATTGTTCATGGCAAATACAACTGGTTGTCCTCGAGGTGAAATAGGGTTTTTGCGGATTTTTGAAAGCATATAAAATTTGGCTATTTTTGATTCATCCACAAATAGGTAATCCATCTTTCTCATGGATATACACTATTTTTCCTCTCTCCTCCTCAGTATCTCTTTAACATGCCTATAAAACATTGAGTTGAAAAAATGCTTTGAACCTGCAGATATGGTGTTAATCTTCAGGTTAATATCATTCTGAACCTGCTCAGTGCCCACACTTAGAACCCCGATGCTGGGAAGAAATAAACATTATTCCTCCTGACAGCGTTCAGCTTCCAGTCTGTGTAAAGAGAGCAGTGGCTGTAACTGCATCCACTGCAATGACTTACAGCTGGCCCTAATTATGAGCTGCTGTCTTAGAATACTTTCACACATTCTTTTTTTTGCGTCAGGCCTAGTGTTGAGCGATACCTTCCGATATTTGAAAGTATCGGTATCGAATTGTATCGGCCGATATCCAAAAAATATTGGATATCGCCGATACCGATATCCGATACCAATACAAGTCAATGGGACGCAAATATCGGAAGGTATCCTGTAAAGACTTTTGAAAAAATATTGGTTCATATTGGAAGGTGACCTGATATTCTCAGGTCACATCCCTACCCACCCCAGAATAATTTATAGAAGGAATCGCACACTCCGCAACCTAGTTGCACCCAGTAATACAGTTATTAGCCCCAATGCCACATCCGTGACCCAGCTAACAAAAAATCCCGGCTGTTTTGCTTGCAGATCTGCAAAATGTCTGTGTTGTAACTCCATCAGAAATGGTGTTAAAGAATTCACATCCAATACTACTAATATTAATTACAAAATCAACTACCATGTTAACTGTCAATCCTCATTTGTAGTATATCTAATAGAATGCGGATGTGGGCTCCAATATGTTGGATGGACTATACAGACCATACACGCAAGACTGAACAAGCATCGCCAAAATATTAGGAATGGTTTTATGTTGCATAGCCTTTCAAAGCAGTTTTTAACCAAGCACCAAAAAAATTTAGAATCTCTTAAACTAACGATTGTAGATTTCATACCACAAAATGTATCTGATCGGTATGGGAGCTTGATTAATAGGGAAAGTTTCTGGATTTTTAAGTTGGGGACTCTGGCGCCTGAAGGGTTAAATCTTACTATTGAAAGTGTTAACAAGTGATCTCTCTGTTTTTAATCGCTTTTATAGTGTTTTCATAGTGTCGTTTTATGATGTGTTGTCTTATTTCTGCTTTTTACCATGTTTTATATTTTAATCAGGTCTAGGGGCTTTATTTAATCTTTTTTATATATACATAGTTTTTTTCCTATTGTGTTTTTACCATGTGACCTTACTATTTTATCATGTGACTTGTTCTTATCATGTGACCTGCTGACTGTTAATTTTATTGGTTTCTATTTGTTCAAATACCCCTTCCTGCTCTTCTTTAATAAACTTCCACCTGATGAAGACGGTTTAACCGTTGAAACGCGTTGTGGGTCAACACTAAAATCCTTGTTTTGGTCTCATTTTCAGTGTGTTCAGTGATGTCTGTAATGATCTGTGATGTGTTGTGTGTACTGTCATGTCTGTGATGATGTGCTTCTGCAATACATTTAGATACTTACTACATGCACGCCTGCTCCAGGTATCTTTCCACCCCTTCCGTCTCCTTCTAGAAGCACCTCTGACAGTGCAGGTTACTGTTAAGAATTAAAGCATATTGTTAGGTGAACATCACCAAAAAGAAAAAACAAAAAGATATATATTTACCTCACAGCGCTGATGATGCAAGGGAGGGCTCCCAGAAGAAGACATGGCTTGCTACTGCTGGCTGTGGCTGTAGCTTGCCAGCTGGCTGCTGGCTGTGACTGTAGCTGGCTGGCTGGCTGCTGGCTGTGCCTGTAGCTTGCCGGTTGGCTGTTGGCTGGCTGTGGCTGTAGCTTGCTGGCTGGATGCTGGCTGTGGCTGTAGCTGGCTGGCTGGCTGCTGGCTGGCTGTGGCTGCAGCTTGTCAGCAGGCTGCTGGCTGTGGCTGGCCTGGGGCAGGTTCAGCTCTGGCTGGCTGGAGGCTCCGGCTCTGGCTGGTGGCAGGTTCAGCTCCGGCTGGTGGCAGATTCAGCTCTGGATGGTGGCAGGTTCAGCTCTGGATGATGGCAGGTTCAGCTCTGGATGGCAGGTGTTCTCTGTTTCTCTGTCTTGCTGGCTGTTAAATGGATGAATGAAGGCCTACCTGGCTGGCTTTACATATTTCCTAATTGGGGACTGGCCAATTGTTTCTGAGCATGTTCAGTTAAAAAAAAAAACGGAATCCAGCACCGGATTCATCTTTTGCTGGACCCTGCGCATTCCTGCGCCCATAGGCTTCCATTGTGCCAAAAAGCCAGAAGCGCCGGCACTTCTGGCTTTTTCGCCGGAGACAAAAAAACATTACTGTGTACTGTGAAAACCGGACAAAACGTAAGGTCATCCTGCACAATCGGGAAGTCTGTGGAGAAAAAACGGATCCGGCGGCATCTTTTGCTGGATCCAGTTTTTCCCAAATTTTCCGGATTATGCCTGACACTAAAAGATGGATGTGTGAAAGTAGCCTTACTGTGCCAGGGGCGTGGTTAAAGTCACTGCTCTTTATACAGTGTGCAGTGACTGAAATTATGCCAGCAGCACCATGTCTAGAAGCTGAATGCTGCCAGGGGGAATATCGTTAATTTCTTCCCAGAAGCGAGGTTCTTCTAAGTGCAGGAAGGTTCAGAACACTATTAACCTGCACATTAACCTCATACATGTAGGATAATAGCGCATTTTCATGTGACAGGTTCCCTTTGAACAGAGGGTTGAGAGAGGGTTGAAATGTAACCGTTTGTAGCATTGTGCACCTTCAGTTAGCTGAGCACTTCTTCATATTGATGATTTGGACAAATGACTACATTGCCTCTAGAGATGAACAAGAACTAAAATGCTTGGATGCTCGTTAATCAAACTGAGCAATTTCTAATCCTCAGATGCTCGTTTAGAGTAATGAGTACAATTGGAGTTAATGGGAAATCCGAGCATTTTTCTGGCAGACCATACAAGGAGATCTGGAGGGTAGTGAAAATGTTGAACTGGATGAAACAAGTGCTGAATGTAAGGATAACAGCACGGGGAATGCCCCTGGAAGCATCTCTGTTTCCCAGATCGCTGTTAAAAATAATGGTGTCACACTTTTACTCCACTTTAAGGACTGACAATTAGAGATGAGCAAACTCGAACTGTAAAATTTGGAGTCTGTACTGAATACCTAGTGTTTGGGCACAGACCCCGAACACTAACTTCTCCAGGATGTCCGTGTTACTGTTTGGGTTCAACACCCTGAACATTGGGTGTTTCTCACTCTCTCAGTCCACGCTTGTATTGTGGCTGTCTAACAGCTATGAGACATGCAGGCACGGGACTCGAACATTTTATTCGAACACGCCAAAGACTCTCGAATAGCACATGAGCATGCTCGGATAACATCTCATCACTATTGACTATCTTTAAAAACCTCCTTGTTAAAAATACGCAGTCATCAGTGCATGAATGCTGAGTAATAAATTGACCCAGGCCATAAACAATGTACCCCTGCTTTTGCTGAATCTAGTGTGTGTCTCCCTCGCCTTTCCTCCTCAGTTGGGCAAGGAAGCTTGCCGATTGTCTGATGGGAATTTTTTCAACATATTTTCCACAATGGTCTTCTGGCATAGCCCCATTTTAGTAGTCCTTTCCACTTCAGGAAGTATAGATGCAAGGCTCTCCTTGTAGCGTGAGTCTAACAGGGTGAACAACCAGCACTTTTTTGGCGAGGATAAATGTAACTTTACAGACACAGGAAAGGCAGCAAAATATAATGTCTGCCATATGTGCTAAAGTCCCTAAAGCCATCACTTCCCTGTCTCTCCATTTCCTCCTCCTACTCCTCCTCCACCATCTTTTCCTCCTCATTCCTCTC
Source organism: Ranitomeya imitator (assembly GCF_032444005.1). Taxonomy (NCBI): domain Eukaryota; kingdom Metazoa; phylum Chordata; class Amphibia; order Anura; family Dendrobatidae; genus Ranitomeya; species Ranitomeya imitator. Next base: position 165,969,235 of record NC_091284.1, read on the forward strand.
CGCTCCTCAGCTTATCCACATAGGAGAGACTGGATGACGTTTGCGTGGGTACTAGGCTCTGTCGTGCTATCCGCCATCTCCTGTTCCTCCTCCTCTTCCTCAGCTTCCAACTCCTCATTGTTACCCAATCTATGCTGAGCAGATGACATGAGGCTGGCCTGTGTAGTATCTCCCTGTCTCATTTCTTCCTCCATCTCCACAAGGTTTTCAGCTTCATGTTTAATTGTCAGCAGTGACTGTTTAAGTAGGCACAGAAGTGGGATCGTTGTACTGATGATGGCGTCATCGCCGCTCACCATATTTGTGGAGTCCTCAAAGTCTTGGAGAACAGCACAAATGTCAGACATCCATGCCCACTCTTCAGTTGTTATGTGTGGAGGCTGACCAAAATACTGACAGGCATGTTAGAGCTGGCACTCACAACTGGCATGCGCTGCTCACAAAATCTTACCAGAATCTGCAGTGTGGAGTTCAAGGGCACGGTAGAGTTGCATACCAGTCGGTGTATTGGCACTTGTATATGCAGGGTGCTACAGCTCTGCCAGAGAGGCCCCAGCAGTAGCTGACTTTCGGAAATGAGTGCTGTTGCGATGTACTTTAACCAGAAGCTCTGGCAAATCTGGGTTGGTTTTTAGAAACTGCTGAACTACCAAGTTGACTATATGGGCCAAGCATGGTACATATGTGAGCTTGCCAAGCTTCACAGCTACGACCAGGTTACAGCTGTCAGCACCCACAGAAATATCTGGTTGAAGGTTTAATGGCGAGAGCCACAGATTTGTCTGTCTGTTTTTCTTTTCAATAACTCTGCTGCAGTGTGCAGTTTGTCTCCTAGACAAATTAGCTTCAGCACAACCTGTTGCCACTTGGCTGAGACAGTGCTACAGAACTTCCAGATTTCGGCTGATGTGAACTTCATGCTCCGAGCAAAATGGAGATTGAGGATGAGGAGAATCAGAGGGGGTGCAGGAGTAATCCTCGGCATCGGTAGCACATGTTTAGTGCTAGGGTGGGACTCGGCTCCGGTCTGCACAATGTTCACCCAGTGTGAAATAAGGGAAATGTGGCATCCATGACCACAAGTGCTTGTCCACATGTCGGTCGTTATATGAACAATCCCAGTAACCACGTTGGTTGTGTGGTACAAGGCGAGGATGCCACAACAGGAGAAATAGTGGTTGCTGGGGACCAAGTACTGAGGAACCAAATTTGCAGCCTCTTTAGCAAGACAATTTTTGTTTATATTTCAACCCAATGAAATTTCACACAAAGCAGGTTCTACATTATATTTGACAATAGTCACATTTTGGGTCAAGAATATTTTGGAAACTCTACCAGGCCAAGAGGTTTTTAAACATTTTAACTCCCCATAATGTTACACAAACCATGTTAAATTGTTTGGATGACTAATTGAATCTAGAAAAAAAATTTCAACGTAAATATTTTGAAAGTGTAGTTAATGTTCTCCTACACCCATAAATGTTTTGCAGAAAGTGCAAAGCCAGTAAAAAAAATTATAAGAACGTAATACAGTAATCCACTTCATATGTCCATTTCTTCTTCTCCTCCTCGTGAGGCTGGGAAGACTGCCTCCACCTGCTTTCTGGAGGTTGTAAGTGACTATGCTTTGGGTAGTGCCAGAGCCCCAACATTTACATGTAGAAATGTAAGAGAAAGCACAAAATGCTCTATGCATGAGTAGTTGAATCCAGTTACATTTTTGAACTCTTTCTTGGAGTGTTATATACTGTACCACAGAAATATACCCCAGAGCACATAATACTCTATGGATTATTAATTGTATACAGTTACATTTTTCAACTCTTTTTGGAGTGTTATATACTACTGAAATGTATCCCAGAGCACGTAATACTCCATGAATGAGTAGTTGAATGCTGACAACTTTTTTTCGGAGTGTTATATACCACAGAAATGTATCCCAGAGTATGTAATACCCTATGCATGAGTAATTGAATACCAAAAACATTTTGAATGCATTTTTGGAGTGTTATAGACCACAGAAATGTATCTCAGAGTACGCAATATTCTATTGATGGATAATTGAATATAGAAACATTTTTTAACTCTTTTTTGGAGTGTTATATACTACCGAAATGTAACAGAAAGCATTTAATATGCTATGGATGAGTAATTGAATCCAGATACATTTTTGAATGCTTTTTTGGAGAACTATTTACCACAGAAATGTACCCCAGAGCACGACATAATCTATTGATGAATAACTGAATAATGATACATTTTTCAATGCTTTTTTGGAGTGTTATATACCACAGAAAAGTACAACAGACCACATAATACTATATAAATGAGTAATTAAATACCAAAAAAATTTCAATGCTTTTTTGGACTGTTATATGACACCAAAATATACCCCAGATCACGTAATAATACATGGATGAGTAATTGAATACAGAAAAAAATTTCAACCTTTTTGGAGTGTTATGTAACACTGAAATGTAACAGAAAGCAAATAATACTCTATAGATGAGTAATGGAATAGAGATACATTTTTTAACACATTGTTGTTGCTTTATTGTTGTCAACGAAAATTAATAGAATGCATGTAATATTTAATGAATGAGTAATTGAATATGGAAAAAAAAATTAACTCTTTTTTTGGAGTGTTATATGCTACATAAATGTAACAGGAAGCACATCATACTCTATGAATGAGTAATATAATGCTGAAAAAATTATGAACGCCTTTTTTGAGTGTTATATACCACAAAAATTTACTCCAGAGCACGTAATACTCTGCGAGTGGGTAATTGAAAACAGAAACATTTTTAGATGCTTTTTTGGAGTGTTTCATACCACAGAAATGCACCCCAGAGCATGTAATACTCTGTGGATGACTAATTGAATGCTTAAAACATTTTCAATGCTTTTTTGGCGTGTTATACACCATGGAACTGTTAAAGAAAGCACATAATACTCTATGGATGAGTAATATAGTACTGAAAATGTTTTAACCTTTTTTTGTGTTACATACCAGAGAAATGTACAGCAGAGAATGTAATACTCTATTAATGAGTAATTGAACACAGAAACATTTTTTATCCCATTTTTGAGTGTCACCGTACTTTTTGGATTATAAGACGCACTGAATTAAAAGACGCCCCCCAAATTTTGAGGAGAAAAATAGGAAAAAAACTTTTCTTTAATAAAATGGTGGGGCTTCTTATAATCCATGCATTTTATTGCTTACCGAGTGCAGTGGCTGTGGTGAAGTGGGGTCCCAGGGTCGCTGCTGGAGTAGGCAAGAGTGCAGCATTGCTGCAGGCCTGGAGGAGGGGGTGTTTGGATGTGCAGCACGCCGCTGTGGATGTTTGGTGCTACGGGGGCTCTGCCGACATTTTGTGAAAGCCCTGAGCCCCCGCAGTTACATGGTTTCTTATGTGGTGTACTCTGGGAAAATGGGAGTGGCGCATGCGCAGATGGAGATCTTGGCATCAAGATCTGGGGAGATGAGATCTCAGCACTGAGATCTCATCTCCTGAGTTATTGGTGCTGAGATCTCCATCTGCAGATGCGCTGCCTCGGTAGCCATTTTCCTGGAGTCTTCCGCATAGGAGACCATGTAACTGCGGGGGCTCTGGGCTTTCACAAAATGTCGGCAGAGCCCCCGCAGCACCAAACACCTGCAGCGGTGTGCCACACATCCCAAAACCCCTCAACCCAGTCTGCAGCTTGCAGCAAAGCTCCACTCTTGCCCCCTCTAGCATCGACCCTTGGACACTGCTCCATCATGGCTGGTAAGGTATATCCACATTATAAGACGCACCCCCATTTTCCCCCCAAATTTGGGAGAAAAAAGTACCTCTTATAATCCAAAAAATACGGTATATACCACAGAAATATAACCCAGAGCACGTAATACTTAATGGATGAGTAACTGAATAGTGCAAAAATGTTCAACTCTTTTTTTGGAGTGTTATATAACACAAAAATGTAGAAAGAAGCATGTAATTCTCTATGAATGTATCATTTATCATTTGTATCATTACCATTACCTGATAGCTGCAATTAGTCATTGTTCTGAAGTGAAGCATTCAACCTGAGGAAATTAACCTGTCATGTTCCTGTCTAGACTCGGTAGGGTTCCACCTCCTTCCCACATGGCCGATACCCTGCTGCTCTTTTATATGTCAGTTTTTACTCGTGGCCCAGTGTGCCTCCATTACATAATTTCTCTAGGCCTTTTGTACCCAGCCCTGTGTTTGAGCATTACATTAGGACTGTGTCTTAGAACTCTGAGTTATGCAAGTCCTCATTTCTGTTGTCTCCTCAGACTTCTGTGATCTCTTCATCATTCCAGCAGGTTAAGTCATCCCTTGAAGTATGCTTCTTGAACTATTAGTGAAGTATGTTTGCAACAACTGCACCTGCTGCTGTTTAACCCATTCCCTGCTGTGAACATCTTGAGCTGTAATTTGAGACTTTTTACATTACCTACACCTGTGTAGGTGCTTCAGATCCTACTGATGTCCTCCTGTTTCTATGGTTTCCAGCATATCCTGCCAGCATGTCTTTTCACATTGCCAATTATCCTATTCCTTATTGTATTATTCCTTATTGTACCACGTGTCTGACAGTCTGCTGTGCCGACATCCGGGGTCCGTGTGTCCACCCTGACCTGTGGATTTGTGCATCCATCTCACCATATTAGCCAAACATAGCCTTTTAAACATTAAATGTATTTGCCCTTCAGTATGTTTTTTAACAATGTAAAGCCAGAAAAATTGTCTGATTTTCATCCAGAAAACTTGATGATTTTTATCCATATTGTCATCTGTATGCCATCTTTATTTATACATCAACATTTTAAAATGTACAAGATCAAATAAATCTTCCATGGTTACTGGGGTGTCTGTCCTTGTATGGTGTACTTATATAATCCTGGGCAGCCCACCTAATCTAATAGTATGGTCATCACTAATAGGTTGTAAGCCAGAAACTATGATCTACCTGTGTGTGACCAGTGCCCTATAAAAGCCTATTTTGTGTGCAATTTTAATACTAAGTAGTGTTGAGCGATACCTTCCGATATTCGGAAATATCGGTATCGGATTGGATCGGCCGATATCCCAAAAATATCGGATATCGCCGATACCCGATACCAATGCAAGTCAATGGGACAAAAATATCGGAATTAAAATAAACCCTCTCTTTCCTTGTAGGTTAATTCTACAGGAAGGAAAACAACTAAGAATAATGTAGGATGTATTGGGGGAGGTGAAGGAGACATTAAAGGCATAGAGGTTTAGCCCAATCAAATGGATTAGCAGGAATTAATTTTTTTTAAGACGTTCGGAGTTACAAAGATATTGACTATGTTAAGATTTTTTATATTTTGTCAGATATTTATGTTTCACTACTTCCATGCTCTTCACCTTCTTTTTTACTTATCCCACAATTTATTCTTCGTCATCCTCAGCAACAGCATCTTTTTCATCAACTTCTCCTTCACCATATTCATCTTCTTCACCTTCTTCCTATTATTCATTTTTTTTAACATTCTTCATACTCTTTTTATTCAACTATTATTCTTCTTCATATTCTACTTCTTCATATTCTTCTTCATTATATTCTTATTTGTGACAGGCCTTCCTGTAGTTGTTATCTATAAAAGTTTGAAGATTACACCTTCCGTTCTGCCTGTCACAAAAGATTTACAACAGGATTTGTCCGCATTCAGTTTGGCCTGCAACAGCAGGTTTTTTCCAGGGGCACCACGAGGAGGAACGGACTCACCCCCATACACTGCTTAGACTTCTTCTGCTTATAATTTAGATAATATCTTTTGCTCTGATTTTTAGTCTTATGCTTAAAGTTCTTCTGCCTTTTGTTATGCAGCTTCTTGTTCCTCTGCTTCTTGGTCTTCAGGGTCGTCGTCTCCAGGGTCGTCGTCTCCACAGTCATCGTCTCCAGGGTCGTCGTCTCCAGGGTCATCGTCTTCTTCGGAGTGGTCTTCAGGGTCGTCGTCTTTATGGTCATCATCAGGGAGATCCAGAGTGATTAGCAAGAAGGTACAAGAAGGCTGAGGAACTGCCGAGAACCAGCTGATGGTACTGGAACCCGGATGGCTACCCGAAGGTACAAGAGCCAATGGAACTACCGTGGACCAGCTGACGGTACTTGAACCCGGTTACTTAGCAGGAGGTACCTGTGCTAGAAAGCACTACCAAGGACCACCAGACATTGGTGGAACTCGGATACCCAGAAGGAGGCACCTAAGCCAAAGGCTCTGCCTGGAAGCAGCTGACAGTACTGGAACCAGGACGGGGAGCAGGAGGTACAAGAGCAAAAGACACTGCCGAGAACCAGCTGACGGTACTGGAACATGGGTGGGTAGCAGAAGGTACAAGAGCCAATGGAACTACCAAGGACCAGCTGACGGTACTGGAACCCGGTTACTAAGCAGGAGGTACCCATGCTAGAAAGCAATACCAAGGACCACTGTTATGACCTGGTGGTTAGGAGCACCTGACCTGATAGTTAAACTCATACAGGACAAGCTCTGGGATGTGGGAGCTCTGCTGACCGCAAGCCCTAATCCTATCGCACACACTAAAAATAGCCGTGGAGCGCTCCTGACGCTCCCTAGGTGCCTCGTCACAGCCTAAGGACTAGCTAGCCCTAGAGATAGAAAATAAAGCCTACCTTGCCTCAGAGAAATTCCCCAAAGGAATAGGCAGCCCCCCACATATAATGACTGTGAGTAAAGATGAAAGTCACAAACGCAGAAATGAAACAGGTTTCAGCAAAGGGAGGCCAGACTTACTAAATAGACAGAGGATAGGAAAGGTAACTTTGCAATCAGCACAAAAACCTACAAAAGACCACGCAGAGTGTGCAAAAAAGACCTCCACACCGACTCACGGTGCGGAGGGGCCACTCTGCATCCCAGAGCTTCCAGCTAGCAAGACAAAATCATTATAACCAGCTGGACAAGAAAACAGAGAACAAATAATGACTATCAGGAACTTAGCTTCTGCAGGAGAAGGCAGGTCACCAGAGAGATCCAGGAGCGAACTGAACCAATGCAAAAACATTGACAACTGGCATGGAGTAACGATCTGAGAGGAGTTAAATAGAGCAGCCAACCAAAGGATAAACCACGTCACCTGTGTAAGGAACCTCAGCAGCAGCAGCTCCACTCACAGCCACCAGAGGGAGCCCATAGACAGAACTCGCCGAAGTACCATTCACGACCACAGGAGGGAGTTCGACAACAGAATTCACAACAGACCACCAGACGTTGGTGGAACTTGGATACCCAGAAGGAGGCACCTAAGCCAAAGGCTCTAACTGGACAACGTATTGGAGGCAAAGTGACCTTAACACTACCCGGAAACAGCTGGCGTGCTGGAACCAGGCTGGGCAGGAGGGAGTACCCGTGCCAAAGACACTTCTGAGCAACAACTGGTGGTGTTGGAGCCCAGGGATTACATGAGAAACAGAGTGTAGGCTGAGGCCTAATTGGAGCAAGTTGAAAGGGAACCTGTAATCCCCCAGGCGTTTGTAACTAAAAGAGCCACCTTGTGCAGCACTAGTGCTGCACAAGGAAAAGGTGGCTCTTTTACTTATGCTCCTTGCACACGCTGAAGTTAACACTTATAAAATGTGCCTCCTCATACCGTGAAACCGTCCCGGAGGCGGGACTTTCCTTCTTAATGAGACGCAGCACAGCCGTCATTCATACCCCCTTGGTGCCAGGCGCCACCTCCTCAGCTTTGTTTAAATCTGTCCCGGAGCCTGCGCTGTTATGTTATCTCTTGGGCATGCGAAGTTAGCGCTGCCCGTCTTCTGACATCATTTGTTGTCAGGCTGACTCTGCCTGTGCGGCCGTGCTGCCCGAGATCCCGCTTCGCAGTGTCTTCTGATTTATTCATACTGCAGGGCTGGGATTCATGGGCATGCACAGTGCATATCTTCGCCTCTCACTCTTCTCCTTCCGCCTTCTTCAGACTGTGCAGCGTCACGGCCGTGGCATGTGATTAGGGATCAGCTGATGTTGCACAATCTGAAGAAGGCGGAGGGAGATGAGTGAGAGGCGAAGATATGCACTGCGCATGCCCATGAATCCCAGCCCCGTAGTGTGAATAAATCAGAAGACACTGCGGGGCGGGATCTTGGGAAGCGCGGACGCACAAGCGCAGTCAGCCTGACATCAAATGATGTCAGAAGATGGGCAGCGCTAACTGCACATGCCCAAGGGATAACATAACAGCGTAGGCTCCGGGACAGATTCAAACAAAACTCAGGAGGCGGTGTCTGGCGCCATGGGGCTATGAATGACAGCTGTGCTGCGTCTCATTAAGAAGGAAAGTCCCGCCTCCATGAAGGTTTCACGGTATGAGGGGACACATTTTATAAATGTTAACTTCAGCATGTGCAAGGAGCATAAGTAAAAGAGCCACCTTTTCCTTGTGCAGCATTAGTGCTGCACAAGGTGGCTCTTTTAGTTACAAACACCTGGGGGGAAGAAAGGTTCCCTTTCATTTCTGTAGTAGTCTTAGTGTGGAGGGAGCAGGAGAAATTGCCGCACACACAGCAGGGGATCAGCTGGCGTTACTGAACCATAGTAACAGAGGAGCAACTGTTGACTGTGCAGACAGCACTTCCAAGCAGCAACTGGTGGTGTTGGAGCCCAGGGTCAATGCTAGAAACTGAGTGGAGAACTTGCCGCACACACAGCAGGGGAGCAGCTGGCGATAGTGAACCCCAATAACAAAGGAGCAACTGTTGACTGTGCAGACAGCACTTCCGAGCAGCAACTGGAGGTGTTGGAGCCCAGGGTCAATGTTAGAAGCAGAGTGTAGGCAGAGGCCTAATTTGAGCAAGTTTAATATCTGTTGTAGTCTTAGTGTGGAGGGAGCTGGAGAAATTGCTGCACACACAGCAGGGGATCAGCTGGCATTACTGTACCTCAATAACACTGGAGCAGATGTTGACTGTGCAGACAGCACTTCCGGGCAGCAATTGGTGGTGTTGGAGCCCAGGGTCAATGCTAGAAACTGAGGGGAGAACCATTCGCACACAGAACAGGGGATCAGCTGCGTTACTGAACCACAATAACACTGGAGCAGGTGTTGACTGTGCAGACAGCACTTCCAGGCAGCAACTGGCAGTGTTGGAGCCCAGGGTCAATGCTAGAAACTAAGTGGAGAACTTGCCGCACACACAGCAAGGGAGCAGCTCACATTACTGAACCCCAATACCAGAGGAGCAACTGTTGACTGTGCAGACAACACTTCTGAGCAGCAACTGGCAGTGTTGGAGCCCAGGGTCAATGCTGGAAGCAAAGTGTAGTGTAATTTGAGCAACTTTAATATCTGTTGTAGTCTTAGTGTGGAGGGAGCAGGAGAAATTGCTGCACACACAGCAGCGGATCAGCTGGCATTAATGAAACCCAATAACACTGGAGTAGGTGTTGACTGTGCCGACAGCACTTCCAGGCAGCAACTGGCAGTGTTGGAGCCCAGGGTCAATGCTAGAAACTGAGTGGAGAGCTTGCCGCACACACAGCAGAGGAGCAGCTGGCGTTACTGAATCCCAATAACAAAGGAGCAACTGTTGACTGTGCAGGCAGCACTTCCGAGCAGCAACTGGCGGTGTTGGAGCCCAGGGTCAATCAGGGTGTAAGCCAAGGTCTAATTGGAGCAAGTTTTGATATCTGCATTAGTGTGAGTGTGAAGTTAGCAGGAGCAATTTCCGGATACACAGCAGGGGAGCAGCTGACGTTACTGAACACCACTAACACAGGACCGAGTGTTTTTCTCTGTGCAGACGGCACTTCCGAGCAGCAACTGGCAGTATTGGAGCCCAGGGAATCCAGGAGAATCAGAGTGTAGGCCGAGGCCTGCACTTGAGGCAGTTTAATATCTGTTGTAGTGTCAGTGTGGAGGTAGCAGGACAAATCAGCTGACGTTGCTGAAACTCAATAACACGGCAGCAAGTGTCGACTGTGCAGACAGCACTTCCAGGCAGCAACCGGCAGTGTTGGAGCCCAGGGTCAATCAGGGTGTAGGCCGAGGCCTAATTGGAGCAACTTTAATATCTGAAGTAGTGTGAGTGTGGAAGTAGCAGGAGCAATTGCCGGATACACAGCAGGGGACCAGCTGACGTTACTGAACCCCACTAACACAGGAGTGAGTGTTTTTCTCTATGCAGCTCTATGCAGATGGCACTTCCAAGCGTCAACTGGCGGTGATGGAGCCGAGGGAATCCAGGAGTAGCAGAGTGTAGGCCAAGGCCTGCACTCGAGGCAGTTTAATATCTGTTGTAGTGTCAGCGTGGAGGTAGCAGGACAAATTGCCGGATACACAGCAGGGGAGCAGCTGACGTTACTGAACCCCACTAACAAAGAGCGAGTGTTTTTCTCTGTGCAGATGGCACTTCCGAGCAGCAACTGGCGGTGATGGAGCCCAGGGAATCCAGGAGAAGCAGAGTGTAGGCTGAGGCATAATTGGAGCAAGTTTAATATCTGAAGTAGTGTGAGTGTGAACGTAGCAGGAGAAATTTCCAGATACACAGCAGGGGATCAGCTAACGTTACTGAACCCCAATAACATGGCAGCAAGTGTTGACTTTGCAGACGGCACTTCTGAGCAGCAATTGGTGGTGTTGAAGCCCAGGGAATCCAGGAGAAACAGAACATAGGCTGAGGCCTACACTCGAGGCTGTTAATATCTGATGTAGTATGAGTGTGTGTGTGTGAGTGTGGAGCAGGAGAAATTGACGGATACACAGCAGGGGATCAGCTGACGTTACTGAAGCCCAATAACACTGGGTCATGTGTTGACTATGCAGACAGCACTTCTGAGCAGCAACTGACAGTGTTTGAGCCCAGGGATTACAGTACAGGTGGTAGAAACATGAACACAACAGGAGACCTGGATACTGTTGCTAACCAATTATTTAATCTGGAAGAGGGGTGCAAATTCCTGCGAGATCCAGGCCTTGATCATTTTCTGAAAAGTAAGCCGGTCAATGTTATCGGAGGATAGTCGCATGTGACAGTCTGTTAGTACACCACCTGCGGCACTAAAGACGCGTTTTGATAATACACTAGCAACAGGGCAAGCCAGCACCTCCAATGCATACTGGCTAAGCTCTGGCCATGTATCCAGCTTAGAGACCTAAAACTTGAAGGGGGAAGAGCCATGTGGGAGTACACCCGCCTCTTCAGATTCAGAGAGACAAAGCTGTTGGGCATCACTGCATACTGCCTCTTGTTCCATTTCTCAAATGCTGCTTTGCTGGCCCCCTCTTTCCAAGCCAAGACTCCTGTCCTGGGCTCTCTGACTGCCTGGGTGCTGCAAAGCCTAAAAAAGCTCCTCTATGTACTCCTATATAGTGTTTTTCCATAATCTAGCAGGATTCGGATGGGAACCCACGAATAGGATAAATCTGAACAAAATGTGCAGCAGGCAGCACTAATTGAAAAAAGGACAATGGAACAGTATGAGGCAGTGGCGCACACTGAGCTTAACACAATCGGCTGTGGCTACAAAATAGACTAAAGAGTGAGCTGCACTCACACAGAGACCTTGCAGACAGCCGTGAACGGCGCTGCAAGGCCTAAAAATGCTCCTCTATGTAATCCTATATAGTGTTTTTCCACAATCTAGCAGGATACAGATGGAAACCCACTAATAGGATAAATCTGGACAAAATGTGCAGCAGGCAGCACTAATTGAAAAAAAGGACAATGGAACAGTATGAGGCAGTGACGCACACTGAGCTGTCTACAACCGGCTGTGGCTGCAGAGCAGACTACAGAGTAAGCTGCACTCAAACACACAGAGACCTTGCAGACAGCCGTGAACAGAGCTGCAAGGCAAAAACAAGGATCTCACACAGCGGTTGCTAAATTAGCCTGGATAAAGCACAATGAAGCAAATCACTATCTCTAAACTGGCCCTCAGTCAGAACACAGCGTCCTGTCCCTAACTGAAATCACAGCAAAGTGAGCCTAAAATGGTGGCGGCGACTTTTATAGTGCATCATGACATCATTTCAGCAGCCAATCACAGCCATGCCAGTAGTTACATGACTAACATGCATAACAGGAAGTGCCCACACTTCTTAGGACTCCTCATTGGCTGAATTAAATCAAACTGGCTCATTGAATTATGGGAACTTCCGATTCCGGTATCCAATATTGAGAAAGTATTGGAACTCAGTATCGGAATTCCAATACCACGAATATTGGCCGATACCCGATATTTGCAGTATCGGAATGCTCAACACTAATACTAAGCAATCACCCCTCCATTAATTGGTAGGTTGTGAGTGGTTGTCTAATCAGTATTTTTGTATTTTGCACCTGTGTTTCCCCAATCTTTATTAACGATGTTTGCTTCATCCTGTTACTGCATTAGTTTCTGTAAGCTGGGAAGGTAAATACTTTTGCCTTTTTTACTGCTTTCATTCTTGAATTTTTGGGATGAATTTTAGTTCCTCTTTCTGTGGCTTTGCTTATAATTGCATAAAGATTCACAGGTTAATCATTTGACGCGAACAACCATGTCTAAGCAACAGCAACTACATCAATTAGTTCCTCTAGCAGTAAAGCATCAAGCTCTCCCATATTGCTTATTAAACTCCTAGCATTTGTGAACATACACTATACTGTAGGTTTTTGTCCATTGTTCCACAGTTACTTTCAGAAATGCAAATTCTCAAAATGTTGTGGGCACATTAGTCTTCCCTGTTTGCTTGTTGTAACACATAGATCTTCCTATCCACGGGTCAATCCTCCCCCACAAATCCAATTCTCCACCCTACAATAAAATTTGACCATCTTCAACCTATCGCCACTATTATTGTCATTCTTATCCTCTCCCTTATCTTTAGTTTAAAAACACTGCCACCTTAGCTAGAATTATCTCCCTCGGCTCAGGAGAGCCTGTTCCATTCACAATTTCTCAGCAGAATACAGATTGTACCTGAAAAGAAAAGTCACCCTATTGCTCTAGAAACTTAAATATTCCAGCTCTGCAACAGGACTTTGGGTATGTGCACACGTTGCGAATTCTCTGCAGATCTGCAGCGTTTTTTGAGGTGCAGAAACGCTGCAGATCCGCAATTGATTTACAGTACAATGTAAATCAATGAGAAAAAAAAAATGCTGTGCACACTTTGCGGAAAATCCGTTGCGGAAACGCTGCGGTTTAAAAGAAGTAGCATGTCACTTCTTTTTCGTGAATCTGCAGCGTTTTTGTACCCATTCCATTATAGAAAACTGCAGGGGTAAAAAACACAGCAAATCCGCAAGAAAGCCACAGCAAAAAACGCTGCAGAACCACACAAAAAACGTGACAAATCCGCAGGTGCGTTTTCTGCCAGGAGAGGCAGAATCCGCACCAGAAATTCCTAAGCCTAATCCGCAATGTGTGCACATAGCCTTAAGCCATGCACCTAACTCCTTAGACTTCCACTGACTCCACTGTGATGTGCATGCCGCAGGAACTATTCCAGATAATTCAGCCTTGGAGTCCTGTCCCTTCAGCTTACGGCCTAATTATTTAAAATTATTCTTAAGGATTCTCCACCTACTACTAATTCTGTCACTAGTTCCCACATGGCCCATAACAGCTAAACAATCAACAGACCCCAGTATTAATTTATCAAACTGACAATCTCTTGCAACAAGGTGACATTCTGCTTCACGGTTTTGGCAACAAACAATTCTATGCATCTTCCTGATTGTAGAATCTCCTATAACAAACAACCGTCTACCCAAACCACATTACCCTTCCCACAGCTAATCGCTAGGATGTTCTCCCAACCGTTAGAGAGAGCAGTATCCACTAGGGTTGTCATTATTGTGATTGTATTCTAAGTAAGTACTGGTAACACCAAAAGAAAAAACGTTTTGAAATTATGAAAATCATAGGGTAGACAGACATGTTAAATGATATGCAAATGCTTAAAATATGGAAAAAAATGTCAAAACATCTCAATATATTTAGTAAAGAGTATGACCACCCCACACAGAAATACATTGAGATGATTTAAAAATATAGCATTACCACGACCAATGCAATGAAACTATGAGCTGTTTGTATTTCTCAAATGAAGACTGAAGAAGTTCACCTACCATAAATTATGCCACCCCACACAATAATTCCAGGAGTAGGACCAGTGTGACTTTGCCTTGTGAAGGCATTGACCACGTATTGCTGTTAGATTTTAAGAAAAGTAAGTAGTTATCTATTTTGTATTGCAAGTGAAATTAGACATCACATACCAAGCCTAAGGCATCAAACAGTATCTACACAAAACATTAGAAGGCATTTGCATGACATTGGGCTACAAGCCAGACATCCAGCTACAGGTGTTCCATTAACCTCATGCCACCACTATCAAAGCCTATTATGGTGCAGAGCAAAGCAGCAATAGAGGCCAGAATGGAGGTCAATTTTCTTCAGTGACGAGTCTACTATTTTCTTGGAGGTCCTCATAAATGACATAAAAGTGTCCAAGGCGACATTTCCAAACTGTGCTACCATGCTGCAGCATCTCCGGCCATGTCCTCCGATAAGCACACCTGGGACATCATTGGCAATTGCAATGGGAAATGCCAGCAACAAATCTTGATGATATACGTGCCCATGTGCATTCATTGTAGCAGACCATTCCTCAGACAGCCATTAACCCCTTTACACCCAAGGGTGGTTTGCACGTTAATGACCGGGCCAATTTTTACAATTCTGACCACTGTCCCTTTATGAGGTTATAACTCTGGAACGCTTCAACGGATCCCAGTGATTCTGACATTATTTTCTCATGACATATTGTACTTCATGATAGTGGTAAAAATTCTTTGATAGTACCTGCGTTTATTTGTGAAAAAAATGGAAATTTGGCAAAAATTATGAAAATTTTGCAATTTTCCAACTTTGAATTTTTATGCAATTAAATCACAGAGATATGTCACACAAAATACTTAATAAGTAACATTTCCCACATGTCTACTTTACATCAGCACAATTTTGTAACCAAAATTTTTTTTTGTTAGGGAATTATAAGGGTTAAAAGTTGACCAGCAATTTCTCGTTTTACAACACCATTTTTTTTTTAGGGACCACATCTCATTTGAAGTCATTTTGAGGAGTCTATATGATAGAAAATACCCACGTGTGACACCATTCTAAAAACTGCACCCCTCAAGGTGCTCAAAACCATATTCAAGAAGTTTATTAACCTTTCTGGTGCTTCACAGGAATTTTTGGAATGTTTAAAGGGACTCTGTCACCTGAATTTGGCGGGACTGGTTTTGGGTCATATGGGCGGAGTTTTGAGGTGTTTGATTCACCCTTTCCTTACCCGCTGGCTGCATGCTGGCTGCAATATTGGATTGAAGTTCATTCTCTGTCCTCCATAGTACACACCTGCACAAAGCAATCTTGCCTTGTGCAGGCGTGTACTATGGAGGACAGAGAATGAACTTCAATCCAATATTGCAGCCAGCATGCAGCCAGCGGGTAAGGAAAGGGTGAATCAAACACCTGAAAACTCCGCCCATATGACCCAAAACCAGTCCCGCCAAATTCAGGTGACAGGTTCCCTTTAAATAAAAATGAACATTTAACTTTTTTTCACAAAAAATTTACTTCAGCTCCAATTTGTTTTATTTTACCAAGGATAACAGGAGAAAATGGACCCCAAAAGTTGTTGTACACTTTGTCCTGAGTACACCGATACCCCATATGTGGGGGTAAACCACTGTTTTGGCACATGACAGAGCTCAGAAGCGAAGGAGCACTGTTTGACTTTTCAATGCAAAATTGACTAGAATCGAGATGGGACACCATGTTGCGATTGGAGAGCCCCTGATGTGCCTAAACATTGAAATCCCCCACAAGTAACACCATTTTGGAAAGTAGACCCCCTAAGGAACTTATCTAGAGGTGTGGTGAGCACTTGGACCCACCAAGTGCTTCACAGAAGTTTATAATGCAGAACCATAAAAATAAAAAATCATATTTTTTCACAAAAATTATCTTTTCGCCCCCAATTTTTTATTTTCCCAAGGGTAAGGGTAGAAATTGGACCGCAAAAGTTGTTGGACAATTTGTCCTGAGTACGCTGATACCCCATATGTGGGGGTAAACCACTGTTTGGGCACGTGGGAGAGCTCGGAAGGGAAAGAGCGCCGTTTGACTTTTCAATGCAAAATTGACTGGAATTGAGATGGGACGCCATGTTGCGTTTGGAGAGCCACTGATGTGCCTAATCATTGAAACCCCCACAAATGACACCATTTTGGAAAGTAGACCCCCTAAGGAACTTATCTAGAGGTGTGGTGAGCACTTGGACCCACCAAGTGCTTCACAGAAGTTTATAATGCAGAACCGTAAAAATAAAAAATCATATTTTTTCACAAAAATTATCTTTTCGCCCCCAATTTTTTATTTTCCCAAGGGTAATAGAAGAAATTGGACCGCAAACGTTGTTGTACAATTTGTCCTGAGTACGCTGATACCCCATATGTGGGGGTAAACCCCTCTTTGGGCGCATGGGATAGCTCGGAAGGAAAGGAGCGCCGTTTGACTTTTCAATGCAAAATTGACAGGAATTGAGATGGGACGCCATGTTGTGTTTGGAGAGCCACTGATGTGCCTAAACATTGAAACCCCCCCACAAGTATCACCATTTTGGAAAGTAGACCCCCTAAGGAACTTATCTAGATGTGTTTTGAGTGTTTTGACCCACCAAGGGCTTCACAGAAGTTTATAATGCAGAGCCGTAAAAATAAAACAAAAATTTTTTCCCACAAAAATTATTTTTTTAGCCCCCAGTTTTGTATTTTCCCGAGGGTAACAGGAGAAATTGGACACCAAAATTTGTTGCCCAATTTGTCGTGAGTGCGATGATACACCATATGTGGGGGGAACCACTGTTTGGGCGCATGGGAGGGCTCAGAAGGGAAGGAGCATCATTTAGAATGCAGACTTAGATGGAATGGTCTGCAGGTGTCACATTGCATTTGCAGAGCCCCTAATGTACCTAAACAGTAGAAACCCCCCACAAGTGACACCATTTTGGAAACTAGACCCCCTAAGGAACTTATCTAGATGTGTGGTGAGCACTTTGACCCACCAAGGGCTTCACAGAAGTTTATAATGCAGAGCCGTAAAAATAAAACAAAAATTTTTTCCCACAAAAATTATTTTTTAGCCCCCAGTTTTGTATTTTCCCGAGGGTAACAGGAGAAATTGGACCCCAAAATTTGTTGTCCAATTTGTCCTGAGTGCGCTGATACCCCATATGTGGGGGGGAACCACCGTTTGGGCGCATGGGAGGGCTCGGAAGGGAAGGAGCTCCATTTTCCAATGCAGACTTAGATGGAATGGTCTGCAGGTGTCACATTGCGTTTGCAGAGCCCCTAATGTACCTAAACAGTAGAAACCCCCACAATTGACACCATTTTGGAAACTAGACCCCCTAAGGAACTTATCTAGATGTGTTGTGAGAGCTTTGAACGCTCAAGTGTTTCACTACAGTTTGTAACGCAGAGCCGTGAAAATAAAAAAATAAAAACTTTCCCCAAAAAATTATTTTTTAGCCCCCAGTTTTGTATTTTCCCGGGGGTAAGAGGAGAAATTCGACCCCAAAAGTTGTTGTCCTATTTGTCGTGAGTACACTGATACTGCATATGTTGGGGTAAACCCCTGTTTGGGCGCATGGGACAGCTCGGAAGGGAAAAAGCACTGTTTTACTTTTTCAACGCAGAATTGGCTGGAATTGAGATCGGACGCCCTGTCGCGTTTGGAGAGCCCCTGATGTGCCTAAACAGTGGAAACACCCCAATTATATCTGAAACCCTAATCCAAACACACCCCTAACCCTAATCCCAACAGTAACCCTAACCACACCCCTAACCCTAATCCCAACCCTATTCCCAACTGTAAATGTAATCTAAACCCTAACCGTAACTTTAGCCCCAACCCTAACCCTAACTTTAGCCCCAACCCTAACCCTAGCCCTAACCCTAACTGTAGCCCTAACCCTAGCCCTAACCCTAGCCCTAACCCTATCCCTAACCCTAACCCTAACCCTAACCCTAGCCCTAACCCTAGCCTTAACCCTAACCCTAGCCCTAGCCCTAACCCTAACCCTAGCCCTAATGGAAAAATGGAAATAAATACATTTTTTTAATTTTTCCCTAACTAAGGGGGTGATGAAGGGGGGTTTGATTTACTTTTATAGCGGGTTTTTTAGCGGATTTTTATGATTGGCAGCCGTCACACACTGAAAGACGCTTTTTATTGCAAAAAATATTTTTTGTGTTACCACATTTTGAGAGCTATAATTTTTCCACATTTTGGTCCACAGAGTCATGTGAGGTCTAGTTTTTTGCGGGACGAGTTGATGTTTTTATTGGTAACATTTTTGGGCACGTGACATTTTTTGATCGCTTTTTATTCCGATTTTTGTGAGGCAGAATGACCAAAAACCAGCTATTCATGAATTTCTTTTGGGGGAGGCGTTTATACCGTTCCGCGTTTGGTAAAATTGATAAAGCAGTTTTATTCTTCGGGTCAGTACGATTACAGCGATACCTCATTTATATCTTTTTTTATGTTTTGGCATTTTTATATGATAAAAATTCTTTTATAGAAAAAATATTTATTTTTGCATCACTTTATTCTCAGGACTATAACTTTTTTATTTTTTTGCTGATGATGCTGTATGGCGGCTCGTTTTTTGCGGGACAAGATGATGCTTTCAGCGGTAACATGGTTATTTATATCTGTTTTTTTAATCGCGTGTTATTCCACTTTTTGTTCGGCAGTATGATAATAAAGCGTTGTTTTTTGCCTCTTTTTTTTTTCTTACGGTGTTTACTGAAGGGGTTAACTAGTGGGCCAGTTTTATAGGTCGGGCCGTTACGGACGCGGCGATACTAAATATGTGTACTTTTATTGTTTTTTTTTATTTAGATAAAGAAATGTATTCATGGGAATAATATTTTTTTTTCATTATTTAGGAATATTTTTTTTTTTTCTTTTTACACATTTGGAAATTTTTTTTTAAACTTTTTTACTTTGCCCCAGGGGGGGACATCACAGATCGGTGATCTGACAGTTTGCATAGCACTCTGTCAGATCACCGATCTGACTTACAGCACTGCAGGCTTCACAGTGCCTGCTCTGAACAGGCTCTGTGAAGCCACCTCCCTCCCTGCAGGACCCGGATGCCGCAGCCATCTTGGATCCGGGCCTGGAGCAGGGAGGGAGGTACGGAGACCCTCGCAGCAATGCGATCACATCGCGTTGCTGCGGGGGGCTCAGGGAAGCTCGCAGGGAGCCCCCTCCCTGCGCGATGCTTCCCTGCACCGCCGGCACATCGCGATCATGTTTGATTGCGGTGTGCCGGGGGTTAATTTGCTGGGAGCGGTCCATGACCACTCCTGGTACATAGTGCCGGATGTCAGCTGTGATAGTCAGCTGACACCCGGCCGCGATCGGCCGCGCTCCCCCCGTGAGCACGGCCGATCGCGTATGACGTACTATCCCGTCGGTGGTCATAGGGGCCCACCCCACCTCGACGGGATAGTACATCTGATGTCAGAAAGGGGTTGATAAACTAATTGATGGCAGCCAAAATGTGTAACTGTGTATATTTCTATGTGTGGTGCTCATACTTGATACTGAATATATTAAGATGTTTAGAAAATTCTATTTCCAGTATTTCATCCAGTATTTCATCAATTGCATATCATTACCATGTACTTCATAATTCCACTTTTAGCATTGCAATTTCAAGGTCAATAAGTGTGTATCCATCTATTTATCTATACGTATAGATAACAAGATACACAGATATGCATAGAAAATTCCTCAAAGAGGCAGCGTAGATATTGTGATGTTAGGTGCATATATTATTTTGGATACAGATGTATTTTCAGAGCCAATCTTAAAATGCAGTTTGAAATAAATATGGAATTTAATTTGGAGTAACATTGCATATGAAGTCAAATTTTAACAAAGTGTTCTGCCAAGATGCAGTCTGAACATCTCTCCATATTAATCACTTTCACCTGTGATACATCCTGCCTATCTTTTCTACATAAGACAATCTGTCCGCCTTCATAAGCTGTTTTGTAATACGTACACTCACTTCAATTGCTTGCCTCTTACAATCCCAGTTGAGGGCTGACTATCTCAAAAGCTCTGCACTAAATCTACCACAAAGTTCACCTATATTTCCTACTCTTAAGAACTACATTTACTACATAATATACAAAATGCTACATTTTTCTTTCACTTTACTATGTAATTTTGTACATCTCTACATTTATGGGAGATGGAAGGCAAGAATAACACATACTGCAAACATATTTAAATAGGTTGTCTAACACTGAAATAAGTATTTTCCAGATATGAATGGTTTTAAAACAATAAGCTGAGGCATGCTCACCCTCCAGCACCCTCGTGACTTAGGCTGCTTTGGAGGTCCATGTCGCTTCTAGAAGTTGTGAAGAGCAGAACAAAAATGATTACCTCAATGAACAAAAAAAAAAAAAAAAAAAGAATTTGTGATAAACATTGACCTGTCCATTCAAGGACATTTTAGCTATAGTATGAAATCCTGTTTTTCTTTTCTGTGGAATTGCCTTTGTACTGTTTGTTGTGAAACTGCCGCCCACGAAACTGTTTTCTTTTCTTTTCTTTCTTTCCTGTTTTGTCTCTTTGTTTAAACATGCAAAACTTGTATAACCACTAAACCTACTGAAACAACTATATAAAGAAGGGATAGCACCTTGAAGGCAGGCGTGCTTCAGAGACTTCCCAGTGATACACTATACAAGACGTGTCTTGTGTATTATTTCTGGTGATTCCCCACTTCCAAAGGCTGCTCCGACTGAGTGTGATCCCGACATTTCCTGGCGCCCGAACAGGGACTTGAACCCTGGCTTCTGAGATTGTTCTTGATCACCCACTTCTAGTTCAGACCACTCATGATGTACATGGCATTCTTAACCAGGTCCAACCTAAACATATTTCAATGGCCAGACACCTCCGTCTCCAATGTTCCCTACTACTGCCGCCCAACATTTCCTTTGCCAGGATTCAGACTCTTAATCTCGCGTCTTTGCTCCCTTTAGAGTCTGAGGGGGGTACCATACCTGAGGAAACTGCAACTGCACTCTCCAACTCCTTTGACCCATCAAAGTCAATGCATGATTGTGTACAATTAATGGAACAAGAGACTCAGGGCTTATGTAATGTACATGACAAGCCACTCTGTAATGCTACATTTGAACTTTTCATAGATGGCAGTATATATGCAGATATGAATGGACAATTTCATACAGGTTATGCGGTAGTAACTCAGCATGAAGTGCTGAAAGCAGAACCTCTCCCTGCTAATCAGTCTGCACAAGAAGCAGAACTTACGGCATTAGTTGAAGCTCTAAAAATAGCCAAAGATCAGACAGCAAACATATACACTGATTCTAGATATGCACATGGCATTATTTTCGATTTTGGCGTAATATGGAGAGCCAGAGGTTATATGACTGCTTCAGGCCAACCTGTTAAACATGCCTCCCTCATTAGACAGATTCTGGAGACTCGACACCGAGGAAGCCAGGGGTAATGATAAAGCCGATAAGGCAGCAAAACAGGCAGCACGTAAACCCTTACATCATGCCCACACACTAGATAGCTCTGAAGATGATGAGGAAAGATTGAAGGAAGCTCAGAAACAGGTAGACGACGAAGAACGAGGGCAGTGGCAGAAAAAAGGGGCAGAAGATCAGCAAGGATTATGGAAAAAAGGAACTTTGTTGTGTTTACCCAGAGCCTGGTACCCCGCAGTGGCAAGTGACCTCCACCTACCCACGCATGTGTCGGCAAATGGTATGACGCTCAAGGTAAAAGAAAGGTGGTTGGCTCCAGGTTTTGGTAATTTTGCTCGGAACATGTGTGCTGCATGCGCTATATGCCTGGCACACAATTAAGGTCAGGCCATTAAAACCCCAACCAAGCATCATGTAAGACCACTGTATCCCTTTCAAAGACTCCAGATCGACTACATCCAACTTCCTAGGTACAATGGATACGAATATGTGCTTGTGTGTGTGGACATGTTCTCAGGGTGGCCAGAGGCTTATCCAGTTCGTAAAGCCTCAGCAAAAACTACTGCCATTAAAATAGCACATGAACTGATACCCCGTTACGGCATGCCTGAGGTGATCGAGTCAGATAGAGGTACCCATTTTACTGGGGAAATATTCCAGAATGTTATGAAAATGTTGGGAGTAGAAAACCAGTTTCACACTCCATATCATCCACAGAGTTCAGGTAAAGTGGAAAGATTAAATGGGACAATAAAATTAAAAATCCAGAAGGCCATGGCAGAAACAGGAAAGCCTTGGACCGAGTGTCTACCACTTGCCCTGTATTCCATCCGAAACACCCCAAGGGGGAAGGCTAAGCTGTCACCACATGAGATTCTTTTTGGTAGAGCAGCAAATTTGGGTTGTTATTTTCCACAACAACTGATGTTGAATACTGAGACTTTAACTGCTTATGTACAAGAATTACAAAAACGTTTAACTAAAGTGCATTCGCAAGTTTTTGCTTCCCTTCCAGATCCAGAAAATCTCGAAGGAGGCCACAAGTTGGAACCTGGTGATCAAGTCTACGTGAAAAGACACCAGAAAGACTCTGGAACCGAGATTTGACGGACCTTTCCAAGTCCTGTTAACAACTCCAACAGCAGTCAAGCTTGAAGGAAAGGCATCATGGATACATGCAAGCCATTGCAAAAAAGCAGTATAAGACTCATGATATTGATGTTAATAATGTTAACCTCAACGGAGGCATGGGAAAGACTGAATTCTCTAGCCCCTTTGAACAATAGATTCGTACAACATCATAGAAAATTAGTACATGACTTGTTAAATAATACGCAACCCCTGGCAGATTGTTGGATCTGTACCCATTCACCAGTATCAGCCACAAGTATACCTTTTCTAGCAGTTCCCGTGTCAGCTGAAGAAATATTCGCTTGGCCTAATTGTTCAGACAACCTGGCCAACAACCAACCTGGCAATACTATACTATGGAATACTACAATCGCCATACCAATTGTGGGATGGGTAGAATTTCCTTGGTGGCAGGGCAATCTTACAGGAAAAATAGACAACTTACAATATTTAGCATTCAAGGGAGGACAATGGGTACCTAGGAATAAGACTGGATTAACTGATTTAGGACAGGTCCCCACTGAAAATCTACAGCTCAGTTTCAGTACAACCACCCCTTCCTCTGATGCTTTCAAACCTACAGTATTGGAAAGATACATACATAATAGAAAATGGGAACATTCTGAGTTGTTCCCCCAAGGTGATGCAAACAGTTGTACAAGTAAGCCGGGGAACCTGGTTTGTAATGAATCCAATGAGTATGTCAACGGAATGCATGTATGTGGGAATCCCGCAGCCGGGTACTGTAGCCCCTTGGGACAAAAACCCTCTTGGTGTATGCTTCAGAATGTATCTAGTTTTGTGGATTTGGCTCACAGATTGGTATTGCAGCACTCAGCTTTGTGGGATCTGCCTGAGGGTACATTTTGGATATGCGGAGAAGGAGCATATAAATGGCTTCCCGTAGGTATAAAGGGTACTTGTACATTAGGACGCCTAACCCCGGCTACTTTCATAATTTCAAATAAACAAGTGAATATGCAAGCCGTGCCCAAGCACACACTGTATAAAAGAGCTGCAGATAACTCACCACGTCCCTCGGGGAGGCCGCATATAGTACAAATAGGAATTCCCAACAAAATTGCTAGTACCATTTTTATTTATCCTATGTTAACACAGATGTGGGATAAATTAGTTAGAGCCACGGATTATCTAGATGATCAGATTTGGGATATATTGGACATATTAAATACTAGTATAGCTGTACAGAATCAGCTTATAATAGTCACTAACCAACATACCCTGGTATTGGATTACCTAACTGCCTCACAAGGGGGTATGTGTCAAATCATCGGACCCACCTGCTGTCATTATATAGACCCGAATAGTACTATGAGTATGAGATTTAAATTAAAAGACGTACAATGACTCAGGGATCAGTATGACAAAGACAATGACCAAAATAAGGATAGCTGGTGGTCAGATACCTTTTCTTTTCTTAACCCGGCCAATTGGTTCAGAGGGATCGGTGGGTGGGTTACCGGGATTATGCAAAGCCTAATACATACAGTTATGGTTATTGTAATTATATATGTATTATTCAAGGTTGTACTCAAGGGTATCTCGGTATGCACAAATAAATTTTGTGTAATGGATGCGAGAATATAAAGTTTTTTTTTGTAATATCACAAAAAGAATGACTAAAATGATCGACAAGGTTTTGAATGGAATATGTCAAAGGGGGGATTGTGAAGAGCAGAACAAAAATGATTACCTCAATGAACAAAAAAAAAAAAAAAAAAGAATTTGTGATAAACATTGACCTGTCCATTCAAGGACATTTTAGCTATAGTATGAAATCCTGTTTTTCTTGTCTGTGGAATTGCCTTTGTACTGTTTGTTGTGAAACTGCCGCCCACGAAACTGTTTTCTTTTCTTTTCTTTCTTTCCTGTTTTGTCTCTTTGTTTAAACATGCAAAACTTGTATAACCACTAAACCTACTGAAACAACTATATAAAGAAGGGATAGCACCTTGAAGGCAGGCGTGCTTCAGAGACTTCCCAGTGATACACTATACAAGACGTGTCTTGTGTATTATTTCTGGTGATTCCCCACTTCCAAAGGCTGCTCCGACTGAGTGTGATCCCGACAAAGTAATGCCTGCTCCATTTAAATGTCAACAAGACCACTGCTGCATGTTATGGACTGCAGCGATCAGGTGACTATAAAAGCGTATGATCAGAAGTTTTTTATGACATACTCTTCTAATCACCTGACTGCTATAGTCAATCATGAACTGCTGTGGTCTAGTTGACATCCCAAGTGAGCAGTTATTGCTTATGGAGCCAACCTGGACACCAGACAACTGGATGCTGGAAGGTGAAGATGCTTCCTTTTAAAACCATTCATGCCTACAAAAAAGATAGTGTATGACAACGTGTAAGTCCTTAATGTCTCCAGGATGGATATTTTTGCTATTGAGCAGGTTTGTGTGTGTGTGCAGGTTACAACCAATTCCCTGACTGTCTCCAGATGCAGATACTCCTATCCTACCTTTCTGTGAAAGTGCCAACTTTGAAGGTGCGTTCAGTCCAATCAGAGATGTCATCTCTGTGATATGTTATTTGGTCAAATGCATATATATATTGTCCTTCAGAAGGGTTGAATTATTTACATGTGCATATTAAAAACTATAACTATATGGATAATTGTGCAATATTGAAGATTAAGTATTGATTGATTTGAGTACGTAAGCCTATTGTGTTTTTTATTGACCACTGTTGATATACGCTGCCTTGCGAACGTATTCGGCCCCCTGGAACATTTCAACCTTTTCCCACATATCATGCTTCAAACATAAAGATACCAAATGTACATTTTTGGTGAAGAATCAAAAACAAGTGGAACACAATTGTGAAGTTGAACAAAATTTATTGGTTATTTTAAATTTTTGTGGCAATTCAAAAACTGAAAAGTGGGGCGTGCAATATTATTCAGCCCCTTTAACTTAATACTTTGTTGCACCACCTTTTGCTGCAATTACAGCTGCAAGTCACTTGGGGTATGTCTCTATCAGTTTTGTACATCAAGAGACTGAAATTCTTGCCCATTCTTCCTTGGCAAACAGCTCAATCTCAGTGAAGTTTGATGGAGATCATTTGTGAACAGCAGTTTTCAGCTCTTTCCACAGATTCTCGATTTGATTGAGGTCTGGACTTTGACTTGGCCATTCTAACACCTGGATACTTTATTTGTGAACCATTCTATTGTAGATTTTGCTTTATGTTTGGGATTATTGTCTTGTTGGAAGACAAATCTCCGTCCCAGTCTCAGGTCTTTTGCAGACTCAAACATGTTTTCTTCAAGAATGGTCCTGTATTTAGCTCCATTTTTCTTCCCATCAATTTTAATCATCTTCCCTGTCCCTGCTGAAGGAAAGCAGGCCCAAACCATAATGCTGCCACCACCATGTTTGACAGTGGGGACGGTGTGTTCAGGGTGATGAGCTGTGTTGCCTTTACGCCAAACATATCGTTTGGCATTGTTGCCAAAAAGTTTGATTTTGGCTTCATCTGACCAGAGCACCTTCTTCCATGTTTGGTGTGTCTCCCAGGTGGCTTGCTGCAAACTTTAAACAACACTTTTTAAGGACATCTTTGAGAAATGGCTTTCTTCTTGCCACTCTTCCATAAAGGCCAGATTTGTGCAGTGTACAACTGATTATTGTCCTATGGACAGACTGTCCCACCTCAGCTGTAGATCTTTGCAGTTCATCCAGAGTGATCATGGGCCTCTTGGCTGCATCTCTGATCAGTCTTCTCCTTGTTTGAGATGAAAGTTTAGAGGGATTGCCGGGTCTTGGTAGATTTGCAGTGGAATGATACTCCTTCCATTTCAATATGATCGCTTGCACAGTGCTGCTTGGGATGTTTAAAGTTTTGAAAATCATTTTGTATCCAAATCCAGCTTTAAACTTCTCCACAACAGTATCACGGACCTGCCTGTTGTGTTCCTTGGTCTTCATGATACTCTCTGGGCTTCAAACAGAACTCTGAGTCTATCACAGAGCAGGTGCATTTATACGGAGACTTGATTACACACAGGTGGATTATATTTATCATCATTAGGCACTTAGGACAACATTGGATCATTCAGAGATCCACAATGAACTTCTGGTGTGAGTTTGCTGCACTGAAAGTAAAGTAAAGAGGCCAAATAATATTGCACGCCCCAATTTTCAGTTTTTGAAATTCCACAAAAATGTAAAATCACCAATACATAGTAACATAGTAACATAGTAACATAGTTAGTAAGGCCGAAAAAAGACATTTGTCCATCCAGTTCAGCCTATATTCCATCATAATAAATACCCAGATCTACGTCCTTCTACAGAACCTAATAATTGTATGATACAATATTGTTCTGCTCCAGGAAGACATCCAGGCCTCTCTTGAACCCCTCGACTGAGTTCGCCATCACCACCTCCTCAGGCAAGCAATTCCAGATTCTCACTGCCCTAACAGTAAAGAATCCTCTTCTATGTTGGTGGAAAAACCTTCTCTCCTCCAGACGCAAAGAATGCCCCCTTGTGCCCGTCACCTTCCTTGGTATAAACAGATCCTCAGCGAGATATTTGTATTGTCCCCTTATATACTTATACATGGTTATTAGATCGCCCCTCAGTCGTCTTTTTTCTAGACTAAATAATCCTAATTTCGCTAATCTATCTGGGTATTGTAGTTCTCCCATCCCCTTTATTAATTTTGTTGCCCTCCTTTGTACTCTCTCTAGTTCCATTATATCCTTCCTGAGCACCGGTGCCCAAAACTGGACACAGTACTCCATGTGCGGTCTAACTAGGGATTTGTACAGAGGCAGTATAATGCTCTCATCATGTGTATCCAGACCTCTTTTAATGCACCCCATGATCCTGTTTGCCTTGGCAGCTGCTGCCTGGCACTGGCTGCTCCAGGTAAGTTTATCATTAACTAGGATCCCCAAGTCCTTCTCCCTGTCAGATTTACCCAGTGGTTTCCCGTTCAGTGTGTAATGGTGATATTGATTCCCTCTTCCCATGTGTATAACCTTACATTTATCATTGTTAAACCTCATCTGCCACCTTTCAGCCCAAGTTTCCAACTTATCCAGATCCATCTGTAGCAGAATACTATCTTCTCTTGTATTAACTGCTTTACATAGTTTTGTATCATCTGCAAATATCGATATTTTACTGTGTAAACCTTCTACCAGATCATTAATGAATATGTTGAAGAGAACAGGTCCCAATACTGACCCCTGCGGTACCCCACTGGTCACAGCGACCCAGTTAGAGACTATACCATTTATAACCACCCTCTGCTTTCTATCACTAAGCCAGTTACTAACCCATTTACACACATTTTCCCCCAGACCAAGCATTCTCATTTTGTGTACCAACCTCTTGTGCGGCACGGTAATACATTTCGTTCAACTTCACAATTGTGTTCCACTTGATGTTGATTCTTCACCTTCACTTCAAGTTTACATTTGTTATCTTTATGTTTGAAGCATGATATGTGGGAAAAGGTTGAAAAGTTCCAGGGGGCTGAATATTTTCGCAAGGCACTGTAGATACATATCAGGGTATTAAGCTGTACCCTGGTATTAACTGTTCATACATACATATGATATCATATATAGCTGGTCTGCTTTGAAATGTATTTATTTATAACAGGGACATCCTTTCTGTGTACAACCATTATTTAAATTAAGGTGTCCACAATCTTATTAGGAGTTTCTAATAGTGATCAGTGTTTGTTTTCATCCTAATGAATAGTCAGTGACAACTGTTGTCATATGACTCCATTACTTTCTCATGCTCTCTGCACTGTAGACCGCACCAATTACTCTCTATTTATGTTTTTTCAGGATAGTATTTGAATGAGAAGGTAATATACAGTAGTAATAGTATATAGCTAATATAGTAAATCCTATTATTTGTCTGTCTAGGTCATATATTTTAATAGATAATGAATAAAAACTTTTTTTAATTGAATTCTCACATACGTGCTGTACAAACTATAAAAAAAGGTCCCACGCAGATCCAACGTAGTCCAGTGCGTCCCACGACAATTCCCAATTCCCACGACAAATCCATCATAATGAGGCTCCATAAGTTTTGGCAGTAGCCATTCCCAGCTCACACTGCTCTCCGCAGGACCCGGCGGCTCTGGTGTCACCACTGTATAGAGCCGGCAGGTCTTGCGGAGCACAGCATGGGAGTGGCTGCTGTTAAAACATATGGAGAACCTGAACAAGGCTACATAGGCTTTGAACGACGGATTTGTTGAAAGTAGTGTGAAGCGCTGGACTACATCGGAGCTGCGTGGGACCTTTTTTGTATAATAAACTAGGGAACGATGGACAGTGTCTTGTTTCTATTTTTCTCTTTTTATGTTTTTCAGGTACACTTTTGTGGACTACATTGGATTTCTTGAACTACGTCAGGCCTACATGAGTGGTTTTTTTCTAATAAATTGGTGAACTAGGTAAAGTGTCGAGGAGTGTTTTTTAACCCCTTCCCGACCTGTGACACAGCGTATGCGTCATGAAAGTCGGTGCCAATCCGACCTGTGACGCATATGCTGTGTCACAGAAAGATCGCGTCCCTGCAGGCCGGGTGAAAGGGTTAACTCCCATTTCACCCGATCTGCAGGGACAGGGGGAGTGGTAGTTTAGCCCAGGGGGGGTGGCTTCACCCCCTCGTGGCTACGATCGCTCTGATTGGCTGTTGAAAGTGAAACTGCCAATCAGAGCGATTTGTAATATTTCACCTAAAAAAATGGTGAAATATTACAATCCAGCCATGGCCGATGCTGCAATATCATCGGCCATGGCTGGAAACACTAATGTGCCCCCACCCCACCCCACCGATCGCCCCCCCAGCCCCCCCCCAGCCCCCCGATCTGTGGCCCGCTCCCCTCCGTCCTGTGCTCCGCTCCCCCGTCCTCCTGCCCGCTCCCCCCGTGCTCCAATCACATCCCCCCGTGCTCCAATCAAACCCCCCCGCACTCCGATCCCCCCCCGTGCTCCGAACCACCCCCCCTGCACACCGATCCACCCCCCCTGCACACCGATCCACCCGCCCGCACACCGATCACTCTCCCCCATGCTCCGATCCCTCCCCCCCGTGCTCCGACGCCCCCCCGTGCCCTGATCTCCCCCCCCTGTGCCCTGATCTCCCCCCCTTATACTTACCGATCCTGGCGGGGTCCCGTCCGTCTTCTTCCCCGAGCGCCGCCATGTTCCAAAATGGCGGGCGCATGCGCAGTGCGCCCGCCGAATCTGCCGGCCGGCAGATTCGTTCCAATGTGAATTTTGATCACTGTGATATAACCTATCACAGTGGTCAAAATAAAAAAACAGTAAATGACCCCCCCCATTTGTCCCCCATAGATAGGGACAATAATAAAATAAAGAATTTTTTTTTTTTTCACTAAGGTTGGAGTTAGAACTAGGGTTAGGGTTAGGGTTAGGGGTAGGGGTAGGGGTAGGGGTAGGGTTAGGGGTAGGGTTAGGGGTAGGGTTAGGGGTAGGGGTAGGGTTAGGGGTAGGGGTAGGGGTAGGGTTAGGGGTAGGGTTAGGGGTAGGGTTAGGGGTAGGGTTAGGGTTTCGGTATGTGCACACGTATTCTGGTCCTCTGCGGATTTTTCCGCAGCGGATTTGATAAATCCGCAGTGCTAAACCGCTGCGGATTTATGGCAGATTTACCGCGGTTTTTCTGCGCATTTCACTGCGGTTTTACAACTGCGATTTTCTATTGGAGCAGTTGTAAAACCGCTGTGGAATCCGCAGAAAGAAGTGACATGCTGCGGAATGTAAACCGCTGCGTTTCCGTGCAGTTTTTCCGCAGCATGTGTACAGCGATTTTTGTTTCCCATAGGTTTACATTGAAATGTAAACTCATGGGAAACTGCTGCGGATCCGCAGCGTTTTCCGAAGCGTGTGCACATACCTTTAGAATTAGGCTATGTGCACACGGTGCGGATTTGGCTGCGGATTCGCAGCGGATTGGCCGCTGCGGATCCGCAGCAGTGTTCCATCAGGTTTACAGTACCATGTAAACCTATGGAAAACCAAATCCGCTGTGCCCATGGTGCGGAAAATACCGCACGGAAACGCTGCGTTGTATTTTCCGCAGCATGTCAATTCTTTGTGCGGATTCCGCAGCGTTTTACACCTATTCCTCAATAGGAATCCGCAGGTGAAATCCGCAGTAAATCCGCAGGTAAAACGCAGTGCCTTTTACCCGCGGATTTTTCAAAAATGGTGCGGAAAAATCTCACACGAATCCGCAACGTGGGTACATAGCCTTAGGGTTAGGGTTGGGTTGGAATTAGGGTTGTGGTTAGGGTTAGGGGTGTGTTGGGGTTAGGGTTGTGGTTAGGGGTGTGTTGCGGTTAGGGTTGTGGTTAGGGTTACGGCTACAGTTGGGATAAGGGTTAGGGGTGTGTTGGCGTTAGAATTGAGGGGTTTCCACTGTTTAGGCACATCAGGGGGTCTCCAAACGCAACATGGCGCCACCATTGATTCCAGCCAATCTTTTATTCAAAAAGTCAAATGGTGCTCCTTCCCTTCCGAGCCCCGACGTGTGCCCAAACAGTGGTTTACCCCCACATATGGGGTATCAGTGTACTCAGGACAAACTGGGCAACAATTACTGGGGTCCAATTTCTCCTGTTACCCTTGAGAAAATAAAAAATTGCTTGCTAAAACATCATTTTTGAGGAAAGTAAAATGATTTTTTATTTTCACGGCTCTGCGTTGTAAACGTCTGTGAAGCACTTGGGGGTTCAAAGTGCTCACCACATATCTAGATAAGTTCCTTGGGGGGTCTAGTTTCCAAAATGGGGTCACTTGTGGGGGGTTTCTACTGTTTAGGCACACCAGGGGCTCTGCAAACGCAACGTGACGCCCGCAGACCATTCCATCAAAGTCTGCATTTCAAAACGTCACTACTTGACTTCCGAGCCACGACATGTGCCCAAACAGTGGTTTACCCCCACATATGGGGTATCAGCGTACTCAGGACAAACTGGGCAACAATTACTGGGGTCCAATTTCTCCTGTTACCCTTGAGAAAATAAAAAATTGCTTGCTAAAACATCATTTTTGAGGAAAGAAAAATGATTTTTTATTTTCACGGCTCTGCGTTGTAAACGTCTGTGAAGCACTTGGGGGTTCAAAGTGCTCACCACATATCTAGATAAGTTCCTTGGGGGGTCTAGTTTCCAAAATGGGGTCACTTGTGGGGGGTTTCTACTGTTTAGGCACACCAGGGGCTCTGCAAACGCAACGTGACGCCCGCAGACCATTCCATCAAAGTCTGCATTTCAAAAGTCACTACTTCCCTTCTGAGCCCCGACGTGTGCCCAAACAGTGGTTTACCCCCACATATGGGGTATCAGCGTACTCAGGAGAAACTGGACAACAACTTTTGGGGTCCAATTTCTCCTGTAACCCTTGGGAAAATAAAAAATTCTGGGCTAAAAAATTATTTTTGAGGAAAGAAAACGTATTTATTATTTTCACTGCTCTGTGTTATAAACTTCTGTGAAGCACTTGGGGGTTCAAAGTGCTCACCTCACATCTAGATAAGTTCCTTTCGGGGTCTAGTTTCTAAAATGGGGTCACTTGTGGGGGGTTTCTACTGTTTAGCCACATCAGGGGCTCTGCAAACGCAACGTAACGCCCGCAGAGCATTCCATCAAAGTCTGCATTTCAAAATGTCACTACTTGACTTCCGAGCCCCGACATGTGCCCAAACTGTGGTTTACCCCCACATATGGGGTATCAGCGTACTCAGGAGAAACTGTACAACAACTTTTGGGGTCAAATTTCTCCTTTTACCCTTGGGAAAATAATAAATTGCAGGCTAAAAAATTATTTTAGAGAAAATAAAATTTTTATTTTATTTTCATGGCTCTGCGTTATAAACTTCTGTGAAGCACTTGGAAGTTCAAAGTCCTCACCACACATCTAGATTAGTTCCTTTAGGGGTCTAGTTTCCAAAATGGGGTCATATGTGGGGGATCTCCAATGTTTAGGCACACAGGGGCTCTCCAAACGTGACATGGTGTCCGCTAATGATTGGAGCTAATTTTCCATTTAAAAAGCCAATTGGCGTGCCTTCCCTTCCGAGCCCTGCCGTGCGCCCAAACAGTGGTTTACCCCCACATATGGGGTATCAGCGTACTCAGGACAAACTGGACAACAACATTTGCGGTCCAATTTCTCCTATTACCCTTGGCAAAATAGGAAATTCCAGGCTAAAAATCATTTTTGAGGAAAGAAAAATTATTTTTTATTTTCATGGCTCTGCATTATAAACTTCTGTGAAGCACCTGGGGGTTTAAAGTGCTCAATATGCATCTAGATAAGTTCCTTGGGGGGTCTAGTTTCCAAAATGGGGTCACTTGTGGGGGAGCTCCAATGCATAGGCACACAGGGGCTCTCTAAACGCGACATGGTGTCCGCTAACAATTGGAGCTAATTTTCCATTCAAAAAGTCAAATGGCGCGCCTTCCCTTCCGAGCCCTGCCGTGTGCCCAAACAGTGGTTTACCCCCACATATGAGGTATCGGCGTACTCGGGAGAAATTGCCCAACAAATTTTAGGATTCATTTTATCCTATTGCCCATGTGAAAATGAAAAACTGAGGCGAAAAGAATTTTTTTGTGAAAAAAAAAGTACTTTTTCATTTTTACAGATCAATTTGTGAAGCACCTGAGGGTTTAAAGTGCTCAATATGCATCTAGATAAGTTCCTTGGGGGGTCTAGTTTCCAAAATGGGGTCATTTGTGGGGGAGCTCCAATGTTTAGGCACACGGGGGCTCTCCAAACACGACATGGTGTCCGCTAACGATGGAGATAATTTTTCATTCAAAAAGTCAAATGGCGCTCCTTCCCTTCCGAACCTTACCATGTGCCCAAACAGTGGTTTACCCCCACATGTGAGGTATCGGTGTACTCATGAGAAATTGCCCAACAAATTTTAGGATCCATTTTATCCTGTTACCCATGTGAAAATGAAAAAAATTGAGGCTAAAAGAATTTTTTTGTGAAAAAAAAGTACTTTTTCATTTTTACGGATCAATTTGTGAAGCCCCCGGGGGTTCAAAGTTCTCACTATGCATCTAGATAAGTTCCTTGGGGCGTCTAGTTTCCAAAATGGGGTCACGTGTGGGGGAGCTCCAATTTTTAGGCACACGGGGGCTCTCCAAACGTGACATGGTGTCCGCTAAAGAGTGGAGCCAATTTTTCATTCAAAAAGTCAAATGGCGCTCCTTCCCTTCCAAGCCCTGCCGTGCGCCCAAACAGTGGTTTACCCCCACATATGAGGTATCAGCGTACTCAGGACAAATTGGACAACAACTTTCGTGGTTCAGTTTCTCCTTGTACCATTGGGAAAATAAAAAAAATGTTGCTAAAAGATAATTTTTGTGACTAAAAAGTTAAATGTTCATTTTTTCCTTCCATGTTGCTTCTGCTGCTGTGAAGCACCTGAAGGGTTAAAAAACTTCTTGAATGTGGTTTTGAGCACGTTGAGGGGTGCATTTTTTAGAATGGTGTCACTTTTGGGTATTTTCAGCCATATAGACCCCTCAAACTGACTTCAAATGTGAGGTGGTCCCTAAAAAAAATGGTTTTGTAAATTTCGTTGTAAAAATGAGAAATCGCTGGTCAAATTTTAACTCTTATAACTTCCTAGCAAAAAAAAATTTTGTTTCCAAAATTGTGCTGGTGTAAAGTAGACATGTGGGAAATGTTATTTATTAACTATTTTGTGTCACATAACTCTCTGGTTTAACAGAATAAAAATTCAAAATGTGAAAATTGCGAAATTTTCAAAATTTTCGCCAAATTTCCGTTTTTATCACAAATAAACGCAGAATTTATTGACCTAAATTTACCACTAACATGAAGCCCAATATGTCACGAAAAAACAATCTCAGAACCGCTAGGATCCGTTGAAGCGTTCCTGAGTTATTACCTCATAAAGGGACACTGGTCAGAATTGCAAAAAACGGCCAGGTCATTAAGGTCAAAATAGGCTGGGTCATGAAGGGGTTAAAATAAAGTATTTTGGTGTGTGCCTTTCACTGGCTTAATGTCTGATAGATAGTTTTTGGACAATTCACAGCTGACTTCAATTCCAACCTCCAGGGGCAGAGGGACGCCGAGGTATTTCCACAGGCTGATTGCAAGGTAACCATTTCATCGCCATGTGCCATACATTGTACTCATGTTATTAGCGTCATATGCTCAGGTAGTGTTAGCATTGAGGGTATATTATTCGATCTATTTATTTAAAGTATTAGTACAAATTGCCCCATAGCTCACATTGCTGCAAGACTAAAAATCTATATATGTCTGTACTTTTGTTATGGCTTATTTAGTGGCGGATTGTGATTCTATATACATACTGTACATCAGCCTATATTGTTTGTGAAACTACCTATGGCAGTATAGTCCATTGTTTGTGGATCTTGCACTCTTTTGTTACATGTAGTAATGGATATTTTTTAATATCTTTTTATGGAATTTTTTTGCTAAATAAAATATTGCTTTTATATGAGTACCATAGTGGGGATCATTTATTTACTGATCACGCTACATATGAAACATTCTACAAGATGTCAGCTTAGAGGACCACAGCCCCAGCTGGAAGAAAACAGATTTGCTCCATTGACCAACACTGAACTCATGGACACATAGTAACATAGTATTTAAGGTCGAAGGAAGACTTTAAGTGTATCTAGTTCAACCCATAGCCTAACATGTTGATCCAGAGGAAGGCCAAAAAACCCATGCAGCAAATACTAAGCTCCACATTGGGGGGAAAAAATTCCTTCCCAACTCCACATACAGCAATTAGACTAGATCCCTGGATCAACGCCCTATCAAGGAATCTAGTATATATAACTTGTAACATTATACTTTCAAGAAAGGCATCCAGTCCCTTCTTAAATTTCAGTAATGAATCACTCATTACAACATCATAGGGCAGAGAGTTCCATAGTCTCACTACTCTTACAGTAAAGAATCCACATCTGTGATTATGATTAAACCCTCTTTCCTCCAGACGTAGAGGATGCCCCCTTGTACCCATCTCAGGTTTAAGCGTAAAAGATCATCAGAAAGGTCTTTGTACTGTCCCCTCATATATTTATACATTGTAATAAGATCACCCCAAAGCCTTCGTTTTTCCAAACTAAATAACCCCAAGTGTAATAACATGTCTTGGTATTGCATATCCCCTAATACTCTAATAACCTTGGTTGCTCTTCTCTGCATCTTCTCTAGTTCAGCTATGTCTTTCTTATACACAGGAGTCCAGAACTGTACACAGTATTCTAACTGTGGTAGCACTAGTGACTTGTATAGAGGTAAAATTATGTTCTCCTCATGAGCATCTATGCCTCTTTTAATCTATCCCATTAATTTATATACCTTTGCAGCAGCTGCCTGACACTGGACACTAAATGTGAGTTTGTCGTCCACCCATACACCCTGTTTTTTTTCAGTGACAGTTTTACCCAGTGTTTTACAATTGAGCACATACTGTAATTATACATTTTATTTCTTCTGCCCAAGTGCAAGACCTTACATTTATCACTATTAAAGTTCATTTGCCATTTATCAGCCCAAGCTTCTAGTTTACATAAATCTTTCTGTAATATTAAATTGTCCTCCTCTGTGTTGATTACCCTGTAGAGTTTAGTGTCATCTGCAAATATTGAAAACTCTACTGTGTATGCCCCCTACAAGGTCATTAATAAATATGGCAAAAAGTAGCGGGCCCAACACCGACGCTTATGATACTCCACTGCTAACTGCTAACTGCTGAGTATGCTCCATTTATAACCACCCTTTTTCCTATCCCTAAGCCAGCTGTTGACCCACTTACATTTGCGGAAGCCAGGATTTGGACCCACTGGTCACCTGAGCCCCATGGATACGTTTGGGGAAGCCAGGACTGGAACCCAATGGCTACATGGAGATGTTCTGAGATGCCAGGTTGTGACCCTAAGGTCACGTGGCCACGTACTGTACCCCAATGGACTGTCAGCTTCCTAAGCTTGTTGTCACCTTCTCTCTGTCAGAGCCCACCACAAAGTGGGGTGCCGTTGTTGGATGTAGTCTGCCCTGGAAGTCCAAAAATTGCAGCTGCTCTAATCCTGGTGAGTCAGCGGAAGGGTTAGTCTCTGTAATTTGCTGGGATTGTTCTGTATGTTTTTGTTTGTTGGTGTTTCAATTAAGTATTGCCACACTGTTTTACCTTACCCTGTCATGTCTGAGTAATATTATGCCCAGTGGCGTATCCAGGGGGGGCAGCCGGGGCATGTGCCCTGGGTGCAGCCGACAGGTGGTGCCAGCGGGCCGCCTGATGATGCGGCGGTCCAAGGAGGCTCCTCGTCAGCGGCATTCTGCTGCCCCCACACTGAGATAGTCCCGTTCTCTCAGCCGACTGTCAAATTGCAGCCGGCTCAGAGAAAGTGCTGCACGTCGAATCCCAAGTGTCAGCGGCGTAACTGCCACGGTTGCAGGGGTCACAGCTGCAACGGGGCCCGGAGTGCTTAGGGGCCCGCCCAGTCCAGCAGAGACTGAGCGGACGCGTAAGCACTCTGAGCTGTAAAATGGGCCGATGGTCTTTTAAATCTTCTGTACAGGCCCTGGTGCGTGTGCACTCTCTTAGTGCGTGCGCGATCACGGGTGGGACAGCACTTGTCCCGCAGCAGAGCCCCTCCACTGCAGAGAGCCATACACCACAACTATGGCTGCCGCTGCTCTGTGCGCACATGACCTGTGATGAGCTCACAGGAGGGGAGCAGTCAGGAGTCACATGATCAAGGGCCTCCGTGTAGTGCAGGACTCTGCTGGTTGTCATGGTGCTGGACGAGGGTAAGCTTTTGTGTGGGAGCTGCGTGTGTAGGAGTAACTAGGTGTGGCCATTATACTGTACGCAATATGCAATATGTGTGTGTGTGTGTTTGTGCGTGCATGCACAGTGCTGAGGGTGAATTTGCAGAGACGTAAATGGTTTGTGTGTGCGTACGGGGAAGAGAGGCGAGGGCAATGATGGGGCTGATGGGGAGAGGGCAATAATTGGGATGGAGGGGGAGGAGGAAATGATGGATGTGGTGGAATGGGCAATGATGGAGGTGGAATGGGCAATGATGGGTGTGGGGGAGGAAATGATGGAGGTGGTGGAATGGGCAATGATGGGGGTGGGGGAGGCAATGACGGAGGTGGAATTTGAAATGGGCAATGATGGTGGTGGAGGACAATGCAATGATGGTGGGGAGGAGGAAATCATGGAGGTGGTGGAAAGGGCAATAATGAGGGGGGAAGAAATGATGGAGGTGGTAGAATGGACAAGGATGGTGGTGGTGGAAAGCACACTGATGATATTGGAGGGAGAGAAAATGATGGAGGTGGTGGAATGGGCAAGTGTGGTGATGGCAGCAGAAATGACAATGATGATGGTGGTGGAAAGATGGGGATGGTGGGGGAAGAGAAAATGATGGATATGGTGGAAAAGGCAAAGGAGGAAATGATGGAGGTGGTGGAATGGGAAAATATGGGGTGGTGGAGGAAAAAGCAATGATAGTGGTGGTGGAGAAGGCAAAGATGGAGGTGGTGAAGAGAGCAATGATGGGGTGGGGTAGAGGAAAATAATGGGCATATATGAGGAAACAGTACAGGAGAATGGGGGGCATATCTGAGGAAACAGTATGGGGGATGGGTGCAGACAGTATGAGGAGCGAACGGGGGAATGTATGTGGACACAGTATGAGTAGCGATGAAAAATATATGTAGACAGAATACAGGAGTGAGGATGATGGGAAGTGTGCTGTCACAGTATGGGGAGTCAGGTAAGCAGGCAGTATAGAAAGTGAAAGGGTAAATATATGAGGAGACAGTATGGTGAACTGGATGGATGTGAGAGGAGACAGTATGAGGAGGGAGGGGAATAGTGTGGGGAGACAGTATGGGGGAGAAAAGTGAGTGGGCACAGAATAGAAACTGAGTTGTGGGGGCGTAGCATGGAGAGACAGTGTAAGGGCACAGCCAGGAGGAGACACTATACCAAGGAGGGGGAGGGTGATGAGAGAGTACAGTATAAGTACTGGGCCCTAGAGGGGGGACACAGTATGAGAGGACAGTGTGAAGAGGGGGCCGGTATGGAAAGGATAGGTTAGTGTGAAAGCATGTACCATAAGAGGGACAGTGTGTGAGTCATATTTTGTGCAGACAATATAGTGAGGGGCAATTTTTTATTCAGGAGCATTATAATGACACTTCAATCTTTAAGGACGTCATGTGGAGATTTTCTGCAAAAGAGCGGAGAAGATGGAAGTCTGCAGAGACGGCTGTGGATGAGAAAACTCATCATGGGGTCTGCACAAGATGAATAAAAGAAGGAGATCGGCTCCAGAGATGATGTCATCTATAAGGTACCTGGATGTAAATGTTATTTGTGATACTGACTAATTCTCATGTTTTTATTTATGTTAGGAGAGAAAGGGGATGTCCAGGTTTGTAATGAGTCTTCAGTCATTCTTTGTGACTGCAGACTTCTGACTTCTCACAGTGCGCCCTGCACGCTGTCAGGATTCTCTTGTGCTGGCGATTTACATACATGTGGTCACGTGCTGACTAGATATGTGTGGCCACAGTCAATGAAAATGAACTGAGAGAGTCTAGTCGGAATGTGGTCAGAGGTATACAAATCACATCCTTGTGCTGACATGACTGTCCACCGGCAAGGGAGAATCCTAAAAGTGGGCAGTGCATTAGTTGTGAGAATTCAGAAGCTGCGATGTCAGGATTCAGCTCTGTAGGTTCCAGTAGTCGTCACATGAACACTTCACTCATATGCGATTTTCATACGTATGGTCCTGTGACAGCGAGATTCTCTTCTGCTTCTTTTTCACTGAATATTGAGAGCATTAGGGAGAGGAGCTCGTAAGTACATGACTAAGTGTGCAAATCGCATATGCCCTGGGGGGCGGGGGGCGCCAAAATGAATTCTTGTCCCGGGCGCCAGAAACCCTAGATACACCTCTGATTATGCCCATATTAAAAGACAGCGGACATTCTGTGGATGTGCTCTGGTCCATGCTGGCTCAGGCCAGCGGACAAGGCACCCAACGACACCCCTTGTTTCAACACCTGCTTTAACTTTACTGGTTTAATAAAATGGGTGGGATCCCACGTCATGTTTTTCATTTATTTATTGGTTTTAACAAGCATAAAAAGTTGTAGAATAAACTCCACATAAAAGGCACCAAAGTATACAAATTTGCATTATGTAGTGTGGTTGGTAAAATAAATATCTGTAGAATATCTATCTATTCTTTCTACTCTATTCTATATGCTCTATCTATGTATATTATGTTCTATAATAGCAATAGTAAACTAGCTTTAATTTACATAGAGTATTATAGTAAAGATGATGTTAAAAATGCATGGCATATGGATTGCATACGCAAGTCATGCGGATGTCATACGGATGCTAGGCAATTAAAAAAACACTCGCATCACAACATATAAACCATACCGAAACCACTCATCCAAATAAGCGGGTTAAACATTGGAGTGATTTTTAGTAAGCAGATGTGAGAAAACCCTTAATCTAATTTGCTGTGACTTTTCAAGGATTAAATAGGCTGGAAAGAAATCTTGGGATGATATGAAGATATCTGACAAATCTGATGTAGCCGGTTTCTCCCCAACCTACTCAAATTAACTCATAGGTCCCTAACTTTATACTCAAATGAAAGAGACCTGTCAATTAATTAGAATGATCACAACAGTTGACTCAGATGCCTCTGCCAATTGTGACAGCAGCATTTAGGGGATTAGGAATGGGGTAGATGGCATTTGCAATACCCATGGATCCCCCATGAAGAATGATTGTGGGATGCCTTTAATTTGTTACAGCAATCGGGGCCTACTGAAGGCCCTTGTGTCTGTCATGTTGTAACACCTATTAAATAGAAGAATGGTAATAACGCAATAAATTGCAATACTAAAGAATTACATTGTCCTGGTAACTAAATTATCACTTGAGTTCAAGCTCAATAAAAGAAACTAATACAAAAATGAAAAATAAGTAAATAAATAGAGGTGCTTCTCACAAAATTAGAATATCATCAAGAAGATAATTTATTTCAGTTCGTCAATGCAAAAAGTGAAACTCTAATATTATTACAGAGTGATCTATTTCAAGTGTTTATTTCTGTTAACGTTGATGATTATGGCTTACAGTCAATGAAAACCCAAAAGTCATTATCTCAGTAAATTAGAATACTTTATAACACCAGATTGAAAAATTATTTTAAAATCCAAAATGGTGGCCTACTGAAATGTATGTTTAGTAAATGCACTCAATACTTGGTCGGGCTCCTTTTGCATCAATTACTGCATCAATGTGGCATGACATGAAGGCAATCAGCCTGTGGCACTATTGAGGTGTTATGGAAGCCCAGGTTGCTTTGATAGCAGCCTTCAGCTCATATACATTCCTGAGTCTGGTGTCTCTCATCTTCCTCTTGACAATATCCCATATAAGTTCAGGTGAGTTTGCTGGCCAATCAAGCACAGTGATACTGTTGTTTTTAAACCAGATATTGATACTTTTGGCAGTGTGGACAGGTGCCAAGTGCTGCTGGAGAATGAAGTTTCCATCTCCAAAAAGCTTGTCGACAGAGGAAAGCATGAAGTGCTCTAAAATTTCCTGGTAGATGGCTATGCTGACTTTGGTCTTGATAAAACTCAGTGGACCTACACCAGCAGATGACATGGCTCCTCAAACCATCACTGATTGTGGAAATTTCACACTAGACCTCAAGCAGGTTGGATTGTGTGCCTCTCCACTCTTGCTCCAGATTCAGGGACCTTGATTTCCAAATGAAATGCAAAATTTACTTTCATCTGAAAACAACACCAAGGACCACTGAGCAACAGTCCAGTCCTTTTTCTCCTTGACCCAGGTAAGACACTTCTGGTGTTGTCTATTGGTCATGAGTGGATTGACGCAAGGAATGCAACACTTGTAGCCCATGTCCTGGATACGTCTGTGTGTGGTGGCTCTTTAAGCAATGACTCCAGCAGCAGTCCATTGCTTGTGAATCACCCCAAAAATTTTGAATGGCCTTTTCTTAACAATCCGTTCAAGGCTCCGGCTATCTCGAATGTTTGTGCACCTTTTTCTACCACACTTTTTCCTTCCACTCAACTTTCCATTAATATGCTCGGATACAGCACTCTGTGAACAGTCATCTTCTTTAGCAATGACCTTTTGTGGCTTACCCTCCTTGTTGAGTGTGTCATAATCATCAACAATAACAGAAATAAACACTTGAAATAGATGACTCTGTTTGTAATGACTCTATATAATATATGAGTTTCACTTTTTGTATTGAAGAACTGAAATAAATTAACTTTTTGATGATATTCTAATTTTGTGAGAAGCAACTGTACACAGGAATACACTGCTATGTATAGTACAAGTGGTCGATTGATCAGAGGTTCAAGTCCCCTGAGAGGACTAACGAATCCAGCGAAAAATTTAAAAAAGGTTCTTAATAATATGAAAAGAAAAAAAGTTCAAAGTTAACTCCTTTTTGCCCCATAAAAAATAAATCTAAAAAATACACATATTTGGTATCACTGGGTTCTTAAAAGACTGATCTGTCAAGATATAAAATAAATTTATCCAATCTGTAAATGCATAACACAAAAAAAAAAATCGAAATTCCAGAATTTTGTTTTTTTGGCCGCCTCAATATTGAATAAAATGCAATAAGAGGTTAATCAAAACAACATATCTACCCAAAAATGGAATCAATAAAAACATTAGTTCAGCATGCAAAAGACAAGCCCTAACACTGTCCCATACACTGAAAATTGAAAAAAAAATTAACAACAGATGCAATTTTTTTATTTTTACTTTACAAATTTATGATTTTTTTTCACCACTGAAATAGAAAAAAAAAACATATACATGTTTGGCGTCTACATAATCGTACTAACTTGTAGATTCATATTGCGAGGTAAGTTTTATCATATAGTAAACATGGTAATCGAAATTGTCTGTTACATGAAGGGGTTAATAGGTCAATGAATGTGTGCCCAAGACTTATCCAACAATATACGTTTTATTTACATATGTCTGTCATTCAAATACACCACTTGTCCAGTTAGTTTTCAAAAATAATTTATTTACATACTGGAGTGTGTATTTTTTGAGAAAAGGTACGCCCTGCATTAGGCTATGTTGCCATTTGATTTTTGATATTCTGTTTTTAGGAACAGACACATGTAAATAACACACTATGGATCCATGAAACAACTATGGTAACATGGTGGCACAATGGTTAATATCATTGCTTTGCAGTGCTGGTGACCTTAGTACAAATTCCACCAAGGACATTTGCATGGAGTTTGTATGTTCTCCCTGTGTTTGCATGGGTTTTCTCCCCCAAAATACTTAGAATGAATTGAGATCATGAGCCCCAGTGTGAACAATGTCTGTAAAGTGAAATATGTCAATGTTGTATACTCAGATAGTTGATGCAAGTGGAAATAGAGGGATCCATTGATTATTATGTGGTCCTTATGTGTCAGTTAGAACAGAAGAAAAAGTTCTGCGTGATGTGCTTTTTCTTCCATTCTAAAAAGACATGTATGTTCAAATCTATCAAAGCTTTCGCTACAGAATTCTATTGTAAAAGCTTTGAAAAGTCTCGAAGTTGTTCTGAAATGTTTTGACTTTTGGCATTTTCAAACTGATCAGTAGGGCTGCGACACCCTGCAGCCCCAATGATCAGCAGTTCTAGGGGTCAGCGGTGGCCAAAACTGCTCAGTTATGGAGTCAAATCAATAGGAGCAGGATGCGCGGTACCGGTCGTAGTCACTATCGGTAGACGGAGCAGCTCCATAACTGAGCAGTTCTGACTGACTGGTGGGGCTGCACATTGTCGTACTCCTACTGATCAGACATTAATGACTTATCCTAAGGATAGGTCATCAATGTTAAGGCTGTAGACAACCTCTTTAAAGACTGTACAATTCAAATTTCATTTTGGTTGGCTTATTATAAGACTGAAATGTATTAAATTCCTCTGACTATTCCTGTGAAATCATAACTTAAATTATGTTTCCTTATGTCAGATAATTTTAAATCTGGAAAATATTTTAGGAATTATATCATAGGGTCTCCAGGTATTGCATGACAGAAGTATCAGGGAGTAATTGTGGTGGCAGTAAAATAAGCATGGGTTGCCCACAAGTCCCCACTTACCCTGCTCACACTAAAACGACAGTATGAAAAGTTACCTCGGACATTAAGGTACCATCACACATAACGATTTCTTTAACGATATCATTGCTTTTTGTGACGTAGCAATGATATCGTTAACGAAATCGTTATGTGTGACAGCGACCAACGATCAGGCCCCTGCTGGGAGATCGTTGGTCACTGGGAATGATCAGGACCTTTTTTTTGGTCGCTGATCACCCGCTGTCATCACTGAGTCAGCGTGTCTGACGCCGATCCAGCGATGTGTTCACTGGTAACCAGGGTAAATATCGGGTTACTAAGCGCAGGGCCGCGCTTAATAACCCGATATTTACCCTGTTTACCATTGTAAAAGTTAAAAAAAACAAACACTACATACTCACATTCCGTTGTCTGTCACGTCCCCCAGCATCA
The DNA here is from genome assembly GCF_032444005.1 of Ranitomeya imitator. Taxonomy (NCBI): domain Eukaryota; kingdom Metazoa; phylum Chordata; class Amphibia; order Anura; family Dendrobatidae; genus Ranitomeya; species Ranitomeya imitator. The sequence continues at coordinate 166,013,694 of NC_091284.1, forward strand.
GCTTCCCGCACTGACTGTGTCAGAGCCGGCCAGCCGTAAAGCAGAGCACAGCGGTGACGTCATGACATCACCGCTGTCAGGCTCTGCTTTACGGCGCTGACAGTCGGTGTGGGAAGGTGACGCCGGGGGACGTGACAGACACCGGAATGTGAGTATGTTGTGTTTTTTTTTTTTTTTTACATTTACAATGTTAACCAGGGTAAACATCAGGTTACTAAGTGCGGCCCTGCGCTTAGTTACCCGATGTTTACCCTGGTTACCCGGGGACTTCGGCATCGTTGGTCGCTGGAGAGCTGTCTGTCTGATAGCTCTCCAGCGACCACACAACGAGTTACCAACGATCACGGCCAGGTCGTGTCGCTGGTCGTGATCGTTGGTAAATCGTTTAGTGTAACAGTACCTTAAGTCACACTTTCATTGAAAGGGGGGACTCGCAATATTTTGGGGGGAACTTTTGAAGTGTAACATAATTTATTTTCAAATAGCTTCACATTACTAACTGATTTGTAGACATAATAAGCATTAAATTGGAATGTAAAAAGAACAAGTTATTTCATATTCATAACAGTTTTTTAGATAGTTGTAGGTTTACTTTTATTTTATGATTTTATTTTTGTGAATTAAATGAGGAATAGAATACCAGTGAAATGTAACTGACAGATAAATGACAAGCTTCGTACATCCACCATCTCAGTGTCTACTCCAGATATAGAACTAGGTAATTACTTATCTAACGTATAATTTCAGAGCTCTTTGTGTGGGATAATTTATTAATGGAAAGGAATAACGTTCTGGAATATCTAGATTGACTAAAGATGTTTATTTCTAGGGAATAGATGTTCTATGTTTAGAGAGCATCCCACACGTACTGGATGTGACACCATCAGAGCTAACATCTTTAAGTATGGATTTTGTGTTGGTGGTAAATTGTCAGAATGATTCATAAAAAATTGACTTATCTTCCCACTACTGAGAAAGATCCCAGTAATCTGTAGTCACAAATTGTCTGGTGCCTTAAAATTAACCTTCACACAAAGGAGCAGTCAGCTACATGTGCATATATCTAAGTCTAATATCTATTGCCAGTGTCAGACTACAGTGCCTAGGACCTACCTGTAAAATTGGTTCTGGGAGCCCACTGAACATCTACATACATATATTACCTGACCTTTCTTCTTTAAAGGGAATCTGCTAGCAGGTTTTTGCTAGGTAACCTGAGGACAGTATGAGACAGAGGTTAAAATACTGAATTCAGCGATATGTCACTTATTAGGCTTGGTGTTGTTTTCTTACAGTGAAGATTTTATCACTAGGGCATTATCATTGCCCTGACTAGCTGCCTCATACAAAGTTATACAACCACGCCCCTTCTTCTGATAAGCAGCACACTGTCAATAGACAATGTATATACTGCAGAGAGCTTGGTGTGGGAGAGAGCAGCTCTGTTGTGGATAGGGTTAGCTTTGTAATGTGTCACAACTGCTGCACCTAGTAAACTAAAGTGATATATCATTGGAATTAGGGTCTCATTTTCAACATTATGCTGCTCTCATATAAGGATAGAAAAAACCTGGTGACAGATTGCCTTTAATACTTAACTGCCATGTTTTTTATATACTTTAATGGAAAAGCGCTTTGTCTGTATACAGCCAAATATCCAATTATTTATATAAAAAATGCAGGAGATGGAAATTGGCAGATGGGCATCAGTGAATCTATGTTCTTCTGATAGAGAAGTATCCAAGAGGTGACATTTATGAATGCGCAGTGAAGGGTAGGTTCAAATGTATTGGCCACACTGAAGGAAATGCAGTTATACCACAAAACGGGACAGGTCTTAAACTGTTTGATAACTCCTTCCTGTTGAAGCAAATTTTCTTTTTCCCCCCACACCTTTTATCCAAAAACCATAACTTTCTTTTCTGTAGATATAGCCTTATGATGACTTATTTTTTGTTTGACAAGTTGTAGTTTTGAATCAAATAGTGTACCATATAATGCATTAAAAATACTTGAAGAACGTGGAAAAAAAAAGAGTAGGGTGAAATAGTGAAATAAAGCGTAATTCCACCAATGTATTTTCGGTTCAGTTTATAGTGTTCATTGCACTGTAAAAATAACTTGGTACTGTGATTCTGCATTTCAGTATGATAGCAACATTAAGCTTGAATATATTTTTTAATTGCAGAACTTTGTAAAAAAAAATTGGTTTATGTCACCATGTTCTGAAATCCATCCCTTTTTCCTGTTTCTATCAATGAACTTGTTTTTCCATGGTAAAATGTCCTTTAAAGATATCATTTTGGTGCATATGTGACTATTTGATCGCTTTTTATTCTATTTTTTGGGGGAGTCAAAATGATAGAAAAACAATGCATTTATGGGATTTAAAGGGACTCTGTCACCTGAATTTGGCGGGACTGGTTTTGGGTCATATGGGTGGAGTTTTCGGGTGTTTGATTCACCCTTTCCTAACCCGCTGGCTGCATGCTGGCTGCAATATTGGATTGAAGTTCATTCTCTGTCCTCCATAGTACACGCCTGCGCAAGGCAAGATTGCACCTTGTGCAGGCGTGTACTATGGAGGACAGAGAATGAACTTCAATCCAATATTACAGCCAGCATGCAGCCAGCGGGTTAGGAAAGGGTGAATCAAACACCCGAAAACTCCGCCCATATGACCCAAAACCAGTCCCGCCAAATTCAGGTGACAGGTTCCCTTTAATAATTTTCTTTTTTTAACAATATGACTTTCAAATGCAACAATACAAATATGCTTTTTTTTAATTAATAATGACCAAGAATCTTTTCTGTTGCAGCTCCTTGAATGTACTCCTCTTATTTCCATATCATTTTGATTACCTTAATAACATATTAGGGCACTTCATTTGTATATGAATGTATACATTGCCTGTAGCCAGAGGCTTGATTTGACCTCAAGGTGAATCCTGCTCTTCTTGTATCAGTAAACTACTCAAGTAAAAGTGATGAACAATTAATTTAACCACTAACACTGCTTTTCATCAGTCAGCAAATTGATTTTTTCATGAATAAAAACTGATCAGCTATTGCTGTTGCCATACTTTATATTTAAAGACAATGATATGAATAATAGCAAATCAATTTTTCGCTAACGAAGATCAATTTTCAGACTGATTGGTATTTCTGCACAAGTGAACCACCTCACTTCATTAAGAAACAAACAAATATTATTTTAGTAAATAAAGATTTAAATAATATCTGAATCAAATTCAATTGAACAAATGATTGGCTAGTGTTATGCTAACATTTCACATTCTTTAATTTAGTAGTGATTAACCCCTTTCTGACCTCGGACGGGATAGTACGTCCGAGGTCAGAAGCCCCGCTTTGATGCGGGCTCCGGTGGTGAGCCCGCATCAAAGCGGGGACATGTCAGCTGTTTTGAACAGCTGACATGTGCCCGTAATAGGCGCGGGCAGAATCGCGATCTGCCCGTGCCTATTAATAGTTAAATGGCGCTGTCAAACGCAGAATGCAGCATTTAACTACCGCATCCAGCCGGGTGGCTGGAAATGACGGCATCGCTGACCCCCGTCACATGATCGGAGGTCGGCGATGCTTGTACCTTGTAACCATAGAGGTCCTTGAGACCTCTATGGTTACTGATCGCCGGTAGCTGTGAGCACGACCCTGTGGTCGGACACCTGATTTTCTGCTACATAGCAGCGAACAGCAGATCGCTGCTATGTAGCAGAGCCGATTGTGCTGTGCCTGCTTCTAGCCTCCCATGGAGGCTATTGAAGCATGGCAAAAGTGAAAAAAAAAGTTTAAAAAAATGTGAAAAAAATAAAAAAAATTTAAAAGTTTAAATCACCCCCCTTTTGCCCCAATCAAAGTAAATCAATAAAAAAAAAATCAAATCTACACTTATTTGGTAACGCCGCATTCAGAATTGCCCGATCTATCAATTAAAAAAAGCATTAACCTGATCGCTAAACGGTGTAGTGAGAAAAAAATTTGAAACGCCAGAATTACGTTTTTTTGGTCGCCGCGACATTGTATTAAAATGCAATAATAGGTGATCAAAAGAACGTATCTGCACCAAAATGCTATCATTAAAAATGTCATCTCAGCACGCAAAAAATAAGCCCCCAACCGACCCCAGATCATGAAAAATGGAGACGCTACGAGTATCGGAAAATGGCGCATTTGGTTTTTTTTTTTAGCAAAGTTTGGAATTTATTTTCACCACTTAGATAAAAAATAACCTTGACATGTTAGGTGTCTATGAACTCGAAATGACCTGGAGAATCATATTGTCAGGTCAGTTTTAGCATTTAGTGAACCTAGCAAAAAAGCCAAACAAAAAACAAGTGTGGGACTGCACTTTTTTTGCAATTTCACCGCACTTGGAATTTTTTTCCCGTTTTCTAGTACACGACATGCTAAAACCAATGATGTTGTTCAAAAGTACAACTCGTCCCGCAAAAAATAAGCCCTCACATGGCCAAATTGACAGAAAAATAAAAAAGTTATGGCTCTGGGAAGGTGGGGAGTGAAAAATGAACACGGAAAAACGAAAAATCCCAAGGTCATGAAGGGGTTAAAGATGAGCAAATTGATTCTCAGTGAAGCAAGTTTGAGACAAATGTTTCGAAATTTTAACATTCTGTGATTTAATTTGCGTGGAAAAGCAAAAAAAAAAAATGCTTGGCATCATTTCACACTCAAGCATGAAGATTCAAAGAGTGGGTTAGTAATGTCCGCCTGCACAGACTTTCCCATAATTCTCTGCAGCTATCACATCTCATAGTAAAATAAGCCATTTACTGCCTGGCACACATCAACTATGAACTACATCACTTTGTAAACACATGAAACTACATCACCTGCTCAAGTGGGCAAAGCAACCTGTCAAGCAAGATGTGGAAGGCTAAGCCTATCCTTCTCCTCATGATCATCTTTCTGGTAATTTGTCCACACCCACAAATAGTGACTTCTTGCCGTCATCAGCACCAACATCATCCAAATCTACTGGTTTCCATTCTCTTTCCCTTCTCACTCTTTTCACCTGTGCTAAGTCTCAATGGAAGATACATAGCTGCCATTATTTTGTGAAAAAAGCCAATTATTATGTATTGAGTATCAAATTTAAAATATATCTCATGACTCACAGTATTGGCTCCCTGTGTCAGGGTAGGGTACAATTCTTGGAATTTATGAAAGCCAAAATTATAGGAATTCCATAATTAAATTGTCTCCTTTAAAATGCACAATTTTTGTAATTGGTGTATTACTATGATAAATTGTGTTCCTTGCTTGGTCAAACTTTTGCACAGCGTATAGTTGATTATCTCACATGTAACCAGGAGAACCTTATCCCCTTTCTGCAGAGTCATCACTTCCATTCTAATTCTTGGAATTCTGTAATGCAATTTTATTTAATAAAATGTATACATTTTGTTTGAATTGTGAATAATTTCTTGGGGGCCCTGTCCCCCACGTGTGCCAGGACGATAGCTACAACACATAACCAAGTTAGTAGCAGCAATTATAGTGTATGTAAAATGAATGATGGATCAGATGTTTTATTAACAGAGTCACACCATCTAAACAGACTGCACTGTGTCCTTTCTCTGGCAGATACCCTGAGACCAATCCCATAGACTTCTGCTAAACCCAAACATGGTACAGGCAAAATGAAGTGCAGAGTGATAGAAAAGATTTATCACGGATAACAATGTGATTGTCACTAGCAGCAGCTCTAACACCACCAATAGTGCTGGAAGCAACCATCTCAGAAGTAGTAGTACCTAACGCAAATCACATTTGGCCTCATTTACAATCTCTAGCCAATGCATTAGCAAGGAGAAAGTGGAGAGTGTAATGGAGTATACGTCCCATTGGTCATCTCAATCACTGCTAGATAATGTAGTCTCTATCTAGTCTATTATAACTCTATACTAATTGGTCTCCCTCTTACTAAACTCTCCTCTCTCCAATCAGTCTTGAATGCTGCAGCCAGGATCACATTCCTCACCAACCACTACACAGATGCCTCTACCCTGTGCCAGTATTTGTACTAGTTACCCAACCACTCCAGAGTTCAATATAAACTTATCACTCTCACTCACAAAGCTCTCCACGGTTCAGAACCACCATACATCTCCTCCCTTATCTAGTCTACCACCCTTCTCGTGACCTCCGTTCTGCTAATGACCTTATATTAACATCCTCAAAAATCCGAACCTCCCACTCTCGTCTCCAAGACTTCTCGCATGCTGCACCAATTCCTTGGAATGTAGCACCCAGGAAAATTTGATTAATCACAATACCCAGTTTTAAGTGTGCCCTAAAAATGCATTTCTTCAAACAGGCCTACCATCTCAACATATTCATCTAACTGTCCCTGTGTTGCCCATTCAAATTTTTGTTCAAAACCACGACCCTCATATCATCTTTTCTCACACCCTTTATGCATTTTGTAGCCCTCAGTGCCTGTACTTTTGCACATACCGGTAGGTTACCAGTTCATGCAGCATTACATGAGTACCCTATTTATTACATTGATGGCTGGATCGTACAATGAAAGTGGAGCGCCCCCAGACACAGGGCCACGAGTTCTCGGTACCGGGCCTCTCTGGTTCGGTTCTGAGGCTGTCACGGTGGCTAGACCCGGTCCGTGACTCTGCTAAGTGGCGTCCAATGAAGGGGGATAGGAGTCTGTCAAGGTTTCGTGACGCCACCTGTGGTGTTCGGTCAGGATGACCGACGCTGCTTGGGGTCCGCTGGGGTGATGGAATGGCAGCTTGATGGTATACCTTCCCACAGGTGAAGTATGTCCCCAGGGCTTCCCAGTGATGTAGATGGCGATGGTGTGAGGTGCAGGTAATAACGAGGACACAAGGTTGCAGTCTCTTTACCTCTTTACTGAAGACTTCAGGATCCGCAATCCAGAGCACGTTCAACAGGGCTTTCTGAGACCGGCCGGTCTGATGGGCACATCCAGAGTTCCCTTTGCAGGTGGAAATCAGTGCCTACCACTAGCGCCTGTGTGTTGTAGTGCTACCCTGCTGAGCATTTGGAATAGTCCTCACAACTTCTGTTTTCGTTCGTTCTTTCTAATTCTCTCTCTCTTGTTCCAGATGTTACTAGTTTCTCGTCCCCCAGGTATGTTATGGCTAGGACTCACCTGTATGACGCGAAGGCTCGGAGCTCTTCCGGGACCCTAGAGACTCCCCTCTCCACGCGTTGCCCCCTATGTCTTCGTAGGAAATTTAAGGTAGACAGCCAACCTATAATTAACTGTCCTGCGGAGTTTGAAGTAAGGCCTAGAGTCAGTTACTTCTGCGGTGTTCCGGCCACCGGCTACGCGCCTCAGTAGGATGTTGCCTCGGTCTCACGGCACGACTCCTACTGGTTCTCCTTTGTGCTTGATCTCGTTTCTCACTGTTCCACAATACCCTTTGCTTCGTGTCTCTTTCTTAGGATACTGCCGCAAGGTAGTGCAGGCGCGGTTTCATAACGTTCTACTCTCTTCGCTAGGTACCTGCCAGGTTCCCACGCCCGACAGGGACCCCCCTGTGTCTTCTCCCTGCAACACCCCCTGCCACGGGATGTTGCCTGAATCCAACCCAGTCAGCTTCTAACTAACTTCCTACCCAACCCCTAGTTTTACCAGTGTGAGGAGTGGCCCAATAAATAAAGCCTTTTTCTCCCCCTAGTGGCCGGGGTGTGAAGTGTAATGTGTGCTGGTGATACCTCGTCAGTAGAATTCCTTCAGTGCCATCAGACGTACCATCACTCCCCTAAGTGGCAGAGTGTCATACTGCAATGACCAGATCTCTGGGGCGCTGCAAAAGCAATTGTTAAATGTAGGGCACCAGCGCACTACCAATATTGTGTAGTAAGAAAAGAGGGGTGCAGCACAGTGGTAATAGAATAACTATGAAAAAACTAGAAAAAAGAAGAACCACTATACAATACTGCACACCACAATTATTAATTAGTATAAAAAGGCAAATTTTATTGACGCAAAAGTAAAAACATTAAAAACAAGTAAACACACCACAAATCCCCACAATGATCCATAAATATTTCAGTGGCCAAACCGGGGCAAATACCCTATAAATAATGCAGAATGAAGTGTCATATACCTAAGCAATATACATGTCTAAATAGCCCATCAATATGATAAACATACACTAGGTATAACACAGGTATAGCACAGGTATAACACATAAAGATGGCCCTGTATGCCTATGCCTCCTACATAAATACAAGGTACCCTAAGCAGAAAGAATATATAATGAATGTTCAGGTGAGAACGTGGACTCTGTCAACGAATATGGACAAAGATGGCAGACATGATAAACACCTGTATGTCAGCACACAATCTAATAGCCCTGTAAGGCTTATGCCGGATGACAATCAAAGAGCAGAGTGCCAAAAAAGGAAGGCAAATGCATCAAGTGCCCTGATGTATGGGGCTAGAGTGGCCACATACCCACAGTATATGTGAAAGTCCTAGGTCCAGCCATGCGGAGCAACACCGAGTAGCACCGCCAGGAGTACAATGTGTAGGGAGGCAGGGATCAGAGCGGGGAGAGACCCCACGCGTATCGCCGTTAGAAGGACGGCTTCGTCAGGGAAAGGGTCTTTTCATACTAATTAATACTTATTGTGGTGTGCAGTATTGTATAGTGGTTCTTCTTTTTTCTAGTTTTTGCAAAAGCAATTGTTACCATCCCCCTTTTGTGTTTCCCCTGTTTCCTCATAGATTGCAAGCTTGTGAGCAGGGCCTCATTCCTTTTGGTATCTGTTGATTTATGTGATTATTGTTGTTCTTAATATCTTTTATAGTCTGTACAAGTCCCCTCTGGGAAGTAAAGCGCTGCGGAATAAGTTGGCACTATAGAAGTAAAATTATTATTATCTGTCAGCGACACCATCAGTTAGTGTTCTACTCTGTTAACCTCCTCTGCCACCATAAAAGGTATTGTTGTACAGAGTGGAATTTCTAATCCATCAATGACACCTGTTTCTATTCTACCTCAAAGTACCCTAACCTACAGCACCCTGGGGGTTAAGGAGCATACTAAACAAGAAAACAGTTAGACTTTGTTCTTGGAAAACATGGTGCCTGCGGATATGGACAACATGATTCTAATGCCAAACTGTGTTACAGGCTCTATTAGCCTAGGTGGTAAAGATACTGTCCATGGTAGTCGCACTCTGAACCATGACAATCTTCGGAGTGGGATTAGGCATTATGGTTGCAGGTCGTGTTGGCCATTTCGTGTAGAGAGACACATGTCAGCTGAATCATGGATGAAGATGATTATTCTATGTTGGACAAAATCTGGGATCCAGACAGGGAATTGAGGTCATTAGCGAAGGAGGTTGCTGTTATTGCTGTTATTGGTGAAACATAGCGCTTGCGACATGTGTCAGAAAGATCCTGTGGGGCCAAATCAGTTTTTCCTGCGATCAGCTCTGAAGCAGGCAATATCGCACATGCTAGTAGGTGGAGGAAGCTCTGCAGCACATGAAAAGTCAGTATGACATAAGTGTGGATGTCTCATGTGTTCTTTTGCAAGCTTCTTTCAAATGATGTCACTGTAAGATTCTATGGAACATTATGCCTCAATTTCCCACAAGCTTTTTACTACCATTTTGGATGGTAAAAAAAGCCAGACAGTCAGATAGGTGGAAATGAAGAAAATGTAATATTAACATCAATGATGCACAGTAAGTATGGATTTCTTCACACATTCCAACTATTCTGTCTCATATATCAAATAAATGATTCAATATGGAAAGGTGTCTCAATGACATATATCTTGTCTCCGCTATGCCTTCCACATTGGCACTCCACAGTCATCAGAATTTACAGTATAAAAAATATTATGTGAACAATGTCTTAAAAGAAAAAGTCTCAAATGATACTTTTAATGATTAATTTTTTATGTCTAATTTCTTATTTCTTTGAAATTAATTAATATGTTTGAGTGCTATTATGTCTAGTAAAATAAATGAATTGTAGAATTCCCCTTGTTATGCATGTCCTATCCTTTTATACACAATTACCTACTATTCATTTGGAAATATGAAGAGAAAGAAAAAGGTTTGTGGGATAAATACTGTGGATATATTTTGTAGAAAGATAAAACAAATGTAGTCTCATAGTCCAGCATTATATAGAAAATTACTGTCAAGTACCAGACAATGTTTTCCATAATTTACTTTAAACTAAAATTTGCTTGAAAATCTGAATTCAATGATTGGGACATGAAAGCTGATAAATGATTGGTGATTCATCCTTTTTTTTTACTATAAGCTCTACCCTGTAGTGACAATTTTAATAATAAATCAATAGTGGTACATAAACTCGGTTGACGGTATAATAGCAAATGCTAACTCTCTTGTCTCTGGAGGCCTTGGAGTTAAATTGAATAAAGCTTGACTGATGAAAAGCACAAAATGCAAAAAGGAATAAGCCAACACTTGGTGTAAATCATTTAGTATGACATCCTGCACTGCACAGTAATATTCATAATGAAAAAAAGTGCTGCGAACACAATTTTAAAGTAAAATATACTAAGTTTTAGAAAACACATTTTTTTGGTGTCTCACCATGTGAATCAGTATTGTATATAACAGACTCAAACAGCAATGCATTAAACCAATCTAATTTAAAGCAACTATATAATTAAACCAAATTACTTCCAAAAAATATTGTTACATCTTTATGAGTGAACTTTTTTATTATTCCAAAGACATACTGATAGGGAATTTAGATTGTGCGCCCCATTGGGGACAGCGATGATAATGTCTGTAAAGCGCTGCGGAATATGTTAGGGCTATATAAAAATAAAGATTATTATTATTATTGCTTTTATTATTTATGTTTTATTTTAGCTGAACTCAAACACTCTATGATTTGGAAATTCAATTTTGTAATGCCAAAGTCTCTTTTTGATTGGTGCATATTGGGACAGACAATCTTCCGGAATCACCTATTCTGGAGATCAAAGAAAGATTGCAGTCTTTGTGTTTTATAAAATGCAAAGCAGAAACTGGGAATGAAAGAAGGCGCAAAAGGATCTTAACCAGTACAACCTTGTATGGTTGCTACAGAGCAACATGTAACTAGTATGAACTATATATCAGCTGCTGTAAGGACATCGGTCACTGAGCAGACCAAACAGTACGGAAAAATCAGGAAGGAGATGCCACTCATGGGCTGCTGAAGATATATCCACAATGGTTTCTGGTCCAGGTTTCTGTTATGATTAAGAGGTCCTGTGTGACCTCGAAACACATTGACTCTGTAAACCTGTATAATAAATATTCTAACTTTTATCTGTTGGAAGCCATTGTGGATTCATCTTCAGCAGCGCATGAGTGACATCTGCTTCCCAATTTTTCAGTACTATTTTATAAAATGAGAACTTTAAAGACAAAAATAAGCTTAATACTTCATTCAAACATCCGTGAAACAGAATCTGAGTGCAGACTGTGATGTAGAGCCTGGCTTCAGATCTTCTGACCTGAATTTGATAGCCTTAACCTGACATATATGAGGTTGTTGAGTTTGGGTGGGGAGACTCATGCAGGCTCGGACTGGCCCACAGAGGAACAGGGAAATTCCCCAGTGGGCCCCTGTGCAGATCTAGGCCCCCAACTTTACTGTACGGGCAGTACTTGTCATAATTCACTTGATTCTCTATGTACAGGGAAAAACAGCATCTCATTCATTAACTAAACAACCCAGTTTATTATATAGAGATATAGGTAAGTTTGTGAACCAGAGTAATGTAATATTTGTATGCAGGTGAAAAGTGGGCCCCAAAAGTCAATGTTACTGGTGGGCCCTTGACACCACAGTCCGACACTGGACTCATGGCAAATCTATACATCATAGTTCATACTTGGATTATGTTTCACAAATATCAGGATGAGATTTAAAAGAGTAAACCAGTTCCAATCACTTTTGCATCAAGAGGTGAGAAGGGCCATAAGTAGTGATGAGCGAGCACTAAAATGCTCAGGCACTTACTTGTTCCGTCATGTTCCCATTCCATCTATGAGATAATTTGGGGTTATTTTACTGCCTCCGGCCCTGCGTGCCTTGACTGTGTGCAAGATATCATAAAATGTGTACATTCCCAAAGGATTTTGGGTCGCAATGTAGTGCCCGTGGTCAGAAAGCTGAGTTTGCATCATAGTAGGACATGTGACTTCCAATAGGACAGTGACCCCAAACATACTTCAAGTAACATGCAGAAATAGATGGAAACAAAAGCAATGGAGAGTTCAGAAGTTGTAATTCCAGCTCCATTAAAATAAAGTCTCCCGCCACTACCTCTTACATACAGATGTTACCAAGAAACTGTGAATGAACACATTAAGTCATTTAATTTTGCCAGCTTTGATGAATTTCTGAGTACAGAACAGCAAAATAAACATGAATTGGTCAATGAGTACATGGGAAAAAACTGTAGCAAGGCTTAAAATTTATAAGGTAATAATCCATGACCAGATGCCTGTCATACTCTATTTCTACTGCCACACTTCACCATAGATGAATTGCAGAGAAGAGCATTATTATTGTAGAATATAGAAGGGATTTGAACCAGCCCTGAAAATATTTTTCATTGTGCATGGCAGCAAGAAACTCTGGAGTAACACAAATAACACTGCCAGCTGTGATGAGTTTCTGAGTACAGATCATTGTAAAAAACATGAATTGGTCAATAAGTGCATGGAAAAAACAGCAGAAAGGCTTAGAATTCATAAGGGAATAATGCATGACTAGATGCCTGTCATATGATATTCCTGCTGCCACACTTCACCATAGATGAATTGCAGATAAGAACAGTATAATTGTGTAATATAGAAGGGATTTGAACCGGTCCTGAAAAGATTTTTTATTGTACATGGCAGCAACAAATTCTGGAGGAACACAAGTAACACTGGCAGCTTTGATGAATTTAAGAGTACAAGTTACTGTAAAAAGCATGAAACAGTCAGTGAGTGGATGGAAAAAAGCAACCACAAGGCTTTGAAATTATAAGGCAATAAGCCATGACTAGATGCCTGTCATACACTATACCTACAACCACACATCACCGTAGAGGAATTGTAGATAATAGTGGTATTATTATAACAAAATAGAATTTATTAGAATTATCCCTGAAAAAAGGGATTAGTTTAATGTCATTGTGTGAAGGAAAAACCAGCTCACCTATAGCAGCTGTGGCAGCACGGAACCCGTGTAGTCTCGCGTGCAATCAATGAAAGAAAAAATTTGCTCCAGCTTCCAAAAAGATCCCAAATTTATTAAGTTATTTGTATAACAAAGTCAGGAGGAAATAATTCATGTGAACAGGGTAGCAGCTACGCATTTCAAACACAAAATTTGTCCTTTCTCAAAGCTACATATCACAAGCAACTTGGATAATTTATATAACAACTCAACCAATAAAAATCAGCACTAGAAAACACATGACCAAACACAACATTAAAAACGATGTTCATCATAATTTTGTTTAAAGATGTAATTACAAGACTAATAAAAATAAAAAACAATGCATGCACACAAATAATGATGCATAATTTCTTTGCAAGCATTGAGCCCTGTAGGAAAGAAAGTTCCAAGACTGGGGATCCAATAAGTCTCTCGTGTTAGGAGTAACCTCTTGATGTTTCCACCTCTGGGTAATATCGTGTGTCTTTCAATACTGGTAACTTTCAAGGTTGAAGTGCTTCTCTGATGGTAAGAGATACAATGTTTAGAGGCAAAGGATATATTGCAATTAAGACGAGTCAATGAGAAAATGTCAGTGATATGTTCTGAAATCCTGATTTTTAAATTACGTGTGGTACACCCCACATAACTAAATTACAACTAGGGCAACTAATCAAATAAACAACGTTTTTTTAATTACCTTTGATATATTGATGTATTTTGTATTCTTTAGAATTGTGGCTATCAAAAAACTTATGTGTTTTAGTGGAATGTGCACAGGTTCTACATTTGGAAATACAACAATTGAAGAAACCTGGATGATGTAACCAGGTGCGATGTTTGTGTGTAGAATTTAAAAAACTAGGAGAAATTATATTATCCATGGTGTTAGGTGTCAAGTTCCTGCCTCTGCACAGGGGGAATCTCGAACCATCTCCGCTGCGGTCTCCCATTCTTCTCCAGCCGCAGTGGAGTCTACTCAGTGGAGACATCGGTTCCAGCACCTTGCTCAGTCTCACTCTGTGCATAGGGTTACTGCTGCTTTTCCAGCTTCTGCCATTGAAGCCAGTGCTGGGCAGCAGCGAGCAGATGCTATTGGGACTAAGTCCTGCTTTTCGCCTTCTGAGCATGCCCAGGGCAAGATCTCCCGTTGGAGATCGAGGGTCACATGCTTACATACTGCAGCAGATCCCATTGGTCCTCCAGGAAGGTCCTGAAGGTGCTCAACTTCTGTGGCAGCCTCCCATTGGTCCTTCTGGGAAGGTCCTGTACATGCTGCAGCTATAAAAGGTTCGCATGACCACACGGCCATGCACTAGTGTAAACTTGTAAACATGTGTGTGTTGATGTGTGAGAGTCATTCATTAATTGTCCCCTCCCTTGTGTATGACTGCTCGCGTAAGGTGGATGATTGCTATCTAGTGCCCGACTTAGCCATCAGCACGTAACCCACAAAACAGCGTCTAATTGCTGTGACCGCCAGTGCGGCGCTGTGTGCTTTCACAGCGCTTTCCTGACCAAAACCTGGGTGGTTAGTGGCGTCCGCCAATGCGGCACAGTACGCACTCTCGTGCATCTTTATTATTATTATTTCTGTCACTCTGACACCCCAGTTGCGGTGTCGAGCGCAAGAGGTCTATATGAACTCAAATCCTGTGTCTTGGGATTGAGTTCTGAGACTCCTTGCTTGCGCTCTTGGTGCTGTACCGCGGCCCTGTAACGCAACAGGGTCCACTTCCTTCACACAGGGTGAAGTTAACCCGTGTGTGTATCCACATTGTACCGCCATATAGTCCGTCATAACTTGGCAGCAGGTTCCATCTTTGCATGGTGGACCCCGAGCTGCGAACGCACCTTAGTCTATCTTTCTTATTTGGTGAGTTCCGCCAGCCCTAACACATGGTGAGGGCTTTTTTGGAAACTATGTGGCAGCCAGAAGAAAATGTCGCCTTCATGTAAAATGGGAATATACTTATGAATAATTGATTTTATTGTATCAAATTGGGGGTTATATTGTATATATAAAACCGGTTTCCCAATGGACATCTTTTTAGTGGATGTTTTAGATGTGACCAATTCACACTGTTTTTTCTTTTGTATGATTTTATTTGCTCTATCTAGAGTCCATTTTGGATAGCCCTGCTTTCTTAATGTGTCACAACAAGTTGCAATTTCATTGTCAAGAAGATCAGGATCATCACAATTCCTCTTAGTCCATGTCAATTCAACTACTGGAATTACTTGGATAGCATGGTGAGGGTGGCTACTGGTCTCATGCAAAATGCTATTGCCTGACATGAGTTTGGAATAGGTAGAAGTAATGGACTATTGGACAAACAATCAGTAGATTTGGCTTCCAGTACCATCTCTATGCTGACGACACCCAACTATACACTTCTTCTCCTGATCTCACGCCTGCCTTATTAGAAAACACCAGTGATTGTCTTACCGCTGTCTCTAGCATCATGTCCTCCCTCTATCTGAAACTAAACCTGTCAAAAACTGAACTCCTCGTGTTTTCTCCCTCTACTAACCTACCTTTGCCTGACATTGCCATCTCCGTTTGCGGTTCCACCATTACTCCAAAGCAACATGCCCGCTGCCTTGGGGTCATCCTTGATTCTGACCTTTCATTCACCCCCCACATCCGATCACTGGCTCGCTCTTCTTACCTGCATCTCAAAAACATTTCTAGAATTCGCCCTTTTCTTACTTTCGACTCTGCAAAAACTCTTACTGTTTCACTTATTCATTCTCGTCTGGACTATTGTAACTCTCTACTAATCGGCCTCCCTCTTACCAAACTCTCCCCGCTCCAATCTGTCCTGAATGCTGCTGCCAGGATCATATTCCTCACCAACCGTTACACCGATGCCTCTACCTTGTGCCAGTCATTACACTGGTTACCCATCCACTCAAGAATCCAGTACAAAACTACTACCCTCATCCACAAAGCACTCCATGGCTCAGCACCACCCTACATCTCCTCTCTGGTCTCAGTCTACCACCCTACCCGTGCCCTCCGCTCCGCTAATGACCTCAGGTTAGCATCCTCAATAATCAGAACCTCCCACTCCCGTCTCCAAGACTTTACACGTGCTGCGCCGATTCTTTGGAATGCACTACCTAGGATAATACGATTAATCCCCAATCCCCACAGTTTTAAGCGTGCCCTAAAAACTCATTTGTTCAGACTGGCCTACCGCCTCAATGCATTAACCTAACGATCCCTGTGTGGCCTATATTAAAAAAAAAAAAAAAAAAATTAATTAACTGGTTCATGCAGCTTTACATGAACACCCAAGCCTTACACTATGGCTGGTCCGAATAACTATAGCAATTGTTACCATCCACCTCTCGTGTCTCCCCTTTTCCTCATAGTTTGTAAGCTTACGAGCAGCAGGGCCCTCACTCCTCTTGGTATCTGTTTTGAACTGTATTTCTGTTATGCTGTAATGTCTATTGTATGTACAAGTCCCCTCTATAATTTGTAAAGCGCTGCGGAATATGTTGGCGCTATATAAATAAAAATTATTATTATTATTATTATTATTGATGACCCTACAATGCCTTTTAATGACAAATCCAAAAATGATATATTAAAAAGATCAAAATTGTAAGTCAACTTTAAATTTAATTGGTTTGAATTCAAATAAGCTACAAAATCAGGTATGCCAGATACCTCACCTGTCCAAATGAGAAGGGTATCGTCGATGTATCTGTCATACCAAAAAACATAAGACAAAAAAGGACTGTCAACAGAATAAAAAAAAAAATTCCTAACAAAAAGACATAACTAAATAAGCAACAAAAGGTGAATCCTTACCACCAATTGATACTACTCTGCACTGGAGATAATAGTTCTGATCAAAACAAAAATAGTTATGGTTCATTAAAAAATGCAGTACTTGAATAATAAATTGACATAGATCAGGAGTGTAGTTGCTGTACTTTTTAAGATGAAATTCAATAGCTATAATAGATAAATCTTGAGGTATCTATGTATATAATGCATTTACATCACAACAGAATCAACCAAATTCGACCCGCCATTCAGGTACGGACTGGGGCTGAAATTCAGCCCTGGCATTTCAAATCACACAGGCCCATGTTGTCCCCATCACCAAGCACCAGATGGGATATATTACTAATAAAACCCTGGATAGAGGGAAAACAAGATTTACTACAAGACCAATATGTCTCATGATACCCGTGGCCTGCTGGGGTAAGTAAAGGAGTCAGCAACTTTGTACTCCGTCACAACTCTTAACAGTATGGGTGTCCTGATAACACAGATTTTGTTAACAATGCTGCAGACAAGGCAGCCCACAACCAGACAGGCCCTTCTGGCATTTGCCAGAATTGCCAAATGGCCAGTCCGGCCCTGCCGCCATTCAATGTTGAAAATTTGTTCTAGAACATCTTTTGTGTCCTGGTACACGAACAACCAGTGGCTGTAATAAAAAGTCCAACCACTGGCTGAGATATTCAGTGACCGAACCAATGCCAGATAGGATGAGGCGCATAAGGGGTGGCAAAACCTTTTCATGTATTTTGGGCAATGCATGCATAATGGGTAATACAGGGTAATCCACTTTGAGAAAGTCAGATTGAGGTTTGGTTAAAACCCCAATGCAAAGCCTTCATCAATCAATCTGAAGATTTCTATCTGAAACTGGCATGTAGGGTCACAAGTTAGATTCATATAAGTTGTGTTGTCCTGCAATAAAAGATTTATTTGATTGCAATTGGTGACTGTATCCATAATTACAACCAGTCCACCCTTATCGGCCATTTTGACCATTATTTGAGACATGTCTTAATTTCTTGAATCGTTTTGTATTGAGCTGAATTTAAGTTGGTATTCTGACAGCTCCGACCTATTGTTTAGGAAATGTTGCCATGTGTCTGAAAGACAATGTAAAAAATACTAATTTTCCATAGGCTAAACAAATAGAGTATCTTTATCAAGCAGTTGTGCGACTGGCGCAAATCCTGGAGAGATACGCAAATGTCACAATTTACCAGTGCCAGCAATATTCCATACTCTGCTGTTGCCATTTGTCAGAAAGAAAATATAAAAAATGCTAATTTTCTATTGGTTAAATGCATAGCATATTTTTATCTTTTAGTTGTACGACTTCTGCAAAGCCTGCAGTGATACACAAACATCACAATTTACCAGTGCAAAAAAATTTTCCTAACTCTGCTGTTGCCATGTGTCAGAAAGGTGATATAAAAAATTACTAATTTTATATTGGTCAAATAAATAGAATATCATCATCTTGAAGTTGTGCGTCTGGCACAAAACATGCAGAGATACGCAAGCATCACAATTTACCAGTGGCAATAATTTTCCTTACTCTTTTGTTGCTGTGTGTCAGAAAGGCCATATAAAAAAATGCTAATTTTAAATTGGTCAAATAAGTAGCATATCTTTATCTATCAGTTGTGCAACTGGCGCAAAGCCTGAAGAGAAGCACAAGTCACTATTTACCATTAATTTTCCTTACTTTGTGTGTTGCCATGTATCACAGAGGCAAAATAAAAAAATACAAAATTTTCTCTTGGCAAAATAAATAGCATATCTTTATCTAGCAATTGTGTGACTCACGAAAAAGCCTGCAAAGATACATAAACGTCATAATTTACCAGTGCTAATAATTTTCCTTACTCTCCTGTTGCCGTGTGTCAGAAAGGAGATTTAAAAAAATACTAATTTCCTATTGGATAAATAAATAGTGTATATTTATCAAGCAGTTGCGCGACTTCTGCAAAGCCTGCAGACATGTGCAAATGTCATAATTTACCAGTGCCAATAATTTTCATCACTCTGCTGTTGGTGTGTGTCATAAAGGTGCTATAAAAAATTATGTTATTTAAATAAATAGTGTGTCTTAGTCTTGTAGTTGTGTGACTGACAAAAAGCACGCAAAGATACTTAAAAGTCACAATTTACCAGTGGCAATACTTTTCCTTACTCTGCTGGTGCCACATGTCAGAAAGGTGATATAAAAAATACTAATTTTCTATTTGTTAAATGAATCGCATATCTTTATATAGCAATTGTGTTACTGGTGCAAAGCCTGCAGAGATATGCAAAAGTCACAATTTACCAGTGCCAATAATTTTCCTTACTCTGCTGTTGCCATGTGTCAGAAAGGCGATATAAAAAAATGCAGATTTTTTATTGGTTAACCCCATAATGTTCAATGATGGGCAGAGTCCGCCATTGGATGCCTCCCCCCATTTGGTGTGGGCTCCGGCGACGAGAATGCACCTTTTCTGGCCCATGACAGCTGATCTGCTCAGCTGACATGTGCCTGGAACAGCGGCGGGTGGAACCATGATTCACCCACGGTTTTTTACATGTTAAATGTCACTGTCAAACTCTGACAGCGGCATTTAACATGCACGCACAGGAAGTGCATCATTACTTCCCCCCATTGGCGCCCGTGTCACAAGACTGCAGGTTGCCAAAGGGTTGGCATGACTACCCGGGGTCACCAGGAAATCCCTGTGGTTGTCATAGCCAGATAGCTATGAGCGCCGCCCAGTGGTCAACGCTCATAGCAAGTGAGGTATTCTGCTTCCTGCAGGCAATCTGATCATTGCCTGCATGTAGCAGAGTTGATCGGGTTATTGAAGTATACCAAAAGTAAAAAAATGTTTTAAAAATACTAAAAAACATAAAAGTTCAAATCACTCCCGTTTCACACCATTCAAAATAAAACAATCATAAAAAAAAATCAAATCTACATATATTTGGTATCGCCACATTCAGAATCGCCGGATCTATCAATATAAAAAAATGAATACAATTGGTAAATTGTTAAATAAATAGTGTATCTTTATCTTGTAGTTGTATGACTTGCACAAAGCCTCCAAAGATACGCAAACATAACAATTTTTCCAGTGCCAATAATTTTCCTTACTCTGCTGTTGCCGTTTGTCAAACAGGCGATATAAAAAAATACAAATTTTCTATTGGTTAAATAAATAGCATACTTTTACCTAGCAGTTGTGCGGCTTCTGCAAAGCCTACAGAGATGCACAAACATCACAATTTACCAGTGCCAATAATTTTCCTTACTCTGTTGTTGTTGTGTGTCATAAAGGTGACATGAAAAAAATACTAGTTTTCTTTTGGTTAACCCCTTCATGACCCCAGCATTTTTGTTTTTCCGTTTTCATTTTTCACTCCCCTTCTTCCCAGAGCCATAACTTTTTTATTTTTCCATCAATATGGCAATATGAGGGCTTATTTTTTTGCTTAACGAGTTGTACTTTTGAACGACAACAATGGTTTTACCATGTTGTGGACTTGAAAACAGGAAAATAATTCCAAGTGCGATGAAATTGCCAAAAAAGTGCAATCTCACACTTGTTTTTTGTTTGCCTTTTTTGCTAGGTTCACTAAGTACTAAAACCGACCTGCCATTATGATTCTCCAGGTCATTATGAGTTCATAGACACCAAACATGTATAGGTTCATTTTTATCTAAGTGGTGAAAAAAATTCCAAAATTAGCTTAAAAATAAATTGCGCCATGTTCCAATACCCTTAGCGTCTTCATTTTTTGTGATCTGGGGTTGGGTGTGGGCTTACTTTTTGCATGCTGAGCTGATGTTTTGAATGATACCATCTTGGTGCAGATACATTCTTTTGTTTTCCTGTTATTGCATTTTAGTGCAAAGTCACGGCGACAAAAAAAGCCTAATTCTGGAATTTGCCATTTTATCGCTATGTCACTTGTAGACTGGTACTGGTAGAAGGTTTACACAGTAAAATATCGATATTTGCAGATGATACAAAACTATGTAAAGCAGTTAATACAAGAGAAGATAGTATTCTGCTACAGATGGATCTGGATAAGTTGGAAACTTGGGCTGAAAGGTGGCAGATGAGGTTTAACAATGATAAATGTAAGGTTATACACATGGGAAGAGGGAATCAATATCACCATTACACACTGAACGGGAAACCACTGGGTAAATCTGACAGGGAGAAGGACTTGGGGATCCTAGTTAATGATAAACTTACCTGGAGCAGCCAGTGCCAGGCAGCAGCTGCCAAGGCAAACAGGATCATGGGGTGCATTAAAAGAGGTCTGGATACACATGATGAGAGCATTATACTGCCTCTGTACAAATCCCTAGTTAGACCGCACATGGAGTACTGTGTCCAGTTTTGGGCACCGGTGCTCAGGAAGGATATAATGGAACTAGAGAGAGTACAAAGGAGGGCAACAAAATTAATAAAGGGGATGGGAGAACTACAATACCCAGATAGATTAGCGAAATTAGGATTATTTAGTCTAGAAAAAAGACGACTGAGGGGCGATCTAATAACCATGTATAAGTATATAAGGGGACAATACAAATATCTCGCTGAGGATCTGTTTATACCAAGGAAGGTGACGGGCACAAGGGGGCATTCTTTGCGTCTGGAGGAGAGAAGGTTTTTCCACCAACATAGAAGAGGATTCTTTACTGTTAGGGCAGTGAGAATCTGGAATTGCTTGCCTCAGGAGGTGGTGATGGCGAACTCAGTCGAGGGGTTCAAGAGAGGCCTGGATGTCTTCCTGGAGCAGAACAATATTGTATCATACAATTATTAGGTTCTGTAGAAGGACGTAGATCTGGGTATTTATTATGATGGAATATAGGCTGAACTGGATGGACAAATGTCTTTTTTCGGCCTTACTAACTATGTTACTATGTTACTATGTTACTTAGGCTACTTTCACACTGGCGTTGTTTTGAATACGTCGCAATGCGTCGTTTAGGGGAAAAAACGCATCCTGCAAAGTTTTTTGCAGGATGCGTTTTTGCCCCATAGAGTAACATTACCGACGCATTGCAACGTATTGACACACGTCGCAACCATTGTGCGACGGTTGCGCCGTGTTGTGGCGGACCGCCGGGCGCAAAAAACGTTAAATGTAACATTTTTTGCTGCCGACGGATCGCTTTTTCCAACCGCGCATGTGCGTCCAAAACTCCGCACCCACCTACCCGCACATCACAATGGGGCAGCGGATGCGCCGGAGAAATGCATCCGCTGCACCCGTTGTGCAGCGCATCAAATGCTAGTGTCGGAATCTCGGCCCGACGCAATGCGACGGGTTGAATCCGACGCTAGTGTGAAAGTAGCCTTAGCAATCAGGTTAACCCCTTCATGACCGGGGGATTTTTCGTTTTTCCGTGTTCGTTTTTCGCTCCCCTCCTTCCCAGAGCCATAACTTTTTGGCCATGTGAGGGCTTATTTTTTGCGGGACGAGTTGTACTTTTGAACGAAATCATTGGTTTTAGCATGTTGTGTACTAGAAAACGGGAAAAAAATTCCAAGTGCGGTGAAATTGCAAAAAAAGTGCAATCCCACATTGGTTTTTTGTTTGGCTTTTTTGATAGGTTCACTAAATGATTCTCCAGGTCAGTACGAGTTCATAGACACCTAACATGACTAGGTTATTTTTTATCTAAGTGGTGAAAAAAAATTCCAAACTTTGCTAAAAAAAAAAAAAAATTGCGCCATTTTCCGATACTCGTAGCGTCTCCATTTTTCATGATCTGGGGTCGGTTGAGGGCTTATTTTTTGCGTGCCGAGATGACGTTTTTAATGATAGCATTTTGGTGCAGATACGTTCTTTTGATTGCCCGTTATTGCATTTTAATGCAATGTCGCGGCGACCAAAAAACGTAATTCTGGCGTTTCGAATTTTTTTCCCGCTACGCTGTTTAGCGATCAGGTTAATACTTTTTTTTAATTGATAGATCGGGCGATTCTGAGCGCGGCGATACCAAATATGCGTAGATTTGATTTTTTTTTATTGATTTATTTTGATTGGGGCGAAAGGGGGGTGATTTAAACTTTTATGTTTTTTTTATGTTTTTCACATTTTTTTAAACTTTTTTTCTTAACTTTTGCCATGCTTCAATAGCCTCCATGGGAGGCTAGAAGCTGGCACAGCACGATCGGCTCTGCTACATAGCAGCGATCTGCTGATCGCTGCTATGTAGCAGAAATGGAGGTGTGCTGTGAGCGCCGACCACAGGGTGGCGCTCACAGCCACCGCTCATCAGTAACCATAGAGGTCTCTGGGACCTCTATGGCTACAATATACAAGCATCGCCGACCCCCGATCATGTGACGGGGGTCGGCGATGACGTCATTTCCGGCCGCCCGGCCGAAAGCGGTAGTTAAATGCCGCTGTCTGCTTTTGACAGCGGCATTTAACTAGTTAATAGGTGCGGGCAGATCGCGATTCTGCCCGCACCTATTGCGGGCACATGTCAGCTGTTCAAAACAGCTGACATGTCCCGGCTTTGATGCGGGCTCACCGCGGAGCCCTGCATCAAAGCAGGGGAGCCGGCATCGGACGGTATAGTACGTCCGATGCCGGTAAGGGGTTAATCCTTTTTTATTGATAGATCTGGCAATTCGGAAATCGGTGATACCAAATATGGGTAGGTTTGATTTTTTTATTGTTTTATTTTGAATGGGGCGAAAGGGGGTGATTTCAATTTTTATTTTTTTTTACTTTTTCATATTTTTTAAAACATATTTAATTTTGGCATGCTTCAATATCCTCCATGGGAGGCTAGAAGCTTCTAAAACTTGAATGGCTCTGCTACATAGAGGTGATGCTCAGATTGCCCCAATGTAGCAAAATTACTGCATTGCTATGAGCGCCGACCACAGAATGGTGCTCATAGCAATCCGGCATCAACAACCATAGAGGTCTCAAGGAGACCTCTGGTTGTTATGCCGACATGCCGATAACCCCGATCACATGACAGTAGTCACAGGTGAGCGTATTTCTGGCTGGATTGCCAGAAATGCTTGTTAAAATCTGCTATCAGAGTTTGACAGCGGCATTTAACTATTTACCAGTGCCAATAATGTTCCTTACTCTGCTGTTGATATTTGTCAGAAAAGCAATTAAAAAAATACAAATTTTTTATTGGTTAAATAATTAACATATTTTTATCTGTCAGTTGTGTGACTTCTGCAAAGCCTGCAGAGATACACAAATGTCACAATTTACTAGTGCCAATAATTTCCTTACTCTGCTGTTGCCGTGTGTCAGAAAGGAGGTATAAAAAAATGCAAATTTTTTATTGCTAAATAGTGTATCATCATCTATCAGCTGTGCGACTGGCGCAAAGCCTGCAGAGATACAAAAATGTCACAATATACCAGTGGCAATAATTTTCCTTTCTCTGCTGTTGTCATGTGTCAGAAAGATGATATAAAAAAAAATTTTTTTTTTATTGGTTAAATAAATAGTATATCTTAATTTAGCAGTTGTGTGACTGACAAAAAGCATGCAAATATACTTAAAAGTCACAATTTACCAGTGGCAATACTTTTCCTTACTCTGCTGGTGCCACATGTCAGAAAGGTGATATAAAAAATACTAATTTTCTATTTGTTAAATGAATCGCATATCTTTATATAGCAATTGTGAGACTGGCGCAAAGCCTGCAGAGATACGCAGATGTCACAATTTACCAGTGACAATAATTTTCCTTATTCTGCTGTTGCCATGTGTCAGAAAGATCACATATAAAAAATACTATTTATCTTTTGCCTAAATAAATAACAAATCTTCATCTAGCAGATGTGAGACTAGCGCAAAGCCTCCAAAGATACACAAACGTAACAATTTACCAGTGCCAATAATTTTCCTTACTATGCTGTTGCCGATTGCCAGACAGGCGATATAAAAAAATACTAATTTTCTATTGGTTAAATAAATAGCATATTTTTACCTAGCAGTTGTGCGACTTTTGCAAAGCTTGCAGAGATACACAAACATCACAATTTACTAGTGCCAATAATTTTCCTTACTCTGCTCTTGGCATGTGTCCGAAAGGTTATTTTAAAAAATACTAATTTTCTCTTGGTTAAATAAATGATATCTTTATCTAGTAGTTGTGCGACTTCTTCAAAGACTGCAGAGAGACACAAACGTCACAATTTACCAGTGGCAATAATTTTCCTGACTCTGCTGTTTTAGTGTGTCAGAAAGGCGATATCAAAAATACAAATTTTCTCTTGGCTAAATAAATAGCATTTCTTTAGCTAGCATTTGTGCGACTTGTGCAAGCCCTGCTAAGATACGCAATTGCTATTTACATGTAGTTTTTGTGAGTCTGCTGTTGCCATGTGCATTAAAGCTGATATCTGAAACAAAAATACCCACACATTGCTAGATATGTGAAAAATAAGGCCAGGAATTTTTTTTTCATAAAGCATTCAATATGGGAATGGGTGATGTTAAGGAATGTGGATGTGGAGGTGCCTGCCAAGGTCGTGTGACAGATCAGAAGGTGACTCTCGTTCTAGCTTACTGTCAAAATTTGGCCAGCGCGCAACACGACTATCGAACCCAGACAAGTGCGAAGATGTTGTGGGCTGAATAGCAGACAAAAGCTCCAGTGTGTTGACAAGCAGCACCACCAAGTCTTCCATATGGTTCTGTCTCAGAAGTCAAGAGGCTGGAACGCCTCAACCTGTTCCTACTTCTTCCCCCTATCAAGAGTCCCAGGAGACATATGACCCCAATGTTGGCCACTTCTAGGAGCTGTTTACATTATTGTAAATATTCTGGCCTATCAATGTGCACCATTAAAGAGGGTCATGAGGACATGGAGTGCACTGATGCACAAACATTTGAATACTCACTGGCAGGAGAAAGCCATGTTGGGGAAGGTCAATTCATGTCTGAAGAGGTGGAGGATAATCATGACACACAGTTGCCATCAGGTCAGCCTCCAATAACAGCTCAGAAGGAGGATCAAATTGATAAATTGGAAGATGAAATGGTTGATGATGAGGCCACTGATCCAACCTGGCAAAGTGGCACACCTAGCAAGCACAGCAGTGCAGAGGGGGATGGATGCACAGCACGATAGCATGCAAGAAAAGGTAGTGGTTTCACCACTCGGCTATATAACAGGCCAAGGGTATATTGTTTCCCTTAATGGCAGTTTTTTCTGAAAGTCCTTCAAGCAAAACAACTCTAATTTAAAGCATCTTCCATACCAAGCTAAGTAGGGCCAAGAACACTGCCAAGCTGAGCACCACCAGGATTCAGAAGCACATGGCAGCCAAGCACCCCACTAGTTGGGTGGAACACCTGGATGCAAAAGTTGTCTGTGATGGTGAAACCTCTGCTCCTTCCCCTGTGTTATAGCCTTCCCAATCTGCTATTCAGGAAGCAAGAGCAGATGCCTTCTGCACACAACCTGCAGTTGCACAGACACAACAGTCAGCAACCACGTCCAGTTCATAGTCCCAGTGCAGCTTTCAGTTGTCCCTGCCCAAACATTTCACATGAAGCAGAAATATTCACTCACCCACAGGACCAAATGCTAAACACCCACATTGCCAGATTGCTAGCCCTAGAAATGTTGCCATTTTGGCTTGTGGGAATTGAGTCTTTCCGTGACCTCTTGGCGGTGGAAGATCCATGGTACTTGATTCCCAATCGCCATTATTTTCCTGGTGTGCCATCCCTACGTTACATAAGCACGTGTTACACAGTATCTGCCGTGCTCTGACCAATGCAGTCACAGTGAAGGTCCACCTAACCACAAACAAGTGGACAAGTTCTTGTGGACAGGGATACAACATTTCGCTGAAAGCACACTGGGTGAACCTGGTGGAGTCTGGGACAGAGTCAGAGGCTGGGACATCACACATCTTACACACACCAAGAATTGTGGGCGCAACTTCAATCAGGGTTTCAGTGTACAGTACTCATATTCCAGTTCCTGTTTCTCCTCCTTCTCATCCTCAGCAAAACTAGCCTCCCCATCACTTAACAGCTGGGAGGTCTGCAGCCATGCCTTGGTGAAGCGGCAGCACGCTCTGCTGAAACTCATCTGTTTAGGTGAAAAAGCTCATAACTAGGGTTGAGCGAAACGGATCGGACAATTTCAAAAATTGCCGACTTTTGGCAAAGTCGGGTTTCGTGAAACCCGACCCTAGTGTGGGATCGGCCATGAGGTCGGTGATCTTCGCGCCAAAGTCGCGTTTCGTATGACGCTTTCAGTGCCATTTCTCATCCAATGAAGGAGGACGCAGAGTGTGGGCAATGTGATGACATAGGTCTCGGTCCCCACCATCTTAGGCTGGTTTCACATTTGCGTTTTTTGCCGCTGCGTTTTAGCGCAAAAAAACGCATGCGTTTTTTTCCTATATTTAACATTAAAAACACAAGCCACCCCCCACCATCAAGGTGATAAAGGGATCCAAATGCTAACCCTAACCCTAGGGATCCAAACCCTAACCCTAACCCTAGGGATCCAAACCCTAACCCTAATCCTAGGGATCCAAACCCTAACCCTAGGGATCCTAACCCTAACCCTAGGGATCCAAACCCTAACCCTAACCCTAACCCTTGCCCTAACCCTTGCAATAACCCTAACCGTAACCATAACCCTAGCCCTAACCCTAAACCTAACCCTAACCCTAGCCCTAACCCTAACCCTAACCTAACCCTAGCCCTAACCCTAATGGGAAATTGGAAATAATTTTTTTTTATTTTTTAATTTTTCCCTAACTAAGGAGTTGATGAATGGGGTTTGATTTCTATTTATAAGGGGTTTTCTAGTGGATTTTTATGATTGGCAGCTGTCACACACTGAAAGACGCTTTTTACTCCAAAAAATATTTTTTGCGTTACCACATTTTGAGAGCTACAACTTTTTCCATATTTTGGTCCACAGAGTCATGTGAGGTCTTGTTTTTTGCGGGACGAGTTGACATTTTTATTGGTAACATTTTCGGGCACGTGACATTTTTGATTGCTTTTTATTCCGATTTTTGTGAAGCAGAATGAACAAAAACCAGCTTGTGAAATTTCTCATCATGCCTACCAAAAGCGCAAACGCAGGAAAAAACGCATGTAAACACGTACAAACACGGCGTCTTTTTAACCGCATGCGACAACGCATGCGTCTAAAAAACCGCAGCGTTTGTACGCGTTTACATGCGTTTTTATCACCACTTGCGGATGCATTTTAAACGCTGCGGATTTAAACGCAAATGTGAAACCAGCCTAAGAAGGTGACTTTACCTCATTCTAGCTTCCTGTCAAAATTCGGTTTGCATGCTACACCATTGTCGAACCCAGACAAGTGTCAGGATGTTGTGGGTTAGATGGCAGACAAAGTCTCCAGTATTTTGGCAAGCAGCCTCACCAAGTCTTCCACACAGTCCAGTCTCAGTAGCCAAGATGCTGAGCCTCACAATCCTCAACTTGGTCCTCCTTCCTCCTCCATCATGAGTCCCAGGAGACATATATCCCCAAAGCTGGCCACTCCGAGGAAGTGTGTTTGTTTCCTTGTAATTGTTCTGGACTCTCACAGAGCACCATTAAATAGGGTCATGAAGAGGTGGAGTGCAGTGATGAACAAAAATTTGAACACTCATGGCCAGAAGAAAGCCATATTCGGGAAGGTCAATTCATGTCTGAAGAGGTGGAGGATAATGAAGATGCAAAGTTGCCGTTAGGTCAGCCTAAAATTGCAACTCAGTGAGAGGATCAGATAGATGAATTGGAAGATGACGTGGTCGATGATGATGCCACTGATGCAACCCAGCACATTGAGCACAGCAGTGCAGAAAGGAATGGACTTATAGCAGGAAAACAGGCAAAAAGAGGTAGTGGTTTGACCAGAGGGAAAACTCTGTCAACTATTCCACAGAGCCCCTCCCCACTTGGCTAGATAAAAGGCCAAGGCTGCACTGTTCCCCTGTATGGAAGTTTTTTCAGAAAGTCCTTCAGACAAAATAACTGTAATTTGCAGCATCTGCCATAACAAGCTGAGAAGAGGCAAGAACACTGCCAATCTGAACATCACCAGAATGCAATACCCTGATGGCACACTGAATGAACCTGGAGGAGTCTTGGATAGAGTCATAGGCTGGGACATCACACATCTTACCCACATGAAGAATAGTGGGCCCAACTTCCATCAGGGTTTCAATCTCATCATATTCCAGGTCCTGTCTCTCCTCCTCCTCCTCATTCACAGATGAAATAGCCTCCCTATCACTCCCAGGCTGTGAGCTCTGCAGGACTGCTTTGGCGAAGCAGCAGCACACTCTGCTGAAGCTCATCTGTGTTAGGGGTCAAGTTCCCGCTTCTGTACAGGGGGAATCTCGGTCCATCTCTGCTGCGGTCTCCCATTCTTCTCCTGTCGCAGTGGGGGTTGCTCAGCATAGACGTCGGTCCCTACGTCTTGCTCAGTCTGACTCTGTGCAAAGGGTTACTGCTGCCTTTCCAGCTTCTACCATTGTAGACAGTACTGGGCAGCGGCGAGCAGATGTTTTAGGGACTAAGTCCTGATTATTCCCTTCTGAGCATTCCCAGGGCAAGATCTCCCATTGGAGATCAAGGGTCACATGCTTAGATACTGCAGCAAAGGTCCTGAAGGTGCTCAACTTCTGTGGCAGCCTCCGATTGCTTCTTCTGGGAAGGTCCTGTACTTGCTGCAGCTATAAAAGGTTTGCATGGCCGCACGGCCATGCGCTAGTGTACATTTGAAAATGTATGTGTGTTGATGAGTGCAAGTCGTTCTTTAAACATCCCCTCCCTTGCGTATGACTGCTCGCAAAAGGTGGATGTATGCTATCTAGCGCCCGCCTGAGCTATCAGCATTAAGCATAACTTACAACGTCTCAGCTCTAAACATACGTTACAGCGTCTATTGCTGTGATTGCCATTGCGGCGCCGTGCATTATTAAAGCGCTTTCCAAACCAAGCCTGGGTGGTTAGTGGTGTCCGCCAGTGCGGCACTGCTTGCACTCTTGTGCTACTAATTACTTAAGTTTATACTGACACCCAGTTGCGGTGTCGAGCGCAAGTGGTCTAGACGAACCCAATCCCGTGTCTTGGAATTGGGTTCTGTGACTTCTTGCTTGCACTCTTGGTGCGGTACTACGGCTCTGTGACGTAACAGAGTTCATATCCACCGCCATATAGTGCCGCCATTTCCAGCAGCAGGTTCTCTCCTGCACGGTGGACCCCGGACTGCGAACGCACCTTATTATTTACTCGGTGCGTTCCGCCAGTCCTAACAATCTGTTTAGATGAAAAAGCTCACAAACCAGCAGAGCTGTTGAAAGGAATAAAAGACAGAACTGATCTGTGGCTCTCCCCACTGAACTTCCAACCAAGTTGGGTTGTGTGTGATAATGGGTGTAACTTGGTGGCAGTTTTGGTACACATTTGATACATGGCCCACATGTTGAACTTGGTTGTGCAGCATTTTTTAAAAACATACCCTGACTTGCTGGACGTACTTGCCAAGGTATGCCGTGTCAGCGCCCATTTCTGAAAGTCATCTCAGGTTTTCACTGGTTTGGCTGAGCAGCAGCAGTGCTTTTAATTTGAGTCACCACCGGCTGATTTGTGAAATGTCCACATGCTAGAATTCAACCTTTCATATGTTGGCAAGGCTTAGTGAGCAGCAGAGGGCAGTGTCTGAATTCCAACTTCTCAATGCCCAACAGAGTAACACTCAGCCCCCACACATAACTGCCGAGTGGGTGTGGATAGCTGAAATATGTGAGGTTCTTCAAAATTTTGAGTACTGGTGAGCGCTGATGATGCTATTATAATGGTAACCATCCCGCTAATCAGTCTATTGAAACATTTGCTGCAGAATCTCAAAGAGGAAGCTTTGAATGCCGAGCCGTTGGCTATGCAGCAAGACTTTACAGTGGCTGATACCACACAACCCAGCCTCACACAATATTCTCAGGCCTCATAGGGTGATGATGAGGAACAGGAGGAGGGGAAATGCAAGTTTTTGGTCTGTGCTACAGAGGGGACTCTCAATTCTACCTTCATGCCTATCCAGCATGGATTGCCTGAAGAGGAGGAAGTGATGTGTCGTGAGGAGGAGAGGATGGTTAGTGTTCATCCTGGTATGGACACTGAATGTTTGACTCTTTGTAGTCTGGCACACATGGCACAGTTCATGTCCAGATGTCTTTCCCAAGACCCTCCCATGAAAGACATTATGTCCACCATGATATACTGGCTGTGCACCTTTCTGGACCCATGGTACAAGGAGAAATTTCCTTCTCTCATGTTGGAAGCAAACATGCTATTTTCAGTGCTTGCATGCCAGATGGCCGTTGTTGAAGACTCACTGAAAGATTACCCTCAGACAACGGTGTTGGCATAGGTACCGGATATTTTCACCCGTAAGGATTACAGGAGAGGGACACGCACACCAGGTGCAAATTAGGGGGGAAATGTCCACCAACTTGGCCATGTCTATGAAATCTTCACATCAGCAGCAAGTGCTATCTGTGAGTGTATCTAAGACAAGGAAGGAGAAGTTGACCAAGATGGTGAAGGAGTAATTAAGTGACCATACCAGCATTCTTCCTGATTCTTCAGTGCCCTTTATCTATATGTTGTCCAAGCTGCACACTTGGCAAGACCTCTCCTTGTACGCCTTGGAGGTGCTGCCATGCACTGCCGCTAGTGTGTTGCCTGAGCGGCTTTTTAGTTCAGCTGGTGCAATCATAATGGATAGGCGCACAAGCCTGTCAATGGAAAAAGCAGACAGGCGGACTCTTCTAAAATTGAACAAAGGCTGGATATCCTCCGACTTTGAAAGTCCTAGCGATGACAGCAGGCAAAAGAAAATGCAACCCAATCCCTATCACTAGCTATTCTAACTACAAAATGAATTGTGAGGTCCCCATCACTGTCTCTTTCAGCATGTATGATAGGAACCCTGTGGATAGTTTTGGAAACTTTTGAACATTTTGTAATGTTGAAATTTGTACTGACTATCTCTAGCTATTCTAATAACTGCAAAATGTAGTGTGAGGTCACCAACATGACCTCTTTCAGCGTTTATGATACAGACCCCTTGGGTGATTTTTGGAAAACTTTGTACATGTGCAATGGTCAAATTTTTATTCTCAAATTCTTTTAATATTTTTTTTTATTGTGTTGCCCTTCTCATGGTCTCTTTAACCCCTTAGTGACAGAGCCAATTTGGTACTTAATCACCGAGCCAATTATTGCAATTCTGACCACTGTCACTTTATGAGGTTATAACTCTGGAACGCTTCAACGGATCCCGCTGATTCTGAGATTATTTTTTCGTGACATATTGTACTTCATGTTAGTTGTAACATTTCTTTGATATTACTTGCGATTATTTATGAAAAAAACGGAAATATGGCGAAAATTTTTAAAATTTTGCAATTTTCAAACTTTGTATCTTTATGCCCTTAAATCAGAGAGATATGTCACGAAAAATAGTTAATAAATAACATTTACCACATGTCTACTTTACATCAGCACAATTTTGGAAACAAAATTTTTTTTTGTTAGGGAATTATAAGGGTTAAAAGTTGACCAGCAATTTCTCATTTTTACAACACCATTTTTTTTTAGGGACCACATCACATTTGAAGTCATTCTAAAAACTACACCCCTCAAGGTTCTCAAAACCACATTCAAGAAGTTTATTAACCCTTTACGTGCTTCACAGGAACTGAAACAATGTGGAAGGAAAAAATGAACATTTAACTTTTTTTTGCAAACATCTTAATTCAGAACCATTTTTTTTATTTTCACAAGTGTAAAAACAGAAATGTAACCATAAATTTTGTTATGCAATTTCTCCTGAATACGACAATACCCCATATGTGGGGGTAAACCACTTTTTGGGCGCACCGCAGAACTTAGAAGTGAAGGAGCGCCGTTTGACTTTTTCAATGCAGAATTGGCTGGAATTGAGATCGGACGCCATGTCACGTTTAGAGAGCCCCTGATGTGCCTAAACAGTGGAAACTCCCCATAAGTGACACCATTTTGGAAACTAGACCCCTTAAGGAACTTATCTAGATGTGTGGTGAGCACTTTGAACCCCCATGTGCTTCACAGAAGTTTATAATGTAGAGCCGTGAAAAAAAAAATCGCATTTTTTCTACAAAAATGATATTTTTGCCCACAAATTTTTATTTTCACAAGTTTAACAGAAGAAATTAGACCACAAAAGTTGTTGTGCGATTTCTCCTGAATACGTCGATACCCAATATGTGGGGGTAAACCACTGTTAGGGCGCACCGCAGAGCTTGGAAGAGAAGGAGTGCCGTTTTACTTTTTCAATGTAGAATTGGCTGGAATTGAGATCGGACGCCATGTCGCGTTTGGAGAGCCCCTGATGTGCCTAAACAGTGGAAACCCCCCACAAATGACACCATTTTGGAAACTAGACCCCCCATGGAACTTATCTAGATGTGTGGCGAGCACTTTGAACCCCCATGTGCTTC